>NC_132995.1:73215238-73527138 GCF_048564905.1 Vicugna pacos
CAGGTTCCAGTTCCATCTCTTCATGGCTGTGTAACCTGTGCAAGCCACTTTACCTCTTCAGCTTGAATTCCTCATGTGTGAAACAGAGATAATAAAATGGTTTGCTTCCCCAAGAGCGTACATGTGTTACAGTTACAAAACAAACAGATTAAAGTGCTTTAAAGCTTAAAGGGCCAATCACGTGCTACTACCATGCATGATTAGTCATTCATCTCAAAAATGTTAACTGAACATCTACTGCATTTGATGCTGGACACAGTGATGAATACGATGAAGTCTCTGTCCTTGGAGACAGTCTAATAGAGAGTCATGGAAAAAAAATATTCATAGCATTAGATTAGAACCCTAATACAGGTATTAATCGAGTGTTCTGGAGCCACAGGAATGGAAGTAATCAAATATTTTGGAGGCAAGTCATGGAAACTTTATATATAATTTAATATATTATATATAAAGCAGATAAATGTTAAGCCCTACCTCTTAGCAAGGGAGAATAGATTTTAACTGTAGTTAGTCCAAAGCTCAGGGAATAGGTCCTAATGCTTCAACTCTAAGTCTTTATCAGTAATGAGGGGAAGTGGAAATGGACCATCAGGACCTAATCAGCTCCTGTCTAGAATCTCCAAGTCACATGGAAATGGTCACTTCAGTTAAGGCAGACTCTCCCTGCTTGTAACACTTGAACTGAATGGTTAGAACATCTTTAGTCATTTTACACCATTCTACCTTTCTCCTTTCTTGAACTATATTTTTTGGATCTTGACTGAAATATATTAACTGAAAAAAAAAAAAAAGCCTACTTTAGACAATGAAACTGTTTCCGGCGTAGAGGTCTGCAAAGTCCTGCAGGGAAGGCATTTGTGCGCACTCTTCCTCAGCTCACCCTCGTACGCTAGTGACCCCCAACCTCATCTCATCTACAGACACCTTCCGGATGAGCTCCCCAGTTCCTACTGGTGAATGCTATGGGTAAATTTTGAGCCAGACCACACAGTCAACTCCAAAACCAGACCCCCCTCCAACACTAAGAATCTGCTCTCCTCCCGAGTTTCTCGTCTCTGTAGAAAACACCACCACTTACTCTTTTACTCAAGCAAGAAAGCAAAAATTCCTTCTTTACTCTTTCCTTGGTCTTGTCTCCCTGTCTCCCAGCCAGCCCATTAACAAGCCTTGGCAATTCCATGTCCTTACCATTTTTCATACCTGTACCCTTCTCTCCTTCCATCTTTGATTCTAGAGTTCAGCCTGCAACATCCTTTATATCAAATCAGAAATACCCACTAATTAACTCCCTGTCTCTGATCTCACTTCCTATAATTCACCCTCCCTCCAAATGTCCCCAAAGTGATAGTGATCTTTAAAAGCCAAGAAAGATCATGTAACCCTCCTTCTTAAAATCCTTCAAAGGCTCTCCATAGTTTACAGAACAAAAAGCAAAATTCTTAAGATGACGTAGAAGACCTAAATTATCTGACCTTCTAGTTGTCTTGACTTCAACATTGTTTAACTCCCTGTTTCATGTAGTTGCGTAACACCTTGCCTTTGCTCTTACTGACTCCCTTTGCCTACAAAGCCTGCCTCCCATCCCCAACCTCCTGTCCTAACAAACACCTACTCATTTGCCAAGACTCATTCCAGACACCCTCTTCTCTAGGAACTCGATTTATCTTACCAGAACTCCAAGGTTATATTAACCACGTCTTCCTTTGTGCTCTTCCCTTGCACCTTGCCCAGGTAGCTAAAACATGTCTTCCTTCTGCTGGAGAGAAGGCCACCCGATGACAAGGTCCATACCAACTTACTTCCTGCACCCAGCACCTAGCACAGTGCATCTAGCATATTTTTGGCATTCAACCAATGCTGAGTGAATAAATGAATGAAATATGCAACCCATTCCGGGAAATGGAGTTTCACGTATCACCTGTGCCTTGAAAAGTGGCTGGCATATAGTAAGCACTCAATAAAAACGTCTTGAACAAATGAATGAACAAGTAAGTGAATGAATCATGTTATACTTGTCAGTGAACTGAAGATCTGGTCACTGTTTTCTATATAATCTTTCTCCATATGTTTTTTTCTGCAATGTAACAATGCCCACTGCAGGCTAAGTCAGTGTGTGCTATGCCACTATCAAGAGCCAACATGGGCTGGAGGTGGCCTTGCTGGCTAATTCTTTCATGACTGAGAGCTCCTTGGGGCCTTTCTTCTTAGTGTCAACCTTTTCAAATGCACTCCTAAGGACTCAAAACTAAAAATGCTTTGCTTTTCCACTCAACTCTGAACAACAACTAATTCAAGGCAGGGAAAATTCTACTAACCCAAGGAGAAAAACACAAATTCTATTTCTAGTGTGTTTAGATCTCTGAGATTTACATAAAAATTCAGGATTAACCTTATGAGTGTGCAGAATAGACGCTTTCTAGAGGTGAGATGAACAGTCAAATACTTCCAGCTACTGGCATACTAGAATGCTGAGACTTCTATTACCAAATGATAACCTATGGCTTCTCAATCTTCAAGAGAATCCTTTTAAAATTCAGATACTCCTGGATTGAAGCAGTGCTGGTATCTAGGCTACATGCACGATCAATAAGGCCAAGGTGGTTGCTGCTGGCTGGCAACAGCTCTGATTACTCAGTGCTGGTCTATCACCAGACGTTAAATGTATAGCCCGTGACTGCAGTCCCGAGGGAACCTCACCCTGAGCCTCACTTTCCTAGATTTAGAAATGAAAGGGCTTTATAGTCATCCAGTTTCCTCTTCGTTACATTTAAGGGATTTTTTTCATGCATGTATTTACACATTCATTCATTCAACCAACATTTGCTGAAGACCTACTACGTGCCAGGCATTACTCTAGGAACTCAGGACACAGGAACGAACAAAACAGAAAACTTCAAGCCCTCATGTGGTTTACACTATTCTGGGAAGAGGCAGAAAGTCAACAATACAGATGTAAAATGTATTTGTTGCTTAGCTGCGTGGGTTTGCCCAGGGGTGACTACTGTCATGCACAAGGACAAAACAGGGAAGAGAGGGAGCACGTGCCAGGCAGTAAATCCAAGTGGCTTCCATGTTAAACTCAGTTATGAGGGAAGTCCTCATTGAGAAGGTGGCATTTGCGAGAAGACCCGAAAAAGGGGACGGAGCAAACAGTGCAACTATCTGAGCAAGAAGGGCGTCCTAGGCAGAGGGCAGACCTAATGCAAAAACCATGACGGAGCATGAGTTATTGAAAGAAAAACAAAACCCAGAGGACAGTGTGTTCCGTGAGCAGGGAACAAGGGGAGGAGAAGTGGGTGACGAGGTTCAGAGGACTGGCGAGGGGCCTGGCCAGCACAGGGCCTTTGCAAATATTTTAAAGCCGTGGGTTTTTGCTCTGAGTGAGATGGGAAGCAGTTAGAGGGCTCTGAGTGGAAGAGCAGCGGGCTCTGTCTTCCATTCTTAAAGGATCATGTTACTACTACGTTGAGAAGGGACCGAAGCGAGGCAAGGGTAGAAGCAGATAAACCAGGTGGGAGGTTACTGCATCGATCAAGGTGAGAGATGGCAGTGGCGTGGACTAGGGTGGTAGTGGCAGCAGACGGTGAGAAGGGGCAGATTCTGACAGCAGAGCCAGTAGGATCATGAGGGATAAGAGAAAGAAAGAGACAAGAATAACTCTGAGGGCTTTTGTTCTGAGCAACGGGAAGGATGCTGTTTTCATCAACTGAAATGGAAAGATGGAGGAAACAGAGTCTGGGGAAGTTGTAATAATCAGGAGCTTAGTCTGGGGTATATTCCGTGTGAAGTACAAATTAGACATTCAAAGAGTGGAGTCAACTAGGCGGTCACATAAGCAGGTGAGAAAATGGGCGCACAGAGAAGTTGTGAAGTGCACCCAGTCACTCACCCACAACGGCGCATCAGGGCGGGACACAAGACAGCAGCTGGTGGGAAGAGGAAGGAGATGCCTAAAAGGAAAGGAAGACAGAGACAAAGATGAGCCCAGTCTTCCTCCCTGTTTGGCCAGGAAGTAGGCAACCAAGCCAGATAAAAGCTCACCGACCAGAGAGGAACTGGAAAATGTTCAAATGACAGTTTCTAACGCTCATCTTTCCACTGAATTCCTGATTGTATCTACTAAATTTATTTTCGCATAAGCATCCCTTAAAGGGTGTGTAAAGAGAGAATGGGCGCAAGCAAAAAGTGGCAGGAATCTATCTGAGCTGCTCCGCCTACATGGGCCGCAGACATCCTGGGAAATACCAAACTCCAGAGCAACTCAGAGCTCCTGGAGACTCGTCTCAGAGTTCAGACTGGGAACAGAACCTGCCCATGAATTGCAAAGCAGCCGGGACTGGATACATGCTTGGCAGGGTGAGTGGGATTAATCTGGCCGTTTGGGGCTCCTCGTTCGAAGAAGACCTGGGAAAGGACAAGGC
Source organism: Vicugna pacos (assembly GCF_048564905.1). NCBI lineage: Eukaryota > Metazoa > Chordata > Mammalia > Artiodactyla > Camelidae > Vicugna > Vicugna pacos. Next base: position 73,219,663 of record NC_132995.1, read on the forward strand.
TCCAGACTGCCTGTGCTGTAACACTCTCTGGCTGAGATTCAGAAGAGTGCCCGCTCACAGCCTTCTCCAAGGCGACAGGCCTTCAGGTCGCTCGGTCCAGCTCTGGTCAGAGCAAGATAACAACAACTGGGGCACATTTACCGGATTTGCCAAGACAACACGGCAGAAGACAAGGAAGAGAGAATGGCTCGATGGCGACATCTAGGCTTCTAACCTATGCAGAGCCTCCATTCCCACACAACCAGCTGATCATGGAGGGTCTGAAATAAAGGATGACCCAAATGATTTAAACTTGTCAAGCCTTCATCCCATTAAAATCCATGGAACACCAATCTACTTATCTTGAGCACTTTAAAACTACAGAGTATCCAATTTATTCGAGGCACCAGCCACTTACTGGGAAGAGGTAATGCAGGGATCTGGACCAGACGTAACGGTCTTCATAGCTCAGTGTGAAGACTCAGTAAGCGGGAGGATCTGAGCGGTAGTACCTGCAAGGAAAACATCAACCAAAAATCAAGCTGTGCCAGCTAGTTGCCTGTTGCTTCTCAATGCCCAATCCGTCCATCCACACTCTGCTCCTTTGCACGATATTTGCAATATTCTCTTGCCAGATGGATCCTTGTTTAGTTTCTGTCAGTGAAAGAGAAAGTGTGAAATTGAAAGACAGGAGGAGGGAAGAACGAACTCCTTCTATTTGCAGTTCCCCTAAGTTTTCCTCCAGCAGCAGAAAACAGCTAACGTCCCAACAATGCCACACCCCTCAGAGGCACAACCACCAGCTGGCTGTGCCCCGTCAGTGACGGAGTCCCAGAGGCACCACCCACTGCTCAGAGAGCACCAGCCTCACTGCATCTGCCCCTCAGAAAGCTGAAAAATAGCCCAGCGGTAGCCTCCTTAGCGATCCACACCATAGCCATGTGATACCCAGCGCTCAGGGGCAGTGCGCCGGCCACACAGACCAGTCCTCTGAGCCGCCACGTGTACCAGTGCCCTTTGGTTCCTTCAACCCCAAAAGGAGTAGCTGCCTTCTACAAGCACTGACACTGGGTTTCCCTCGGCATTCCCCGCCTGCTCCTCCCGTCTTCTGATAGCAGCGTTGATGGTTTTAAACTGTCACAGAGTCTTCAACATGACCTCTCAAAAAGGTGGACCTTAACTCATCCCTTCCTGATTGTGGGCTGGACTTAGCAACTTGCTCCAGGTGAGTAGAATATGACAGAAAGAACGCGGTGAGGCTGGGTCATGAAAGGCATCGCGGCTTCCTCCTGCTCTCTCTCTCTCTCTCTGAGGGAAGCCAGCTGCTACATCATGAGGACACTCAAACAGCCTTGTGAGGAAGTCCCTGCAATGGGGAACTGAGGCCTTTTGCCAACTGCCAGTGAGAAGCTGAGGCTTCCTGTCAACAGCTATGTAAGTTCGCCATCTTGGAGGCAGATCCGCAGTCTCCAGCCGAGCCTTGAGAAAGCTATGATCCCATCCAACAGTTTGACTAAAACCTCGTGAGAGACCCTAAGCTGCTCCTGGATTCTTGAACCTCAGAAAGCGTGTGAAATAATAAATCTTCATTGCTTTAAGCCATTAAATATTGAGGTAATTGGTTATGACGCAACAGGTAATTAGTACACCAACTAACCAATTACCTATTTTAAAGTCCTCCGCTTGAAATATCGATCATGGTTATGCTGGACCTTGATTGATAGAGTACTTGGTAACATGAGTGAACTTAAGAAGCTGACCCTCAATGATAGAATTTTGTAATTGTGTTACTTACCTCTTTAACTTTGAATCCTGTGATAATCTCCTTGCCAATGGCAAATGGGAGACTGGTAATCCGTATCAGACCACACGATCAAGACGACTTAAATTATTACTTGTAGTTGCTTAGGACGAATTTTCTATTGAAGGAAAGGCTTTGAGGGACAAAACTGCTCAGGGACTTGACAGTTACAGTAATAGCTGTAACTACAAGAACTGGGAATGAGCCTTCTCTGACATCAAGTTATAGAGAGCCAGAAGTGGTCTTTGTGGCCATAAAAGAATCTCTGGTGTCTTGGAATCATAAAGCAGATATGACTAATCAAAATCTAATTTCCTGAGTTTCAGAATTATAGTATTAAGTGAAATTAGAGACAAAGTGTTTATGTGAAAATTTAGGAATTCTTTAGAAGGTATGGATGCCTGACATTTGGAAGAAATTCTGATCAACTTAGACAGGGCTGAGTACTTTTAATCTAATATCCCTGAGCCTCACTTGCCAGCAGAAGCCACTTCCCATATTTTGAGGAGAGTAGCCTTATCTTACTGGAAGACCTTACGATAATCTCCTCCATAGCTGATGCCTTCAAAAAGCATGTCTGTTCTCCTCAGCACCTCTCACTGCCTCAAGACTAGAGTCAGATCTCAAAACACTCCAGGAAAGCAAGTGCCAAGTCATATTCTGGAGAAGAGAGTTCATATTCCAAATGAGTAGCAAAATTTTGCAAATACCCATTGGCAGAAACTTGGAGAATCAACGGGGGAGTATGTTCTAAGGTTATTAACCCAAAAAGATGAAATATATTGTTGGATCAAACAAATATATTATTATAGTTTAACTTAACAGAGAATTAAGTAAATGTGAGGGGTCCCAACAGTTTGCTTGAATGATTACTGAAATATGAATTCTAAGGTGACCTAATTTAATCAGGATAAGACACTAGAACCTACTTGACACAAAACAGAAAAGTACTGAAAGACTTAGAAAGACAGAAACATTGGAGTGAACTGAATATCCACTACATGGTGTTCCTTGAGAGAGCTCAGCATGCACGCCCTTCGTTACAGCATTGAGAAAGGCGTTAATGAGGGGCCACTGTCCTCCTGGAAGAGATCTGTGGTGAGTGGCTATCTTTTGCAATCTAAGGATGATGATGAAAACTGCCACCACTGAAAAGGGCTTCCTGATTTTAAAGTGGGTATTGGAATTCTGGAGTGTTAGGATCCAAGGAGTATCACTAAACCACTAAAGACAAGGTAGGTATAATTACCATAAAAAACAATTATGCTATTTACAATAGCCAGGATGTGGAAGGAACCTAAATATCCATCAACAGATGATTGGATAAAGATGTAGTGGTATATATTTTCAATGGAATACTATTTGGCCATAAAAAAGAATAAAACAATGCCATTTGCAGCGATATGGATGGACCTAGAGAATGTCACTCTAAGTGAAGTAAGTCAAAGACAAATATCATATGATATCACTTATATGTGAAATCTAAAAAAATGGCACAAAGGAACTTATTTATAAAACATAAACAAACTCACAGACATAGAAAACAAACTTACGGTCACCAAAGGGGAAAGGGAGTTAGGAGGGATAAATTAGGAGTTTGGGATTAGCAGATGCTAACTGTTATATACAAAACAGGTAAACAACAAGGTCCTACTGTATAGCACAGGGAACTATATTGAATGCTTATAATAACCTATAATGATAAAGAGTATATAGATCATTGAATCACTATGCTGTACACCAGAAACTAACACAACATTGTAAATCAGCTGTACTTCAATTTTTTAAAAAAGTAATTATATTTGACCAGTAGGTACTTTCAGTAGTGGCTAACTGATCACAGTGTTTCAATAAAACAAATAGGCGGCCCATAAATAATTATGTATGAAATATAATTATAATCAGAAAAATTCTAGGTCAAGTGAGCAGGAATCTGACTCGGAACACCGCAGTGACGAAGGCACGTCTTCTCATCCACTGCCAGTTCACAGGCTCAGAGTTCTTGGTTCCTTGCAGAAGGTTCACTCGACACTGCCATAATTATATTCTGGAGTATTTTTCTAAGCTTTCCACAAGGGTGCTTATATAGGGTAATCAAACTGGAAAAGGAAAACACTCAGGCCTGTCTTGACATGACTTGTTTCTAGTTCTGTTGATGCTAACCCACAGTGCCACTGGAGCCCACTAGTCAGTGTGGGGATTACGGAGATCAACTGATAAAAATGAATTTTTGGACCTTCAATTACATCCCCACATCCTAGATATATAATTGGAAGAGTCATTCTATGAATCAAGCTCACAAAATCTCCATATGAGCTCTCTTACCTGCAGAGATAGAGCTATTATGGGACAACGGGGAGGTGGCAAACTCTGACATTCCCTCTCCCAACCAAAATGGTAGGCCACAACTGACCCCTGATGGAAGTACAAGATCACTGCCTTCATCACAAATCTGAAAGGTTTTGAAAAGATGATTATTCACATAACATTCCAATGTAATTCTGCTTTTTTGGCCTATGTAAAAGGCAGGCAAATCATGGGTTATTGTAAAGTTCTTGATGAGTCTAATTTCAGCAGCCACTCCTCATATGATATCTTTAAATGGGCAAATCAGTACAACCTCTGGATCTTCGTGCATGGCTATTAACCCAGCAAATGCCTTTTTATATGTACCAAATTCAAGTCCCACCACAAGCAGTTTGTTCTCACCCAGCAGGGACAGCAGGGCACCTCAACCTTCCTTTTTGCTTTGGAACTAAATCGACTCTTCCATTGTCTGACATGAAGTCACATATAGGGAACTTGATCATCTTGACATTTCACAGAATATCATATCAACTACATTGATGAAATCAATTTTATTGGGCCTATGAACAGGAACTGGCAGGAGCTTTAAATGCCTTAACATGTATTCCAGAAAGTAGGACATAAACCCCACAAATTTTCAGGGACCTGAAACTTCAGAGTCTTTTAGATACCCAGTCTGCCTGCTGATACCGTTGACTGTAGCCAATCCATCAAGAAGAAGGTCTGAAATAGACGGTCCCACGTGATTTCAGCTATCCAGGCCTCCTCCTATTAAAATCCACATATTGTAAGTCTGTGTATCCTGGGGAGCCTTTATATAGAGTAACCAGGTCCTTCCAAATATCACACCTTTGCTGAGATATGGGAGCTTAAGGACCCTGATTGAGCATGATTTGCCCTCGTGTTGCAATTTAAGGGATTAAGGAGGGTGATGTGAACAACAGGTTGGGGGGAGGGCTTTGCACTGCCCATGGGAGTCAACAGTGCAGACAGCGTGCAACCACTATTTCCTCACACTCTCTCACTCCTACTTAATCCCAACACCCTCCTCCTGAACCTGGACTTGGTCTCAGAGTCCTTCCAGACAGAGCACCAAATAATCTCCACCAATCCATTGTGAGAAATAAAACTATCGCTCAAAATAGAGTGAATCCAGGTGTAAGGCCACTGGATGGAAATCACAAAACTGAGAGGAAGAAGGAGCAATGTGAAGGGTGGGGCGTGAAATACAAACAAACCCGAGTGACAGGGAGAAGACCCGCAGGATCTAGTGTCAGCAGGGAGAGGGCCGTCACAGATACCTGTTAGCTCCGACAGTGAACGCAGACAACTCCTTGTGAGGAAAGTCTACCTGCTTCACACTACAACACCTCTGGGACAGAGGGAGCACGTTCTGAAGTGACGTGGGAGCTGTGCTGCAGTCTTCCCACTGCTGCAGGTCTACCAGCATCCACCCCAGGACAGGGTTCAGCCTGGAGCACACAGGACAAACCCTGGAAATCTCTCTACTACTCTACAGAAAGACTGAGAATAGTATTTAGTGTCCATCCACTTCACAGAGGCATGGTTAGTTTCTTTGTTAACAAATCAGCCTGCAAGCATGTTAAGCAAGACCCTCAGAGCAAAGGAAAGCAAAAATGGAACAGTATTGCTAGGACAGATTATCAGGCTCCTTTCTTACAGAGCCCTGGAAGGGGAAGAGTTGTAGTCCACGGCTTTTTTTGCTTATCATATCCCAAAAAGGAGCCAGCAGCAAATATGTTATGTTAGAGGATCTCAATAAATGTCTGCTGAATTAAATTGGAGTTGGCACAGTATCAATTCCAAAATTTTATTTTTGCCGTTTTGCTTTTTAAAGTTTTAGATATTTCAGTTAAGTTAACCAAGATACTGGAGCTTTTCATTTTCTAAAATCCTTTCTTCAATCAAAGCCAAGGAATAGACTGACCAATTAATTCCAATCTAAGTCATGTTAGAAACAACACTTCTCTTAGAAATGAAAAGTAACTAAGCAACAGCAGATGCTGGTAAGGATGTAAAACAATAGGGACTCCCATCATTGCTGGTGGGAATACGAAATGGTACAGCCACGTTGGAAGAAAGTTCGGTGGTTTCTCAGAAAACTAAAGATATTCTTACCACATGATCCAGCAATCACGCTCCTTCCTATTTTACCCAAAGGAATTGAAAATTTATGTCACACAAAAACCTGCACATGGATGTTTATAGCAGCCTTATACCTAACTGCCAAAACCTGGAAGTAGTGAAGATGTCCTTCAGGAGGTAAAAGATAATAAACTGTGGTACATCCAGATAATGGAATATTATTCAGTGCTAAAAAGCCGTATTTATCAAGCCTTAAAAAGACATGAAGGAACCTTAAATGCATACTACTAAGTGAAAGAAGTCAATCTGAAAAAGCTATATCCTGTATGATTCCAACGGTATGACATTCTGGAAAAGGCAACACTGTGGAGGAGGGGGAAGGGATGAATAAACGGAGCACAGAGGAATTTTAGGGCAGTGAAAATGCTCTGCATGCTACTGCAATGATGAACATATGTCATTACACATATGTCCACACTCATAGAATGCACACCACCAAGAGTGAACTCTAAGTTAAAATGGAATTTGAGTAATTATGATGTGTCAATGTACATGCATCCTTGGTTAAAAAAAAAGTAACATCCTGGTGAGTGATGCTGGTAGCGGGGAAATACGCACGTATGGGGGTAGGGGGTAGGCGGGAAATCTCTCTACCTCCCTCTCAGTTTTGTTGTAAACCTAAAACTAATCCAAAAAATAAAATCTCTAAAAAGAAATATATAAAAAGTAAGTAAACACTGTCCTGAACTAATATAACTCGCCCTGTTTTCGTTTGGCCCAGATCTGGAACCACTAATGAAGGGCAGGTAAATGTTACTTGTTAGACCACATATATTCCCACAGTCATACGGGCCGAGGAGGACGATCGGCGGGTTCGTTGATGCAGTCACTCTGTTCCAGTCACACTGGCATCCTTCTGTTCCTACACACACCAAACATGTTCCTACCTACGAGTTTTACATTTACAGTTTCCTCAGCCTAGAACATTCTTCCCCCAGGTAACCACGTGGCTTGTTTTCTTACTTCTTTAAATCTTTACTCCAAGTCACTTTCTCACTGAAGCCCTTCCTGATGGTACAATTTAGAAGTTCAGCCCCATTCCTTGCTTTATTCGTTTTCCCTCGGTATATACTGCTATCTAACATAGCGTGTGTTCTGCCTTTTTACTCCATTGTATGTCTGCTGGACCATAAACTCCACGAGGGCAAGAATATTTTTTTCATTACATTATCTTCAGACTTTAGAATGGTGCCTGGCACATAGCAGATCAGTAAATATCTGCTGAATGAATAAACAGACATACAAACAGGTTAAAAAACATGACATGAAAAATGGCAGGGAAAAGTGGTATATAGACTTCAAATTTCCTCTTTTTTCCTAAAGCCAGGCAATCTTTTACCTAGATCTTGAATGCACTCTGTTTTATAATTTCATTCCAAAAATACCAAGCTGTTTGGGGAATAGACAGACAGCACTGATAAATTATGAATGCCTTAGGAAATTTCAAAAATTCTATTTCCTGAATTGTTCATAATACATTATACTTTGACATTTATAAAAATGAAAAATAAATAGAAATTAATCTCATCTTTAAAATATGAATCTTATAAATGTTATTGAATTATATTTACATCACACATTTTAAAAGTTCATATAATATTTAGCTTTAAAATCCATCACTACTTCACAATTTAGAATATTTATATCAATAGATATTTATTTTTAATAGACATTAATATTTCCACAACCAGTACCTTTGCTAAGCCAATAATACTCTTTTTTATTCTTTGCCTGCACTATAGAAAAATTTTAATACTCAAGTTTTAACCTTCTTTCAAGGGCTACTTTCGGAAAGTAGGCTATATACTCCAGGAAATGGAAGCAAGCTGTTGGGAGGGTAGGATCAGAGAAGTTGGGGAATATTTAAACAATGTAAATTTTCAAAAGTATATGATTCAAGTCAACCTAGCTGCTGGACCAAAAGTTTTACCTGCATACCCACTGGCTACATGTCTGTTACGAAGCCTTTATGGACAAGGGTCCTGAGAAGAGACTGAGATACAGTTGCCACAAAGAGCTCTACTCATGTGCCCCAATTGGAGTGGATTCTTGGAGAAAAAAAAAAGAACAGGGAGAGGACTATTTTAAGACATCAGACTTAGGTTTGTAGGAGAGAATGGGAAGGGAGGCACAGAAAGCAGCGGCCGCAATGGACACGCCCCAAGCAATCCTAGGTGCCAACATCCTCTCCTGACGGTGCGTCGATTTAGACTCATGAATGACATTTCCACTTCAGCAGTTTTCAGGGTTACGTTAATTCAACTTTTGTGGCTCACAATAAAGCACAGATAATGCAGATCAAGTTAGTAGAAGACCATGCTCACTGTCTGCTCATTGCTCCACCTTGAAGCAAATGCAATAATATTCACTCCCTTTCAACCCACATAGTTCTTCATTGCTTTAAAACAGATCACAGAATCTGTATCTAAATGGAAGTTATGGCAAATGACTTTCATTAAATTTTGAGGACCTAATATTTACACTTGAATTAAACTACTGAGTTCCTTTTATTCCTTCAGATTTGAAGTTCTTCACTTACCTATGGCTATTTTACATAGAATATATTCTATTTATTGAATTGTTCTTGCAAATCCCCCAAAAAACTTAGGCTCAAAAAGGTCAGGGGTGGAAGAGCCAAATGCGTGAAGAAGGTCGAAGGTATCAATTTCCAGCAATAAAATAAATAACTCAGGGGGGTACAGCATGATGACAATAGTGAATAATAGTGTATTGCATATTTGAATCTTAACAGTCCATATCACAAGAAAAAAAAATGTGTAACTTTTTTGTATGGTGACAATTGTATTGTGGTGATCATCTTGCAATGTATACAGACATCGCCAAACCATTATGTTGTAATTTGAAACTAGTATAATGTTATATGTCAATTATACCTCAATAAAAAATAAATAAAAATTTAAAAGGGCAGGGATTTTTGTTTTTGTTGTTGTTTTATTCACTTATGGATCCTTAGATCCTATAGCAGTGCCTGGCACATGGAAGGCACTCAGTAAATATTTATGGAATGAATAAATAAATGAATGATGCTGTTAAAGTAGCCTCCTACACGTGTACATACACCTAGAAAGAAAATTCCATAGTCTTTATGTATCTACATAAAACTGAGCATTTTAAGATTTTTCTTAAATGCCTGATTTAGATTCTTCCTAGCATATAGAAAAGAGGATCCTAGCTTTGAAGAGACTGTCAGGGAGAAAAAAAGCTATACTATGAGATAATTGCAGAATAAAGAAATACAAAATAAACCATGAAACCGTTACCTTGACAGCAACACAGACAAAGCTCACAGGAGGAACAAAGAGTGTGACCTTCATTGAAAGCTTCATGAGGAAGATAATTTGTATCAGGCCTTAAAGGATTAAGCACAACTTCAGGATGGAAAAAGAAGAGCAAAGGGCGGATATAAGTTTCAAAATCATGATTCATGGGAAGATACCATAAGACTATGAGCATGAAGGGCATCTGAGGATTCACACTAGAGAAATTAAGGGACATCAAATTATGAAACATTCTGACTGTCAGGCTGAGAATTCATGCATTCATTGATTCATCAGGAAATATTTATATGGTGTTTACCATGTCCTGGGAGCTGTGCTAAGTCCTGGGGATCATAATGTGAACACAGTAAAGTCCCTCCCCTCACAAGGCTTACATTCTGGTGGGAAAGACAAGAAACAAGTGGACAAATAAGACCATTTGGAGAGTTACAAGTGTTTTAAGAGACATAAACCATGTCAATCCTGGCAAAGTTTAATACTGAATACGGAAGTCAAAGAAGGCCATTTGAATTGAGTCCTGATAAATGGATAAACAAATTCTGGTGCATCCATTTAAGTAACACTGCTCTTCAATACATGAAAAAAGAATCAAAATAATGATATTTGCAATAAAATTGATAAATCTCAAAACCATTATGCTAAGTGCAACAAGCCAGACACATAAGATTATGTACTATATCGTTTCATTTATATCAAATTATAGAACAAATAAAACTATTATGAGAAAAAGCTGAACAGTGGCTGCCAGGGACGTGGGGCGAATGGGGGAGGACTGACTGTGAAGAGGAACAAGGGAGGCTGTGGAGCGATGGAAGCGTGACTAGCAGTGTGACCAGTGACGGCTACACAGCCGTACACACTCGTCAGCTTGTGCTGTACCCTTACGATTGGTCAGCTTTATCTTATGTAAATTTTGCATCAAAAGACACACAAAATGTAATTTATAAGTCCAGTAAACACTGCAAACCCCTTAATTACCAGGACTGTGTATCGCTAATGCCCATCACTGTCCCCAAGACATAACAGAAATTTCGTTAAGTGAAGAAACAGGTGAAGGAATAAATGAACAACTGGTGCAGAACTCAGTGTCTTACAAGAAACCATAAAGGAATGTTTTACAGAGCTTCTGTTTGCCTTAAACCCTGAAAATACTTCCAGAGCTACTGAGGTTCCCGGAAGACATCTGGGACCTCTTAGCACTGGTCCTGCTTTCACGTCTCCCGGGTGTTTAGCAGACATTGTGTTCCCGGCAGCAGGCTTCTTTCTTCATCTTTGGAAAGTAGATTCCTGGCAAGTCTTTACACAGCCCAAAGTATACTGACATCCTTATTGTTGCTCTAAGCTCCTAAACTTTTATGTGTCGATCAGGTTTCCAAATGACACTCTCCAAGAACTTGTATCATTGTGTTTCTTCGGCAATTTTAGATGGTTGTTTGGGTGACCTGGGAATAAAGTTTGATCCCAAGGTGAATCACTTCATATATAATTCAATTTTTAATAACCACACATACAGCCTTTTAGCTACTTTCTCCTCAAAAAACTAATTTCACTTGTCAACAAAGTCTGAGTCAGCAACATAGATTTTGAATTCAGACTTGACTTTGTTTTTTATTTAAAAAAAAAACTTTTAAGGCTTATTCCTTCACCAGAACAACACAGATGCTGTGCAGATGTAAATCAGAGTTCCCAAGGAGCGGCGTGCCTCCAGCTACCACGCGCTGCCTTCCAAGACCAAGGCCTGTCACACGGGGCACGGGGGCTCCTTCAACCAAGAACGCCACCACTAATGAAGAATGCAGCTGCTACTAAAGACCATGAGCCATCATTGTATCTACAGCCAGGCTCCCCCTCCGCCCACGGGCTGCAGCTCAGTCCAGCCCATCTCAAACCTGCGAGGATTCAGGACTGTGACTGCTGTGGGTCCACCTTGGTGGATGAATACCACCATGCTAGGGTGTCAGTTAAATGGTCAGTGATAATGACACAGATGAGAAAATGTCTTCCGTTGTTTAAATCAAAAGAGTAGAAAGTCTGACACAGATGTGGGAGGCTCACTCTGGCATAAACTCTTTCAACGGTTGTCACAAACAATGCATTGTGGGCTCCCAGAGGCTTAGCATGTTCTACAAAATGTCTGAGATCTTGGATTTAGGCTGGAAAACATGCATATAGGTACAATGCAGTGTGATACACTCGGATGTAAATATTAGGAGAGAGTGATACTGGCTCAGCAGAGGCATATAGATACAATATGAGAGAGAGAGACAGAACTCCCCGAAATTTCAGCCACTCATGATCCTTCAAGAAGGAACTTCAGCTCATTTTGTGATGATGGCCTTCATAAAGAACAGCTCTTGAATGGGGCTGGAGGGGTCCGGCGTCATCAACCAGACCTCCCTCTCCCTCCACGGAGGGAGAGCAGTGCTCAGCTGTATCTAGGTATCCGACCACCGAAGGGTATGAAATTGGAGGAACTCATTTTATAGAGGGTAAATAAGCAGGTGACTTCCAGACCCTGGGCGAGCTGTGCAGCAGAAACAGCTCCGTGAGCAAGACCACCGGTAGTGGAGTCAGTTAAACCCAGGTTTGAAGCACCAATACTTCCTGCCTGCCTGCCTGCCTGCCTGTTTATCTCGGGGAGGTCATGCTAAACTCCACAAAAGGCATCCAAGCTTCAGTTTCCTCGTCTGTAGTATGGGAATGATGATCCTTCTCCTTTGTGAGGTTGCTGGAAGAACTAAAGATGACACGTGAAATCACTGACCACGGTGGTAATTCTACAGCTGGCTCTCGGCAGGCAGTAATAAGCACTGCCCGACTGTTGAGAATTCTGGAACTCCAGTAGGTTCTCCGAACGGGTAATCAGGCACTGGTTTAAAAAAATAAAAAGGATAAGGATCCATTTATAGAAATTAAGGTACAAGATCAGGATGTCATGATAAGATCCAGCAGGAATGATTAGGAGAAGCCTGGATCAATAAACTACATGGGTACCCGAGGGAGAATTCAATTCTTAGGGCTGGACTCACTGCAGGTGAGGGGGGCAGGAGGGCACAGTCCATGGAGGTCACCGATGAGGAACAAGCTGGCAGCAGCGTCACAGAGATTCAGAAAGAGGAGCTGGGGGCCTCTAAGTCAAGATAGCGGACGAAATATTTTCCTGCACTCTCATATTCCCAGTAAAATGGAAAAAAGGGGATATGTTAAAAGAACAAACCCAAGAGACCAGAGATTTTTAATAAATTCTGGACTGAACTCATTCACCCAATCAACAAATATTTATTGAAACCTACTGAGTACCAGCCACTATTGTAGGATCCAGGGATCGAACAGCACAAGATAGGTAAGAACTCTGCTCTCATGACAATTATATTCTAGTAAAGTGGTAAGAAATAAATTAAGTACATGAATGAGCTAGATATGGTTATAAGGTAGTAAGTGCCCTGAAGACAACAGAGCAGGTGGCATCAGGCAATGGATGCTGTGCTGCACAGCCCGGATCCCCCTGTGCCTTAGTCTGTTCTGGCTGCTATAATAAAATCCTCCAGACCAGGTGGCTTAAAAGCAACAGAAATTTATTTCTCACAGATCTGGAGGCTGTGAAGTTCAAGATCGTTGCGCCAGCATGGTCAGGTAAGGGCCCTCTTCCAGCTCACAGACAAGATGTTAACATTTTGGTATTTGCTATGCAGCCAGAGAAAGCTAATACAAGACTACAGCCTGGGACAGATTATGTCGATGAAGAACAGAGTAATGCCAGCCGAGGCGCAGAACAAGCACTGGGCATGGCTTCAGAGATAGCAAACTGTTTAGCCAGGAAAGTCCCAAAGAGGCTCCACAGTTGAAATCAATGGATACACAGAACAGGAGACAGCTGTGGGTGACAGAGAGCATGTCTATGAAAAAGCTGGGCTCTCCTTCCCCTGTGTGTGTAAGACAGCTGGTGGCAGAATTTTGCCCTGCTAAACCATCAGAAGAAGTTTTTTAATAGATTTAGATTTTGGTCTAGGAAGGACCCGAGACGGAGTGCTAGAAATCAGAAGAGACACATAGCAGCAGAGCCCACGGCAACGCCAAAGCTCCATCAGAGACTCGGAACAGAGGAAGGAAAAGGCCACTCCACTTGGGAACAGGGTGACCATATGTCATCACCCAATCAGACTTCTTTAGAGAGTAAAAAGGGGGCACTGTCACTAATGACAATATGACACAAGGCATGACTGAGAAGTACGGTCACTCTAAGAGAAACACACTCACGCATTTCACCTCGGAGTAGTCTTCCTTCAGCTGTTATGGGAGTTTCCAGCCTGTCAGCCTATTCCCCATCCTCAACTATCTTCTGACTCAACCCATCCACATACATGGATTCTTCAGGCAGACCTTCCACTCACGCGAGAGGACTTCGAGTACAGACCAAGAGAGCGCAGGAAGTGCGGGTCAGCTGCTTTCACTGACCGAGTCAGCACAGGCCTTTATCCACATAGAGGGAACCCTTACAAGGAATCTCTGTTGGCCTATACAGAGACAAGTCGATTGTGAGCCTGACATGTTCTTTGTTTTGTTATCAGTTATTTGTATATGTGACCAAATTTCCAGAAATACATATTAAACAAATCTGTGGGTATTTGGAAGAGAGATTTGCTGAGGTCTTTGGAAAGAGAGTTGTACACATATACTTTTATAAAAGGTGTTTCAGAAAATATAGCAAGAGTTCCTACAAAAAAAGGGAACCCCCATATGCTAGTGTTTATAGAAAGCCAAGGGCATGAAAGAAAAGATTTCAAGATGAATAAACGTAACGACTCGTCCTGTACGAAACAAAAATAACGTAATAACAGAAGGAAACTTCAGGATCATTCTCCGCTCAGCGACAGTCAAGAGGACCTGGCACTAATAAGGCAAGAAAAGGCTACTGTAAAAAAGGAGTGATCCAAGAACAAGAAAGAGAATTTAGACATTAGACATGTTCCCCGAAATTAAAACCTAAATAGAAGGGCTTAATAAATAGAATGGTTATGAATGACAGATGATATAGAGAAGGAAATTTCCCAGAACAGTAAGCAAAAAGACAAAATGGGAAATACGGCAAAAATAAGCTAAGAAATATGGACGACAAACCCAGAAAATCTAAGAGCAGTTACGAAAAGAAAACCAAGGCCATAAACGAATAGAGAGGAAAAAGTCATTGAGTAAGACAATTTCCCTTAAACACACACACACACACACACAGAGTTAAATTTTAATACTGAAAATGCCACCTGGGTGCCAGGCACAAAGAGTAAAGAGCCAAACTTAGAACTATTCTGATAAAGTTTCCAAACTTCAAATACAAAGAGAAAAATCTAAAATTTGTGAATTTGGGAGCGGGGCAGGTTTTTTTAAATACAGACTCTGAATGCTTAAAACAAGGTCACAATTCCTTTGAGATTCCTAGAAGAAATTATTTTGAACCTATATTTCTATAACCAGTTAATTATCAATCAAGTGTAAGGACAAAACCAAGACTTTTTATGACATGCAAGAAATTAAAAAGCTTACTCCCACATATACTCTTTTTAAAAAATTACTTGCATATGTATTTCTGTAAAAATATGCTACGAGGAAAGCATATGTCTCTTCTGTCAATAACCAAAAAGAGGAGAACAGTTGGAAACTCAGAAAAGGAAACAAAATGCTTTATCAAGAAGTCATTCAAGTATGAATAAAATTATAATGTAGCATGATTTCAAGTTATTGCCTGAGTTTAAGAAAAGAGATGCCACTTTTCCTTGATATTTGGAGCATTTGCCATTAAATGTCACATGTTTAATGACACAGGATTACATTTTCCTCTTTTGGGGTAAAATCAAACTGCTGAGCCCTTCAGGGAATAACATGCACCTAAAAATAAAACTGTGAATGCTATCTGAGGGTTATTCATCTTTGCAAATTGATTTACACACAGCACATACAAAAATTAATTATATACCAGGAGGTAAACATTTTAAAATCTTAATAATACAGAATACAGAAAGTCCAGGAATCAGAATTGAGAAATTGAGTTATCCTGGGTCTGGCAATGGCCTTTACTTAATTAGGCATTCTTTGAGGCATTGATCTAAAGCTCATTAATTCCACCTTTCTGTACAATGAAAAAAAAAACAGCCAAGAGTAGATCCAGGATCCCGGGGAAACCCAGCAACGGGTATTTGAATGAACAGAAACACCATTATAGAAAAATTTACTCTAATGCAAATAATTTGTGATTCCTAGATTTCATGGCAGTCTTCAATTGTGCAACCGAGTCCATATTCAGCTTCCACAATGATGTATCTCAAATGTATTATGCACTTCATTTCCTCACAAAATGAAAGCACGCTTTTGACTCTAATGAGCAGGATGCCTTTTTAGGTTCATTAGTATAATAGTTATTACAACTCTAGGATTCGTAACAGATAAACCTTGTGATTTCATGGTCCTAACACGGAGAGTTATTCTTTGTCCAGCAGGGAGTGGCAGCATACACAGCCCGGCTTCACTCAGGGACCCAACCTAACAAAGGATCTGCCATCTTCCGTACGGGACTTTCAGGTGTAGCTATCCAGCCAGCAGAAGGCAGGTGAGAGGGAATAAATGGTTGTATGGCAGTTTCATGGGATGACTTCAGTCTACATCCCCACTGGCCAAGACGCAGTCATATGTCCACACCTAATTTCAAAAGAATCTGGGAAAGACGACCTAGCTGATAGTCAAGGAGGTGGGGGACACTGGTCAGGTGTAGTGCTAGCCAATCTGCCACAATTAGAGTGCTATTTCAAGTTTTAAGGACAAAAAACCTGAAATGCTTGCAGTGTGGTTAACCACTGGCTCAGCCCTATCTCATCATTTAGCTTGCAAGTAGCTCTAGAACAGGAAACATGGCTTAAACATCTTTGCTTTCTTAGCATCTTCACTTGCACAAGAGGTGTCTGAGAAAATCTTGAAGGAATTAATTTACTTAATTATATTCTAGGAGCAAAGGCAAATTAATGCAGCTACCAGAGTGAAAAATAACCTCCTTCCTCAATGAAAAGATCAAGCCAAGTATTTACGAACTGATTATATTTGTATTAAAATATCTACAATACAATGAACCCATAATTGGTTATTCCAAATAATAGTTGAGCTAGTGAATTTCAGTATTTGTTTTATTACTGAATGCAAAAGCAATGGTAAAGACTGCAAAACATAAGCATTCTCTCATTTTTCTTAAGAGAACAAAAACACGCAGGAAATGTTTAATGATACAATAAATTGGTAATTTCCTAATTTGCTACAAAAGAAAGAAGCATTTATCAGGTGATGTTTACATGTGTATGCCGCAAGAAACCATTACAGTAACAGACCAAAATCCCATAAATCAACCCAGTAAGTCCTCAACTACAGCAACTGTTACAAGGGCGCTTCAGTCTCCAATTCACAGAGTCCAGTGAAAGAATGAAAGAGGGACAGTAACTGACAGAGGTACAACCTCAGATACGGGGAAAAGAAATGATGTAAAACAAGGGGCATGGTTTGTGAGCCAGCAAACAAACGGGGGTTGGAGCAGAACTGAAGAGAGCAGGATAAAAGAGATCCCCAAAGACATTCATCACCTTCCACCGTTTAATTATGAGCCATTATGGTAGCTATTAAAAATAACCAAAGAACAGCAAAAGAAAAGATCGGTTATGTGAAGAAGTACGTGAGTACAAAAAGTATGCTTGATCAATCTGTAAAACAAGTACCCTTTATCCAGCTGAGGTTACTTACACATGACTATTATGAAGCAGGTATCAAAAGTGTGGGTCAGGG
The DNA here is from genome assembly GCF_048564905.1 of Vicugna pacos. NCBI lineage: Eukaryota > Metazoa > Chordata > Mammalia > Artiodactyla > Camelidae > Vicugna > Vicugna pacos. Next base: position 73,237,027 of record NC_132995.1, read on the forward strand.
AGTTGGCTATTTCAAGGCTGAGACTGGAAATTTGCTAACGTTAGGGCAGATCTTAACACACACACACATACAAAAGGTAACTATGTGAGGTGACGGATGCGTTAATTAACTTGACCATGGTAATCATTTCACAATGTATACATATATCAAACCATCACTTTGCACACTTTAAGTACGTACAATTTCTATTTGTTAACTGTACCACAAAGCCAGGGAGAAATCTTTGGTGGCAGAGGGTCACGGTTACTCGTCAAGATAAGGTCTAAGATGTGATCACAGGGGAGTGGCTGAGAGGGCAGTTAGGACCAGACGGTCACAGAAGAGCAGACCAGGAACTAAGAGGCCAGTTGACTGGAAGGATTACATATGCAAATAAGCCATTTGGCAAGAAGGATGACGGGAGTGGTGTTGTGACTGACAGGGAGTCCGCAACTGAAACCTGAAAGGCACAAGGGACCCAGGGCTCAGGAGAGAACCCCGACATGGCAAGGTGGGGTGCGGGTGGGAGAGTGTGACGACACGCAATGCGAAGCGTGGTTTTCTTTTAACAGAGGGGTCAGAGTGGTTTGCAAACAGCAATGAAAATGCAAGGAGGTAGGAAAGATCCGTGAGAGAAAACAGACACCAGATGACAGAGCTGCAGGGAAAGCAGTGTCTTCAGGGAAAAGCCAGGAAAACACAGTGGATTTTGGCCAACGACAGACTATTGTGTTTCCTCCTTGTGAGGATCCTTTCATGAGCTGGCCCGGTGCCTTCACTAAATGGCGCCTCATGATGCTTCCCGTGGCTGAGCAGTGCACTCCGAGGTGCTAAAAGCCTGAAGAACCGGGCTGAACTCCTGTTCTCATGTGCTTCATACTCAGAGGAAGAGAAGCCGTGGGAAATATGAAGCCTGAACATCCAGCGCCCGAAGCCCAGAGAAACACCACTGCACTTCAGGGGCCAAATGCGACACCCCACTGTGTAATGTCATGTGCTTTTCTTTAATATTTGGGAAGTGCTTCGCTTGTGAAATTGGAAGCCTGGGGCTCCCGTAGTGCCTAGGCCATCCAGTGATGACAGCCCGCTGTACTGCGAGGCCTAGGGTTTAAATCTTAAGGCGGATTCATTGGGATTTCAGAATGACACATCTGAAATAGTTGGCACTGTTATAAAGGAAACGTCAATGGATTTCGGGATGTGAAGCGGGACAGGGAGTAAATACCCCACCCCATTACTTGTGTTTTACCCCAGAAACCCCATGAAACAATAAGAAGGAGAACATCTTTAAGGAACTTATCCTCAAGAGACATTCAGGCATACCTTGGGCATACGGTCTTTGATAAACTGAGACCCATGTACATTTATTTAGAATGAAGACTTTCAGACTTTATAACCGCATCCCAGAGTTAGAGGTGCATTTTTACATTTTAACCCAATATAAATACACATTAACAAAGACATATACTACACACATGAAATAAAATTTTCATGAAAAAAATTTGTTTCTGAATGTCAAATGCACTCTCATATTTCTATTCTATTTCCTATTTTAAATGCTGGTCATGACTCGCTAAACTAACTTTATGTCCCACTAACTGGTTACAGAGGTCAGTTCTAAAAACACTAATATTTGAGTGCCAATATGGAATTGCCTTATTTTTTTTCCTGTTGAAGATAGAATGTTTAGTTCTTCATTTTCTGAAACAGAACAAATGCCACTATCTTAAAAAAAAAAACACCAATAACCAGCATAAGAAAGAACTGTACAATAATTATAGCAGCAAACATTTCATGAATTCTGGGCATAGAGGTCAAGTCTTTGCATTCATCATCTTATTGAGTCTTCACAGCAGCCCCGTGAGGTAGGTACGTTTTCCGAGATACATCCTCCGCTTTACAAGTGATGGAATTGATGGTTTTAACCCTAGATATAGGACGCCATATTGCCCACACAGCCCCATTTTTCCTACCACAATTTATTGGCTGCTAATGGACACAGAGAGGACAAGCCATGACAGATACCTTTGGGGATTTCTATTCACACTGTGGTTATCCTCCCACATGAAGCACAATTAAAAGACCATAAAACATATCACAATTCCTATGTTCATTATCTCCACAACTCAACTCCTCCAGGTGGTGCAGCTTGAACTTCAGAAGTCTCACCAACCGCTTTCGGGACTCTGATGCCTTTCTCTGTGTCTCCTTTCCGTTCTCTGGTATCAGATGGCTTCCACCTCCTCACGACGCTGCTGCTAGTTGTCTAATTTAACACTGTTAGTGGCAGCCAGAGAAACTCCGAGATACAGCCGTTTCATCAATTATCTCCAGCTGGAAGGATTTAGTGCTTTTAAATAGGGCAGCAATATCAAGTTCATCTGCACTATTAGTAAGGCCTTTATCACTGCCAAGTTCAGAAAGTGCTAAAGCACTTAAAATGTTTTTTGCCTTTGTATTTTGGGTGCAGTTCATTTCCTTGCTTTTTTCAGAGCCTGGGTTTCATCTGCAAGGAAACCACCATTCAGGTCAGGGCAGAGCTGTGAAGTGAACGGTCCTGAGGTCAAGCAAGGCGCTGACCAGCATTTGCGGACCCCCACGTTCAGAGCCCCACACCAGATCCTGTGCAAACCTTCAACAGGAAATATGCCTTACACGATCACTGGTGCTGCCCATCACAGCCCACCAGTCCCCCAAGTGTACAGTCACACTGCACCGCTCCACCCCTTGGAGTTAGGTATGGTAAGATGACTTGCTTCACAGATGAGCAGTGCCACTTCCAGGTAAAGGTTTAAGAGCCAGTGTGTAATTTGCTGTGTTCTCTCTCCCTCTGCTACGATGATCAGCAATAATCCAAACAGTGGCTGCTCTGCTGGCTTGGGTCTCAAACTAAAACCAAGCAGAAAAAAGGCCTAAATGACCCACAATAGATTTACGGTACAAATGATTTTTTTTTTTAAAGAAGCCCTTTGCTTTAAGTCACTGAGTTTTGGGAATTGCATCTTGACTTATACAGCTTTCTCTGACTCTTGGCAAACTTAAAATCTCTGACGGGATTTTACAACACCTTTAAAAACGCAACAAGAGGAGGAGGTTCAAGATGACAGCGTAGAAAGCCCCTAAGCCTGCCTTCCCCCACAGATACACCACAACTACAACTACAGAGAATAATTCTCTCGGAGAAGGACCTGAAAACTAGCAAAACAGCTCTTTCACAAAAGACGACAAAGGAAAAAAGCCCCACCGAGATGGGCAGGAGGAGGAGCGACATGGTCTTGCCAGGACCCCCTCCCCGGTGTTGGGACCCACAAGAGACAAGGACATCACAAACACCGAGCTCCTCCCCGAGGAGCACGGATCTGAGTGCCACATCAGGCCCTTGGGACCTGCACCAGAAAGACACGCTCCCAAAAGATGTGGCTTTGAAAACCTGTGGGACTTCCACCCGGGAGAATCAGAGGCTACAGGAAACCGAGGCTCCGCTCTTAAAGGGCTTGTGCACAGACTCATCTGCTCTGAGTCCCAGCATAGAAGCAACACTTTGAAAAGAGCCCGGGCCATGTGTGAAGGAGCCCCACTGGCTTATCTCAGGACGTGCACCGCAGGAGCGGGGCCTGTTGGAACTCTCGGGATGGAGGCCCTGGTGAGCACCATCTTTTCCTCTTCTGCTCTCCTATTCTAGGCTGTGGTGCGCCACTTTTGGCACTCCCCATCTGCCTCACTGAAGCCACTTGCCCCACCCCGGCATTCTCCTGCAGCCCCAGCCCTCCCAACCCAGCAGGCAGGCTCCGCCAGACACTCCTGCACTGTAACCCCTGGCCTGGTGCTCCTCCACCGTGGCTCCCAGGCCACCGGTCCCAGTGGGAGGACTCCCCCTAGTGGCCTAGCTCTTCTCCACCACGGTCCCTGCCCCACCAGACCCAGAAGGTGCACTCACTCCACACAGGGGAAACCACCTCAACACCTGGCCCTGGCAGCCGGGCGGCTTGTGGTTCAGGGCCCTACAGAACTGAAACCATCAGAGACAGTTCTTGGCAGGCTGCCACCCCCAGGGCGCTGCACAGACAGCGGACTGAAACATATCCTCAGTCTCCTAGCGACCACTCCATCAAGATTGGGACAGACAGCTGTTGTGCCTAATACAAAACAATGAGCACAGAAAGTCAAGCAAATGAGGGAACGGAGAGAACCCTGTTCCAAATGGGAGAACAGAATAAGACCCCAGAAAAATACCTTAATGAAACAAAGAAAAGTAACTGACCTGATAAAGAGTTCAAAGTGACGATCACAATGATGCTCACCAACTTCGGGAAAAGAACGGATAGACAGAGAGAGCTTCAGCAAAGAGACAGGAAAGAGAATAAAGTACCAAAAGGAAGTCACAGAAGTGAGTAACACAGTAACTGAGAATTATATGAGGGGTTCAGCAGCAGATGAGATGGAGCAGAAGGATCAGGAAAAAGAAGTGAAAAAAAAAAAAAGAAAAGAAAATGAAGATAGCTTGAGGACTGTACGAGGAAACATGAAGGGGAACGTATTTGCATTAAAAGGAGTCCCAGAAGGAGAAAAGAGAGGTAAGAGGACAGAACACTTATTTGAAGAAATAATGGCTGAAAACTTCCCTAATCTTGGAAAGGAAACAAATACCCAGATCCAGGATGCAAGAGAGTTCCAAAGAAGGTGACCCCAAGGAGACTCACACCAAGATACATTACAACTAAAATGTCAAAAGTTAAAGATAAAAAGAATCTTAAAAGCGGCAAGAGAAAAACAACTTATGAATGGACAAAGAGGATGTGAGATATATATGGAAATGTAATACCATGCAGCCCTAAAAGAGGAACAAATCTTGCCACTTGCTGCAACATGGATGGACTTTGAGGGTATTATGCTAAGTGAAACAAGTCAGACAGAGAAAGAAACAATATTTGACTTCATTTGTATGTGGAGTCTAAAAAACAAATGAACAAACAAGACAAACTCATAAATACAGAGAACAGACTGGTGATTACCAGAGGGGAAGTGGGTTGAGGGGATGGCAAAATGGATGAAGGGGGATGACTGTATGATGATGGATGGAAGCTAGACCTAATGGTGGTGATCCCTTGGTAGTGTGTACAAGTTTCATTTTTAATGTTGAACACCTGAAATTGATATAATGTTAAATACCAATTTACCTCAATTTTCAAAAAAAGAAACAAGAAAAAAAGTAAAGAAGTACTAAGTATAAATGAAAAATCTTAGTTTTGTAAATGGAAGACAAGGAAGCAAAGAAATCACTAAATAAATAAATAACCATAATAGCCAGAGGTTAACTGTGGGCAGGAGTTTCAGCTTGAGCTGTGAAGGAGGCATGGGGAGTGAGAGGGGCGGTTAAAGTGGCGTGTGTAAAGGTGCAGAGGAAAAAATGAACAAGTCACATGAGCAAAGCCACATTTTGTTTGTTACAGAGCAAAGAACTAAGAACTGAAATACTCAAGGAAGGAAGAAAAGACAAGGGGGCCGCGAAGACCAGACAAAGGAGTTTAAGCATTGATATTAAGCCATTCATCGTTCATTCATTCATTCACTCACTTATGTATTCAGTACGTATTATGAGCTAGGTACTCCCATAGCCAGACTCCTGGAAACCAAAGATAAATGAGTTATGATCACCAATCTTAGATCCCTTCATTTTGTAGGGTTCACACAGACAGATAACCCCACTACCTTACAGTGTTTAACAGATGTTTATGTACCAGCAAGGCAAAGCTAGGAAGGAGTTAATTTGCATGTAGAGAAAAGTATAAAGGAAGAAAAGACGAAGGGATCTGGCAAAATCTTAAAACAAAACATGACTTTTGATCAGATTCTTCAGGGATTTTTTTTTTTTTTTTTTTTGGTACCAAACAGGCAAATGAAGGAAAGACATTTCCGTCAAGGAGAAGAACATTGATTCATTATTCCCTGGTTCAGTATCTGTTCTGCGTAGACCTTTTCCTAAAGTACTCTGTGTTTGCCTCACTCCAGGGCTCATTAGTGTGTGTTTCTCAAACACGTGCTACCGACCAGGCTCTGTGCTGGGCCTGGGGTATACAATAGGCAAGATATCCTCCCTTATCTCACTTTCTAGCCGGGGAAACATGAGACACTTAACTAAACAAGTAATTACAGTCAATTATGATCAGTGTTCCAACAGGGGAAAGCGGCCTGCTGTGCCCGAACATAGGAAGGGCGCCTAACATACTCAAGGGGTGAGAAGGAATACTGCCCGGAGGAAGTTACCTTCTGTTGAGATCTAAAAGCTAACAGGAGTCAGCCAGGTGAAAAGGGAAAGGGAGAGGGTTCCAGGGAGAAGGACCAGCCTGCAGGAAGTCTTGGAAGCAAGAAAGAGAGGATGGTATTTAAGAAAAAGGAAGAAGTTCAGCATGGCTAACGCACGGAAGAGAGAAGACCAGAAGAGGGCGGAGGAACATGCAGCTGGGGAAAATGCAGCAGCCACTTTTAGTTTAGGCTTTATCCTAAAATCTGTGCAGAGCCTTTGAAATGTTTTTGAAAGGAGGGCATGACAAACTGCATTCTAGAAGACAGCTCATGTGGCAGACAGAAGGATGGAAAAGAGGCAGGCTCAGAGATGGAGAGGTCAGGTCAGAGGCTTTTGTAAGAACCCAGAAGAAAGACAATGGAGTTTACTAGGTTTACAACAGCACAGAGAGAGTCTTGGGCATATTTGAGAAACATCTCAGGGAATGATGTAATCTGGTTCGGGCGGCGTATGAAGAGAGAAGACTTGAGGATTACTGTGAGGCTTTTGGTTTCTAGTTTTGGCAAAAGGACAAACAGCGGTGCCATTCTGTGAGAGACGGGACACGCGCTTTGCAAAATCACTACGTATTAAAAAGAACCATTTATGTAGAGACCCAGACTCGCTCCACACAGTAAGAAATGATATTTGGTTTACGTTGAGACTGCACTGCCTTCCAATGTCAATGCTAAGGCAGAATCTGCCAGATTCTGAGCAGGAGATCGAAATGATCTGATTTCATGTAGAAAGGTAACTCTGGAGGCAGCGTGGATGGAGAATCGAAAGAGAAAATGACTCAAGATGAAGCAGGAGATTACTTCAATCGTCCAGGCAAGCAATAATAAGGTTACAAACTAAGCCTGCCACGGTGGATTCCAGAGAATGGAAGAAAGAGATTTGGGGGAAAGAATCAATAGATTCTGACGATAATTGTACAGGAGGGGTAAGGGAAAGCGAGGCGCTGAAGAAGAGCAGATATTCTAGTTCAGGGGACTGCAGGAGGCAATTCTATTAATGGAGGGATGCTCTCTGAGAAGGAGAGGAGTTCCAGAGAAAAAAATAACACTGGGTTAGGACATTCCAAGTCTGACATACCCATGGGACACAGAAAGCGCGCAATAATATTTTGAACTCATAAGACATGTCTGGAGTCTAGGAGGGAGGTTGGGAATGGGAGATACGGTGGCGAGAGTCATGAGCGTCTATTACAGCCAAGGGAATGGCTGGTAATTGCCCAGGGAGGAAAAATGGAAAGACAAGATGAGAAAAAGGACACCGTGGGAAAGTCTGATATCTAAGGCGTCGCTGGATGGAGGTAGATGAATGAGATGTCAGCCACTGCAGCTTCTGAAGCTGGAGACCCACTGAAAGACAAAAGGATTTCGTGACGCTTGACGTGCATCTATGTGTTAGAAGAACTGAAAGCCGACAAGCTGGTGAAAGGGAGACCAGCCTGAAAGCCGACCGCAGACCAGCCCCAGTAAATGCTCGATCTCAGCCCATCATAAGCAACACCTAGAGGGACAGATGATGGTAGGTCTTCGACCGCAATGAGAAGTAAATACATCAGTTTGGGGTTTCCTTCTTCACACAGTCATCTTCCCCATAAACTGGACTGGTTTTTATGGAATAAAAAATAATACAGCCCCTAGTAGAGTCAAGAATAACAGTCACTATTATTAGTTGGGCAAATAGGCCAGAAAGAGTAGAAAAAGAACTTATAGTAAATCTGGCTGTTTGACTGCTCAACTGAGAACCTGTCATAAGGCATCAATTTAAGGAAGTCTGCAGCAGTGTTCAGCTCCAAACGAGGTCAGTAGAAAACAGCAAGTGCACAAGCAAGCAGGCTCCACCTATCCATGCATAATACTCATTCCATAGCTACTTGGAGACTCCTGGGCCTGCTCTGGTGTTTTAGTCTCTAAGTCCTGGCTAGCATGTGTATGACATGATGACATGTCAGTGCATACCAAGTGTCAGTGTAAAGTATTAGTTTTGAATTTAACCAGGCATCTCATTAAAATGAAAAATATACTGTAAACTTTCTAAAGAACATAAGCCTCTGTCTGGTTTCTCATATCTCGGGAAAAGCCATAAACAGAAAGCTATTTATCTATATCCATGGCCAGGTCCCTAACTAAGTACTGTATAATGGAATGAGTCATTTCCCTCTAAGCAATGATTTGAAATATGCTGTAATTATCATCCTGCCCATGTTGCAAGGAGAAAACAAAATCTCTGAGTAACATGACTGTACCTTACAAACTGTCAAACATTCATTGATGATTTCATCACTCCCTGGTAATGACCATTCAGGGCTCCTACACTAACAGACCTGCCAGCTTGATCTGAACAGAAGAGGAAACTTAGAAAGCTTACGTGTTGGGTTCATAATTAGCTTTATCACTACAATCCAGGCAAAACCCAGGAGTCTGTGTTTTAACTGGGTTTGCTAGCATATTTGAAAACAATGGTCTGATGAGATTATTTTTTGCAAATTCAGAAATAAGGAGAGAGAAAAAACCAGTTATATTTCAAGAAAACTTAGAATTGGGAGGTAGAAAAACAGTATTGGGAGGAAGAAAACCATTATCTGTTTAGCATAAGTCAACTTAACATTCTTCCAAAACTAAGGTTTTTCTTCAGTGAAAAGTGCCTGGAGGACACGACACAAAGAGTGGGGCTAACAAAGTGGGACAGAATAAACGGTGGTTTTCATTTGCTAGAGCTGCGAACAAAACACCACAAACGAGGGGCCTAAATGACAGGAACTTACCGTCTCAGTTAGTGGAGGCTAGGAATCCGGAGGCAAGATGCCAGCGGGGCTGGTTCCCTCTGAGGGCCATGAGGGAAGGATCTGCTCCAGGGACCTCACTCCAGTTTGGAGATGCCTCTCTCCCTGCGTCTCTCCACATCGCCTTCCCTCTATGAACGCAGCTGTGTCCAACCCCCCTCTTTTTTAAAAGGCAGCAGTCATCATGGATTAAAGCCCACTCTAACGACCCATGCTGACTCGACCTCCTCTGTAAAGACCTAGCTCCAAAAGAGGTCACATATTAAGGTGCTGGAGGTCAGGACACCTACATTTCTTTTAGGGGGAGAAACAACTTAATCCATCACAATAGTTAGAATAATCTCTTATGGGAGAATAAATAAATGACTTGAAGTCCATCCATTTACCTATTATTTGCTGTCAGCTATCCCCAGGTAATAAGATAAAACAGAGACAAGTTAGAGACACATTAGCACAGAGCTCAGCTGCCGAGAGAAGTAGACTGGTGTGCCAGGCCAGCTCCTTTGGCACAAAAATACTAACAGGTAATTTTCTGGCAACTCACCCCATTATTGCCTCAGTAAAACTGACTAGGAAAAATACCATCTATGTGCTAGCCATCCTGTATCACTTGTGACCATTACAATTCACCAGATTTTCAAGTTCGATTCTGCATTCACATCTCCCTATCTGCCATTCTAAGTATCATCTCTAGAAAATATCTCCTTCTCTAAAGCCAAACAACAGAATGATACCCCAGTGCGTCAAACTAAGCTGAACTTGGCTTCTGCAAGTTCTGAGAAAGCCTAAAGAGGCTGAGACTCACTCCCCCACTGGCCCAGGCTCGCCGAGAGGCGTTCTCTGAGGAAAGGCAGTAACCTTATCATACTGTTGTCACCGTAGAGGCCTGAGTGGACCATTCCCTGCTCCACTGCATCTTTCTGAAAAATTTAGAAAATGAACTCTCTTCCAGGGAAATAATCTAATACATGTAAAAGAGGTCCATTTGAGAATTATTTCTAGTAGCAGAACTTTACATGCATACTCAATATCAATCAGTAGCTCATATCAGTCATTAGCTATGTTACATTTATTCCGTGAAGGACTATTCAATTATCAAAAGTAGTAAACATAAAGATAATATAGTGGCCTGATCACTATATAAACTACAATGAGACACACAGTGACAACTCCGTTCATGCTCACAGAGTCTTCAATCAACTTTTCAGTGTCCTTAAGGAGATAACTAAGGATTACCAGATGACTGAGAAGTTTTTCTAACATAAAATGCTTCATTCAAAACAAAAAGAGGGAAAAAGCTTCTTGGAGGAAAGAGACTATGGAATAAAAAAACTTCAAATAAAAGCTATCACTTAAATCCCTAGTGAGATATGGAAAATGATAGTATCCACAAAAAGTAAGAATGAGTATTACTACAAAAATTTAAAGGAAGAATGAGTTTAAATTTTTTAAATTAAATTTTAAGATCAAAGAAACAACAAACTCAGTAGGATAACTGAAAAAAAATAAGAAAATTTCCAAAAAGTAAAGCAAAAATATGGAGACAGAAAAATTAAGAAACATTAAGAAAAGCAGAGGATAGTTCAAGAGGTCCAACATCAGATAATAGGCGTCCCAGGTAGAGATGACAGAAAATGAGGGAGAAATATTATTCAACAAATCAGAAAAAAAAAACAACAAACCCAGATTTGAAGGGTAGGAGTTTCAAGAATTGAAAGAGTTCATCCAATGCTTACCACAATAAAGGAAAATGAATTTACATCACAGCATATTATTGTGAAATTCTGGAACACTAGAGACAAAGAGAAAGACATAAAAGTTCTAGGGAGGAAAAAAAAAGTCAAGTTACATGCAAATGATCAGGAGTCAGAATGGCATTTAATTTTTCAAAACAATAGAAGCTGAAACACAACAGAGCAATACCTTCAAATTTCGAAGATGGTTTTCAAGCTACAATTCTGTATCTAACTAAATTAGCAAGTAAGTATGAGAATCAACTCTAAAGATTGTTTCAGGCAGGCAAAATATCTCTAATTTGGGTTCCCTCAGAAACAATCTTTGAGATGAGGATTCTAGTGCAAATAGTTTATTTGGGAGGTGATCTCAGGGAGCACTAGTAGTGGAATGGAGAGTTGGAACAAGGAAGGAAAGGAAGAAAAAAGGACATTTTATTGGATAGGTTCCCTCTGTGGACAACAGGGACTCAACCCTCCTGAGGAACAGCAGGAGACAGGTAGAAAGTGCATCTTAATCATCCTTGCCAAGGGGTGAAAGAGTTGATCCATCGTTGCCTGAGAGCCTCTCCTGTGCATGAACCAAGAGAAACCCTCATATGGAGAGCAGAGGTGCTTGTAGGCATATCCAGCAACAGATACGGAATTCTGAACATCAAAGTAATCCAGGGAGGCACCAGCTACATCTGCTACGGGCTGCAAAACACTTAATTTCTCATGTAGTTCTAGAAGGAGGTGCTTTGTCAAAATAACAAAGTGCACCAGAAAAGAGAAAGGTACTGCATGAAGGAAACAGAGGATGTAATTCAGGAGAAAGGTGAAGGGTTCCCCTTGGGATGATGGTAAATGGAGATCAAGATAACAACTAGACAGCAACCAGGGGAGAGTTGAGGTCAGTAAACTTCAGGACAGATGTCCCCAAGGACACAAAATTGATACACTGTTTGATGTGTTTTACCAGAGAGACTGACAAAACTGAGAAAGACATTGAAGGTAAATAAGGGATAAATACATAGGAAACTAAGAACACAAAACAGCAAGATAAATGTTAATCTAAGGGAAAAGCAAAACGTTGTGCAAGAAAAAAATTATAGCATACGACATGAATGAGGTGCTGTTCTACATTTGTCCTCTTGACAATTTATCGTATCTGTATGGAGACTGACCACATTTTGTAAAGCCATTAATAAGAATGCATTATAAACCATGTAACACCCCTCTAACAATCGATATTTCAGTTTCTTTGTTTTTTGTTCTATCACACAATAATGCTGGAATGAACATCTTTTAAATTTTCCATAGGATAATTGAAATCTTCTGCAGGATATATGACTAAGACAAAATTTCTGGTCAAATTGTATATACATTTAAATTTTTAGTGGCTTTTTTTTTGCCAGTTCATCTCCAAATTTTTTTTTATCAATTGATACTTCCACCAACAATACACAGTCCTTTACTTCATATCTTCTCCTACAGTGGTTATTATCAGTCTTTTTGTGGTTTTTTTTTTCCTTTTTGACAATTAAAATTAAAAGGATAAGAGAGAGGAATTCCTTTTTTTTCCTCAATTATACCCGTGTAATATTTTAATTTTATTTCAAAGCACTGTTTTTAAACTAACATAAATAAACATGACTGGTTAATTTAACTGAATCTTCATACTATACAGGCAAATTTCACAAAGTAAATAGTGTTACAAAGACAGAAATATTATAGTTGTCCTTAATGCTGAATTATTTCATTCTGTAAAAATTCACAATCTATTCTGTCATCTATAAGATAGCTGCCAAAGAACCAATATCGTTATCAAGAGATTATCTTTGATATTTTAAAAGGTCCCATGTATCTCAGATTGTTCATTAATCTCTAAGTACCGAGTGTTCTAACTTCTAGATCCTTCAACCAAGAAAGATGTGGATGTAAGGAGAAGAAAAATACATAATTCTCATTTCTCAAATAAAATATAGGACGATTAGTGAAGATTAGTGGCAATACATGGAGCGTCCTATTACATTATGTGGCTTGATGATCACTCCTTAGTCTGCTCAGTCTCCTAGTTCTGTGCTGCAGATTCTGTCATCCACAGGTGTAGACCCAGCTTGTGGCACAGGATTTCACAGAGTCTCCTAAATTTCTAAGAATCTCCACTCAACTTTCTCTGGTATTAAAAACCTATTTAATTAAGACACGTAGCTATTTGTGTGCACTGAACTAACTTGAAGGCTCTGAAGCTAATTATTTTTCCCAGATAGACAAAGATAGATCTAGTGTTTTGTCCCTTTCACACAACCATGAACCATCCTTCACCAAAAAAAAAAACCCCAATAATTTAACTGGGTAACTTAACAGCAGTATCTCACAATCACAAAGTAAGAGTTTAAACTTTGGTCCTTTTAAATATCTATTGGCTAGCAAACTAAACAATTTAAGTAAAAATAAATCACATATATTTGGCCATTTTTTTCAAACTATTTTAAATTTTAAAATCTCAAAGATTCTAACAGAAACTTCCGATTCATGACCATCCCAATTGTGACTTTAGAAGAGTTGTGGTTCCAATCATTGTTTTGAAATGTGTTCTGCTGATAACCTCTTTAACAAGATTCAAAATGTAATCTGGGCACTGTTTGCATTTGGTACGTGCAGGGAATAGAGGAGCAGAGCCACTTCTCTGCCCATGCAGTGAACCTCTCTTAAATAAAAGTGCCATGGATGCAGCAGACAGAGGCAGGGGAAGAATATAAACTGGAAACCAGGTTACTGCAACGAATCACACAGTATGTGAGGGCCAGAAGTGCTTTCCCAATTCTCTATGGTCAGACCCATATTGGAGTATTTGTCCCATCTTGGGCTCCGCAGGACTATAGAGATGTTGGAGAGAGCTGGGAGGTGAGCCTTGACAATGATTAAAGGGTTGGACTAAGAAAGAAATGAACAGATTGCTAAACTTGGAAAAGGTGGGCGCTCTATTTAAAAATGGCTTCCAAGTAATGGGACCGATTAATGGACAAAAATAGAAACTCAGCTGCTTTTCATTCCCACTGAGAGCAGAATAAGAGAAAGCAGGTGGCGCTAAATATGAGGGTTAAGGCTGCCAACAGTTTGGCGAGTCAGGAGCAGCAGTGTGTACAGCAACCAGTTGTGATGTTTCAATCCACACGATCTGTAAAGTAGGGCAATGGCGCAGGTAGACGTGTCATCGCCACCAGAGGCTACAACAAACCAGTGTGTGTTGAAGGCAGGGAGGATATATTCCTAAAACCATCAAGCCCAGGATCCCACTCCAGACCCTCGCAACACCTCGTGTGGCAGTCCTGATACAAAAGCGAGCGTCACGCTGGGGCGCAGCCGCCTGGGCGTGACTCCCGGCCGTTCGGCCAGCTCTGCGCGCTCCGAGCGGAGGACTGCTCCTCGGGGCCCTCGCCTGCGAGAGGCCGCAGGCCGCAGAGCTCGCCTCGGGAGGGGCTGCGAGGACCTGCGGGCGCAGGAGGGCTGCTCCCGTATGTGTTACTGTTACTACTGTTCCTCCATCAAAAGCATGCGAGTTGGAAGAAAGTATTCGGGGTGAGAAATCATTTATTTTGCTTCTACATTCTAACGTTCAGACTTCATTTTCACCAGCACTGGCAGCAGGTGCGCAAACTGCAAATATTTACACTGAGGATGACTCTGGGGCAGACACCATGGGACTCTCAGGTATGAGTCATGAAAAATACATCCACATATGTCAAGCAGAGTTGTCTAATTTTTTATAACTGGTGACCTACATTTATTTTCCACAATAATTCTTTCTTAATAAGATAAACTAGAACATTAATTTCTAATCATAATACATAATAAAGATCACTTAATATATAATATATATCACTAAATTAATCAAAGGCTGACTACAGATCCACAGCGGTCAGGCCTGGCCTTCGGCCAGCCACCCTGTGTGTTCCCCTTTGCTGCTTTGTGTCTGAAGTCAAAGCAGTCTCTTCTTTCAGTAGAGAAAAGGCCCACCCACAATTTTGACCAGGTTGCCTAATGCAACACCCGATATTAAAGGGCTTTACTGGTTTGGGGAAACGAACTCTCCTGATGTATTTATTAAAAAGCTATGATAGTCATGGCTTAAGGAAAAAAAATTCCAATAATTTCGTGTCACACCTCCAAAAGATTGTAATCTAATTGGGAATAGTAGGACTATGTTGGGCAGTGATTAAAACTACTTTGAGACTCTTGATATTTACGTCATCAAGAACAGAAAAATAACATGATCCACATTCCTTTTGTCCATCAGTTTGCTGCGCGATTATGTCGATTGTTCAATCCAGATTTAAAGTAAATAAATCATGCTTTACTGCACACCTACTCTGCACACAAAAATACTGTATTCATACCTTTGTGGTAATGATTTAAAAACTGTTCTACTCATATGCACAAACACACGAACACTTCTCTATATAATTTTCCTTTTCACAATTATATGAAAAAAATTTTTAAGAAAAGTATCATATAATTATGCAAAAATGTTACATAATTTGAAGTGATTTCTGTAAACTGAAGATCTGAATGAGAGCTAATGAATCCAGCTTCTTTCTTTTTAAGCAAAAAGAGTCTGGCTTCTGTCACTTGACCAAGGTGGTAGGGACGGCCTATGCCCGTAACAGACAACCCCTCACAGATGAAGAGAACTGAGCTTTTATGTACCTGAGCCCATGTCTCTCCCTGAACACCGCACAGCAACAGACAGCCTGACGGCGCACTAGTTACACACCCCAAACCATGTAACTCCTGAAGATAAGCAATTTAAATGTATGTACAGAGGTGAACATAACCTGCAGTGACACCTCCACCCAACCCTCCCAGGCCAGTGAGACACATACGCCCACACTGGGAAAGCCTCCTTCAGCGAGCTTTATACTTGTTTTTTTTTCAATATAACAAATGATGTCATGAATGAGGTTAAGAAATAAAAGTTCATGAAAAAATATTTTCAACACCTATGATAGACAAGAGATTAGCATCCCCAACATACTCAGAGCCGCACGATAGAAAAACGGGCAAATGGTATAAAGCAGTGTTTCATAAAAGAATAAACATGCATTGCCAATAATTAAGTTACAAAAAGATACTCAGTCTTACTGGTTGTCATTGAAATGCACATTGAAACAATGAGATGTCATTTGTCAAACATCAGATCAATAAACAAACTGTGCTATAATAACCAGTGCAGGTGACAACACAGGAAACCTAACACTCTCCAGAACCGCTGTTGAGACCGACTGTGATTAACTACCACATGCCTTTTGGAAAGTACTCCAGAAATATTTACTGAGAAATTCAAAGGACAAATATCCAAGCCAGCAAATCTGCGCTGGGAGCCTTTGGGAAATCTGTGCTTGGAGTGGGAGTCTGTTGTCTCAGGCTCTTGGTGTTCATTCCCTCTAGTCAGTAACCGCACCCCAGTTATCCTGTGGGTAACCACACTTCCCTTCGGTTCCAATGTGGGTTTCGATAAGGCTGGCCTCATGCTCAGGCCCAGAGCGCAGCACGTGGCCTACGCTTCGCCAAGAGAATACTGGCCCCGGACCATCGTGACTAGTCCAGGGATGAGCCACCAGGCCACTGCAAGTCCTAGCCAGGATTCCTGATAAAACTACTGGGAAAGGAACACTCCCTTAGCACCATCAAATGAGATTTAAGACTGAAACTGATGATGGCCATTTTGTCAGTAAAATAGGAAAGACTGCCTAAGAATTAAGCTTACAGAAAAGAAAGCTGAAACAAGGACCAGAGGGAGACAGACTCCTGAAGATGTCAGCCCGTGGGCCTAACGGCACCTGAAGCCTGTAGGCATCTGGACTTTTCAACTACTTGAGCCAACTGAGTTGAACAAATGATGAATATTATGCAGCTTTTTAAAAACAAGGTGCTAGAGCTACACATATTGAAAAGAGTTGTCAAACTTTTTCTTTAAAGAGCTAGAGAGGAAATGTTTTTGGCTCTGGTGACAAAAGGGGTTTGTCACAACTACTCAGCTCTGCTTTTGTAGTGCAGAATAATCACAGATGACACACTTAGCATGGCCACATTTGGCCGGTGAACCATAGTTTGCCTACCCTTAACCTAGGAGAATGTCTGTGATAAATCAATAACAAGAAAAATGATGTCATTTCAATCAAAGAAATTATTTAAAGAAGAATCTGTATATAAGTAAATTTTAACAGTATGGTGAACCCAATCCAAAAATGGTCTGAAGACCTAAACAAGCAATTCTCCAAGGAAGAAATACAAATGAGCAATAGGCACATGAAAAAACGCTCAATATCACTAATTATCAGAGAGAGAAATGCAAATCAAAACTACAATGAGGTATCACCTCACACCAGTCAGAATGGCCATCATTCAAAAGTCCATAAATGACAAATGCTGGAGAGGCTGTGGAGAAAAGGGAACCCTCCTACACTGCTGGTGGGAATGCAGTTCGGTGCAGCCACTGTGGAAAACAGTATCAGATTCCTTAAAAGACTAGGAATAGACTTACCGTATGACCCAGTAATCCCGCTCCTGGGCGTATATCCAGAAAGAACCCTACTTCAAAAAGACACCTGCACCCCAATGTTCATAGCAGCACTATTTGCAATAGTCAAGACATGGAAACAGCCTAAATGTCCGTCAACAGATGACTGGATAAAGAAGATGTGGTATATTTATACAATGGAATACTATTCAGCCATAAAAACTGACAACATAACACCATTTGCAGCAACATGGATGTTCCTGGAGAATGTCATTGTAAGTGAAGTAAGCCAGAAAGAGAAAGAAAAATACCGTATGAGATTGCTTACATGTGGAATCTAAAGAAAAAAAAAAAAGAACATAAATACAAAACAGAAACAGACTCATAGACATAGAATATAAACTTGTGGTTGCCAAGGGGGAGAGGGGCGGAAAGGGATAGACTAGGAGTTCAAAATTTCTAGATACTGTCAGGCATATGTAGAATAGATAAACAAGATTATACTGTAGAGCACAGGGAAATATATACACGATCTTGTGGTAGCTCACAGCGAAAAAAATGTGACAATGAATATATAAATGTTCATGTATAACTGAAAAATTGTGCTCTACACTGGAATTTGACACAACATTGTAAAATGACTATAACTCAATAAAAAATGTTAAAAAAAATAAATAAATGTATGGTGAAGACAATGTAATGATATATATCGGGGGAGGGATAAATTGGGAATTCAGGATTTGCAGATACTAACTACTCTACATAAAAGAGAGAAACAAGATCCTACTGTAGAGCACAGGGAACTATATTCAATATCTTATAATAACCTAGAATGAAAAAGAATATGAAAAGGAATATATATATATGTATAACTGAATCCACTGCTGTACACCAGAAACCAACATTGTATGTCAACTACATTTCAAAAAATATGTATGTATGTACATGTGTGTGTATATATATATCTATAGACAGACAGATACCAAGCAGCTATCACAGCTTACTTCAGGTGGGGTTGGGGGGCTGTTTAGAGGAAGATTTGGGAGAGAGATTTAAATCTGAATGCTTTTCTTCCTACACACATCTCTATATTATTTGACTTGTTACAATGAGCATACATTATTTATTTTATTTAAAAACATCTAATGGTATAAAAGAAAAAGGGAGGTGTCAGACAGCGCTAGAGAAATGTGGTCCCTAAATATTAATGATCAATTTTACATCATAACTAGGCTAGAATTAGGGAAACTCTTGAATACCCAACCTGCCAGCACCTTTCAGCACATGGCAGCCAACCTCAGTTTGACAGACCCATTTTACTGATAAGGCCTGAAGAGGCAGGGCACCTTGCTGAAGTCACCGCGCTTATCAGTGCTAAGGCCTCGTCTGGAAATGAGGCCTTCCAGCTCCTAGCCAGATTCTTTTTCTTCACATATTGCTGGTCCATAGATGCTGTTACCCTTTCTCATCTGAGACTAATGCATGGAAAATAGATGCCTCTCTGAATATAACATCATGAATATGTTTATAGCATTCAGCCCTAAGCAGCTCTGCCTTCAAAGATCTTTGCACCACAGTCAGGTTTTCTCTTCTGCAAATTGTTAGCACTATTTTTAGGAGCCCTTTTCTCTGGCAGATCCAGGCACTCTCGCATTTGAGCCTGTCATCTCTGCAGTGTGTATTTAGTAGTTTCAGCGCTCTGCCTACTGTTTGCATATCATGACACCAGGCAGAGTTCAGCAATACAGAATGTCTTATCTATTTCTTCTTAATCCATTTTAAATTCATCCTGAGCCCATCAGAGCAGGAGATGGAATGAGAGTTTTATAATTACCTTTTGCAAACAGAACATTAAATTATTATACAGTGGAATCCTCTAGCTTCTTGGACATAAGATGGCCTTCACTTGCTAGTGAATGAATGTGCCTGTCTCTATAAGTACACATATGTACTTTGGAAATCAGCCCTGTTAGCTTGAAGTTATTGATCCATTTTGGTAGATTACTGCAATAGATTCTTAAAGTGCTTTAAGATTAAGAGATGTGCTTGGCTTTCTTCTGTCATGTATCTCAAAGGAAAACCATGAGACGAGACACACAATGAAAAACAGCAGGTAATACCATATGAGACTCCTTATTAAAAACATAAAGTGCCTTTCACTCCTGCTTTTATTAAGTCTACTTTTCAAGCTAAATGGGGGTTAGGTGAGGCGATTATAATACAAGTCACATCTAACTATTTCATCATCCACGTCCTACAGCAAGATAGCCCCCAGAATACCTTTGAAAGCTCCAGAGTGATGGCAGCAGGTTGAACATAATGAACAATGTTACAAATGGGGATGTGAGACGGCAGGTCTGGTGGGGATGGAATCTCCTAGAAATTGCCCGTGTGTAATTACCGAACACCGGCTCGTTCTCAGTTGACTTTGAACACTGGGAACCGTCTTTGGCGGATTATATTTTTCTCAGCTAGTTAAAATGAAGCTAGTCAGAAGGGCTGAAATTTATAAGGCATAATAGTGTGTGTCTTACCAAGCAAAGGCATGGTTGGCTTTTATAACTCTAATTTTTGTCTCATTTCTAAGACTATTCCACTGTGCACGTGCACCTGAATTAAAATTGGGCTGAGAAATGTTTTTATATTCTTCTATCCTAGGGTTAAATTGCCGTAAGTTATATTTTTAAAGAAGTGAGCAGTCTAGTCTTTGGCGGAGGAGGAGTGAAGCAACATGGAATCCAGCTTTATAGGTCAGCACTTTTTCTAAATATCTTATTTGAAGTGATCACTAAATTAAAGATGGAAAGAAGGGAAGTAAGTGCATAAGAGAGAGGCAAGGACTGAGTGGGGAAAGGGGAAAGGATGCATGGTGGTTATGATGGAACGTTGTGGCCGAAACTGGCATAATCAGTTCCATTTCCTTGAGTCAACTTATCCGCTGAACCCAAAACAACAAGAAAATTGAACATTGCTGACAACGCTCACTTTAACCAGTTTGATGTCTAGTCCCAATTTTAGGAAGGGGGTGGAGTTAGCACAAATTTATTAAAGAGCTTGAGTCAGCTCAGTTGGCTGAGCTACTGAATGGATAAGCCAGAATCCTGGTAAGCCTGTCTTCTTGCCCTGGTTCTACCTGATAAAACTCAATTCATTTCAATTCAGAGAACACAGCACAGGCAGGACCATGCCCCACAGGGCAAATGCAGGCCTGCTGTAAACCACAGAACAGCCTCTACCTAACCGCCCATTCTTTGGGAGTAAAGGGAATCTGGTTAAAGAGAACATTTGGCAGGGAGAGGAATGACACAAAAGCACAACCTAAGGGGGACACGTGGAAGAGGGTACTGTTGCCAGGGGGTTAGTCCCAGGTCACCAATCCCTCACTGGGAGAGCAGCATGGTCATAATGAGCAGGAGAGACAAATCACCATTTCAGTTCATTGCCTTTGCTTTGACATCCCCCGAAGGTGTCACCCTGATTTCTTCTCCTCCCACCTTCTGTTCCCTCAGTTACTGCCCCTGTCCCAGAGCCCAAGGTCCGAGGCGTGGGCCCAGTTGACCGCACCCCAGGGTGCATCCCCACCTCTGTTAGCTTCTGAGTGGCAGACTCCAGCCCCACACTGATGCAAAGAGGCAGAGGGCAAGTGGACATGGGGGTGCCAGCTGGTGGGGGTTCTCCCTCATCTGGTCTTACAAGTGGTGTCAGTGCCCACATGCCTTCAGCCATCCCCTGAGGTCCTCCGTGACAGGCCCTGCACAGGCCTACACCCTCCTGCACCTCCCCCCGGTGGAGGGGAGAGTGTCCCTGGCTGTGGAGCACGCTTAGCCTGAGCTGCACACAGGCCAGAATGTTCAGGAGTGACCGTCATGGTCGGGGGCAGGAGCCAGAGGGGAACCACATCAGATTCCTCGGCCCCTGGAGCACTAAAGGATGCTCTCCAGTCTCTCAGGGGCCCCTGGGAGATAGAGCTTCAGCTGCCCTCAGTCACCCCTCTTTCTCAGCTTTCCTGTCTTGCCTCATCATCATGGGTCACTTCCTAAATAAATGACTCGACTTGAAACGTCGTCTCCATGTCTGCTTTGAGGGAACACTGTCTAAGAGCCTTGGCGTTGCAGCTCACATCCCACCCAAACTGCAGCTGCCCCTCAGCCCAGAGGGCCATCTCTGATCTCCTGAGGAAGCAAAAGATGCCCCTTTATTAATCAGAGTACTACTTCTACCAGGACAAAGCCACCGCTCCATCAGAGCAGAGGTGGAGGAAACTGTGGCCAGCCAGGGAGGAGCAGCAGAGAACCCTCTTAAGAGAGTGGAGCCCTCGGGCCCTTGGGCCCCGGCACCAGTGCTGGCGTTCCGCTCCAGAGTGATGTGATCCAAAGCTCGCGGCACCCATGGGTGCGCAGGAGAGGCCGCTGAGCGACTTGCAGTCTCTGCACCAGACTTCACTGCATTGTGAAATCGGGAAAAAGATTCACTTTAAGCCTGAACATAAGACACCAATAATGTGACTGCCGTTTACCACAATTCTGTTACTGTACCACAATAACAGGCAAAAAATAAATACATAAAAAACAGAACCCAGTGCACCTCGCTACCCTCAGTGGCCCCCCGCAGGCCAGCATCCCATTCAGGTCTTTGCTCCTTATCCGTAAAGTTCAAGTGTAACATTTCTCAGAATAAACGTGCTATGTGCGCCGCAGTGAATGGATGGCATGGGTCTTCGTCTGACTACGGTGTGTGAGAAA
The DNA here is from genome assembly GCF_048564905.1 of Vicugna pacos. Lineage (NCBI taxonomy): Eukaryota > Metazoa > Chordata > Mammalia > Artiodactyla > Camelidae > Vicugna > Vicugna pacos. The sequence goes on from NC_132995.1 coordinate 73,259,063, forward strand.
TGGTCTGTGGTGATGGGCTCTGGTGGGATGTTTCTGGATCCTGTCCACTGGGCTGGACCACTGGCTAGAAGTTCTCCCGAAGGAAACGTAAGAGTCCAAAGGGGTGCGTGGCAGGAGCAGGAGCACTGTGGGGAGAAACCATAAGGAGCAGAGGCTACAAGATGTACTGCTGGGTTAGGGGGGTCGGTTCAGGAACTAGACCCGGGCCAGTTCAAAGACATTCTCGCCGTGGGATCTGGGCTGGCGTAAGGGCGCCATGCTGGGCTGCACTACCTGTTAATCAGGCTCAGAGAGGAGGGGCCCTCTTCCCAGCTTCATCTTTTCTGTCCTGGAGAGAAGAACGACCTCCCCCGCCTGTACCACTGAACTCCTGAGTTGGTGAGGGATCAAACACTGGATTAAGGCACTACCAGAACCACCACCATTCCAAGGCTGCCATCTTTGCAGATCCCTGCAAATCTGGGACGCGGGCCAGTTTTGTCCTCGGCTTTCTCTGCTGCTCGTCTTTAAGGCCCCCTTCAAGCCTTGGCCCACTCAGTGCCCCTCTACCTCAGCCCTATCCCCAAGCTCCTGGATCAGGACCACAGAAGTTCAGAGTTGCTCACGAAGCACCTACTAAGCTCTGTGTCAATAAAAATACACAGTCCTTGCCTTCACAGAACTTCAGTCTATTGGGGAAAACAACAGTAACCAAAGGCTCACACTAATAAATGTCACATGGCACCTGTGGAAGACGTTGTGAAGAGCGTCTGTAACAGAAAGATCAGAAAAAATGAACTGAACAGGTGATGGCTAGATTGACTCTCAAAGAAAATCAGGTATTAAGAAGTGAGGGGATAGGAAGCAGGATGGGACATGGGGGTGGAGCTGAGCATTCCAGGGAGGAAACTGCATGTGCAAAGGTCCTGTGGCGAGAGAGAGAGAGAGCCATGGGAGGTCACTGAAGTGTTAAGAAGTGGCCAGAGAAGAGAACTGGGTGAGAAAAGAACCTAATCAAGGTTGTGTTAATAAGACTACACTGGCTGAAAGACGAAAAATAGGTGGAAAGAACAAGAGGAGATACAGACAAAGCAATGGGCAGGCTACTGCAGTGGTTTGGAAAGAGGTGTTAGTGACATGATGTAGGTAATAGGGAGAGAGCAAAAAGAACAGTTTTGAGATAGATTAAGGAGATGAATCATTGGGACTTGGTGACGGATCAGAAATGAGGACAGAAGAAGAAGTAATAGAAAGGGTTCAGGTTTGCATAGCTGGGTGGATGGTTGTGCCGCTCACTGAGACAGAGGACTAGAGAAAATCAAGTTTAAAGGGGAAATTCATGAGTTTGCCGTGGATATGATGAGTTTGAGGTGCCTTCGGGACATCTAAGTAGGCGTTCAACTTAGCGGTGAACTAACGAATCTGGAAACCATCTACTGCATGTCTTCTGAATGTGCGCATCTCTTCTATCCCATTCCCTGGGGACGACTGCCCAGCCCCACCTCTACACCCATTTCTGTAAGGCGTCTCAGTCCACGGCAAGATGGTTCTAAGAGAAGAACTTTTTTTTACACTAATTCCGAATCTACAAATCCCACTCTTGCCCTGATTCTGCCTGCAGACACCAGAGCAAGTCGAGCTTCTCTTCCACAACATATGTAAAGGTGGTTCACATGGCTCCCCTGCCCCAGGCAAAGCCTTACTGCCTCCGAATGCTCTCTGCTCTTTCATGTTTATCCTGTTCTGTAATTTCTAGACCCTCCACCATCTAAGCTGCTTTTCTCTGACTGGGTTCCACTCTGTTGACCTGCTTCATACATGTTCTCTCTCTTTCCACCCAAATTTGCTCCCCAGTATGTCTGTCCCCCTAAAGCTCTGCTCTGGACAGTCATGATTTCAGCACAGATCTAAGAGGGCACAACTCTACACAAAGGCCCAGATGTTACCTTTTTCCAGATTAGCCACAAGTACCCACCCAGAATCTGTTACAATCATTCCTAAAGGATCCTAAGGCCATTAAATTTTCTAAACAGCCATTAGACTATACCTGCTACACTGAGTACCTGAAATTAGAGGTTCTAATGCCTTGAGGAATCTTGACCTCCTTTGTCAATCTGATGAAAGCTGTGCCCTCACCCACAAAATGCATATATGCACATCCACAAAGAATTCTGCGTGAAATATGGATGGGTCCAGTGTTCTTCTGAAGTCCGCCTCTGGAACCAGGCTTAGAGTTCATATTTCCATTAAGTCACCCTCTCCTCTAACTAACTCACTAGTATGTGTTACTCCATTTCTCTCAAGCTAAGGATCCTGGCACAAAATTAAATTCATGACTATTATACAATTGGGACTGAGACAATTTCATTAACTCTCGGAAGAGATTCTGCCTTGTTGAGCACCATGTAACTGAAGCCTGAATCTTCTTCATGGAAAATACTAAGCAAAATTACCAAGAACCTACATATCTAAAAAATATCTTGCTGCATTAAGTAACCTTCAAAGTCCTTGAATTTCCCTGAGAACTTTCCTCCAGAGTTCTGGTCAGCATGTAGGAGGTTTTAATTACCGAGAATTGGGTAAACATGTCTTCAAAAAAAACCAAACCTGTCTCTCTGGCTAGAATCTTTCAGCTGGAATGAAAGCTTATTAGGACTGTGGCTACAGCTCCATTTCTTTTACAGCATGAAGAAACCAGCCGATTTTAATCTCCAGCGCCTCGATCAGATATTCAAATCAGTTAAGTGACAAAGGAGGTTGAAAACATTTTGGCTGCCTGGGAAGCATGTGTGCTGTGTGATTACATCATGTCTCAGCAACCAAATTCACAGTGGCTGATTCATGCCGGCTGGAGGGAAGTGAGAAGCTATGATTCGGGCTAATTCGAATCACAGCTTTTTTTGTTTTTGTTGTTTTTTGCAGAATATTATACAAGCACGTGTGTGTGTGTATGCTCTTTCTTTTTTTTTTAACATTTATTGAAGATCTACCGTATGCACCAGGAGGTACTCGAAGATGAATGTGATCTTTCATTAACGATAATATTTTTATGCTCTTGTCAGGGACACAGGGCTCAAATGCAGTACAATTGTTTCAAATCAAACACTATAGGTATTCAGAAAAGGAAAAGAGTTCTAATGTTTGAAAATCTGATATTCTTTCATCTGTGATCAGCAAATGAATTGCCCAGTTCTTTTTTAATCAGTCAAAAGCTGGGACTGAGGAACAAAACAAAAAATTTAGTAAAATATCATCTGTATGTCCTAATGAAGTTAATATGCCTCAGCTAAATAAATAAACCAAATAAAGTAAAATCTCCATATTTAATAGTCATTTATAGGCATGAGCTGAAAATATAATGGGAACTAAAATCTAGAACTACTCATGTTAATAAAGGATGCGGTTTTTGCCAAATTTGTTCCTAACAATATTTCACTGAAAATAACAAAATTGCAGCAAAACTGCACACTTCACAGGCCCTGCGATAAGAATAAGTTTGAATATGATGCAAATGCCTCCTTCCCTCTACCTAACCCTGCTCTCAGATCTGGAGGGCTATAGTTCTTATACAAGGGGAAAGGGGAATGGAGTATGAACAGGAAGGTTGTTTGGTAGAACAGACAGGCAGCCTCGTCTTGGGAGGTAGGGAGAGGAAGAGTGGGTCTCTGGACCCCAGGCTTCTCCCGGCTCACATCTCCCAAAATGAGGCCAAGGAAATGGGTACAAATTAACCAGAGATTCCTGGAACTGCTGCCGCTGTCTGAGACCTCCCAGCCTTTCATAGGATGCTGGATCACTGCCAATACTGCTTAAGTCAGAGAGAAGAACCACCGCTAGGTGGCATCACACTGCAGCTGGGATGCAGACGGATCTGGATCCCTCAGCCAAGCCCCAGGAACCTTGTGGCAGGTAGCTGAACAGGCTCTCCGCCCTCATTTTATTAAGCTCACAATATCTCAAACCTTCATTTTATAGAACTGGATTTTTTTGGACCCCACTTACCAGGTTTTGGCAGAGTTTTACTTGGTGAAATATCTTCTAGGTATCATTTTTATCCAAAAATAAATTTATGAAAAGGTCAGCTATAGTTTGTAGGAATGATGAATAACTCAAACAGAAACTGAAATCTGCAGTATTTTATGAGGAGATTTGGAGGCAAGAAACAATATTGAGTAAGAAGTATACAAATATGAAAGTTGTCTCAGTTTATTTTACTCCAGTTTTTAAACTATATCTAAGCACTTCAAAAGTCTGCCATTATAAGTTCAAACAAATTCAGAAGCAATCACTATCTATAAACACAGCTTAAGGAAAAAACCACTAAATTCATGGGGCAAATTTTAATTCAATAAAAACAAGATCCCAGATATCCTAAAGAGATAGTGCCCAGGGGATACACACATACACACACACATGCCGGTTCATGTGATTATGAAGTGACTTCCTAATTTTTGAAATTTCAAAGTCTGTATTTTACCTCAGTGGTAGGACTAGTTAATTCAATAAATATTTAGGTAGCATCAACCAAACCATTTAAACACTGTAACCAGGAACTTTTATATAAAGATTTTAAAAACTGAATGAAAATAAAAGATCATCACTCATGTCTCACTTTGTCTGTTGAGGGCACTGCATTTTATCTATAGACTGCTTCTCCTCACCCCCCACACACACAACAACAGCAACACAGATCAGCAGGCAAAGCAACAAAGTAACATCACCGAAGACGCATGAGATGTGACTAGAGTTCTTTATAAAGTGAAACAATGAGAAGTATAAGGAAGGGCTCTTCCAGCGTACCATGAAGGACACTGTTAATGAGAACTCGGACATTCCTAAAGAAGACGTCAGCATTTTAAGAAATAGGAACATTTCTTCTTAGCATTTAAAATGAGCGTTTCTGGTGACTGAAGCACCTGCCCTCCCCACTAGCCACCATGGCTCTTGTGACTGTCTCTCCATCAAGAGCACTGTAAGAACTAGGTGGCCACCCTTTCTGCACCATCTGGTACACTGCAGTTCTGAGGAAGGGGAGTTAATTGACTATATCTGAGCAGTCACAAGATTTATAGGTTTGATTATCCCAAATAGATGCTTTTACCCAGATATGCATGGAGTTTCCACTGTTGTATTAATAAAAATAAAAGTATGCCAAATGAATGAAAAAGCATCATTATAAAAGGGATTTGTGTGTGCAATGAAACAGTATGGGTGCCTCGTGGTTCCCACAATGAAGATGTAACTCTTTGCATATACAAGTTATAGTTGCTCTTTATTATACCACAACTTTGCTCCTAGAGCAACATGGCTGCAGCAGAAAAATAAGGACGCCTAGGTGTTACATGACAGATGTCTTTAAAGCAAAGGAGGCAGTTTAAATCTAAGCTAGTTTAAATGGTTAGATATAAGCAGTTCCAGAAAAAACAAATAAAATATTTCTGCTAGACCAGCGCTATCCAAGAGAAATGTATGCAAGCACATACATACCTGAATTTTCTGGGAGCCACATTTTTAAAACGTAAAAAGAAACAAGAAAGCTTGATTTTAATAGTATATTTTAACCCAGTGTATGCAAAATACCATTTCAACCAAAAATTAGTTTAAGAATTTATTAATACGGTATTTCACATTCTCTTTTCCTATTAAGTTTTCTCAGTCTGGTGTGTGTTTCACACTTACAGCACATCACAGTTCAGACTGGCTGAATTCAAGTGTTTTTGAGCCACATGTGGCCCGTTGCTACCATAGTGAACAGCATAGTTCTAGGCTTTTCCCTTGCTGACAGGTAAGACTATAGTTAATCCCTTTCGTGAAGTTCATAAAAATATTCAGAAAAGATGACCCTGGGAAGGCTCTGAAATGCCTGCATGTGTCCTCTTCACAGACGGCAACTGAGGACTTTCATTCAATCAAGATGATCATAGTGCTTAGTTCAACCCAGAAAATGTATTTTTTTTTAAATTCCTTAAAAGTGTTGTAGAGTCCAATGACTATGCCTTGGTTACTTCGTGTATCTGTAGGAAGGAGGGAAACCCAGAGATCAGAGGTGATAAAGCTCTGTGTGCATGTCCCACGTTCTCATCGAGCTATGGGAGTTGCCATGCAATTGCGGTAAAAATTAAAGGGGATAACGTGTGAAAAGCATCAGGGCCCGCAAGTGTTGGCCTAGCCAGGAATTACCAAAGAAAGAGAGGCTCTGTCCCTGCCCTCAAGCGCTAGACCTAACTAGATCCAGGGTAACAGGATGGAAGCCGAGATCCTGGAAGAATTCAGAGCCCAGGGAAGTGGAAGGCTGGGTCAAGTCACAGGACATGTCTGCGTGTGGATGTGTGTGGTGGTGTCTGCCCGTTCAACCCTCGCTGAAGCATGAGTTTATGGATGAAATTCAGTGGGTTTTTGTTCATGTGTCTGTTGTCAGGTAAACATCAGCCCTGAAGGAGCGAGTCATAAAAGAGCCACCTGCAGCCTGAGATGGAGGAGGAAGACCAGCCCTGTCCTCTCTGGCCAGGAGACGGCACTTGGTCAGCACACGTGCAGTTGTGGTTTTCCTGTGCCTCTACCTGGACGTCGTCTCTTACTCCCTGTCTACTCCGTGCTGCCAGCTGCCAGGCAGCACACGGAGCGTGGCCCGGGGAGATGGCCCCGCTCTGCGTGCCCTGAAGGCCTCTCTGCTGGCGAGGCGATGCAGAGTAAAGGGAACACACAAACCCTGCATGTTTGCCGGCACGAATGGTGCAAATTCAGCTGAGTTAGTAATAAAAGGCTGCGAAGGAGGTGAGTCGGACAGAGCTGGAAAGAAGGACTGGGGTAAGGCTCAGACTCTGCTCTGCCATCATGGTGTTTCTCCCTGCTGCCTGTGTTCTGGAGTTAGCTCACAGCCAAGGGCTCTCATGCTCTCCCCATGACACAGAGCTCATGGCAGAGAGAAGTCAACCAACTCCAACTAGAAACACGGCAAGTCGGGTGCTATCTGTGTCTCGGTCCGCCCAGGCTGCTGTAACAAAAGTATCACAGACTGGGTGGCCCAACAACAGACACTTACTTCTCACTGTTCTGGAAGCAGGAAGCCCGGACCGAGGCACCGGCCGGCTCGGTGTCTGGTGAGCGCCAGCTTCTCAGCGCGCCCTCGCGTGGCAGAAGCGGGGCTAGAGAGCACCAACCGCATGCATGGGGGCTCCACCCTCATAATTACTTCCCAAAGGCCCCACCTCCTAATACCATGACACTGGGGGTTTGGGTTTCAACATACGAATTTGGGGATGACACAACCAGTCAGTCCATAATAATCAGTAAGCCTCGAAGGTACAACCTCCCTGAGACAGAGCTGCTGTTTATCTTGATACCCAGAGCCTAGATTTAAAAGACATTTGACAGGTGCTTAATAGTAAGTGCTTAAATATTAGTTGAATGAGGGAAGAAAGGGAGACCCGCAACTGCGGGTTTGGAGTATCAAGTCTGGCCAACATCGCAATGTCCCCAGAGGCCAGACAAAGGACCAGTCAAAACCCACCAAGGCCAAGGCCGAGCTTGAGAGCGGACGGGAGAGTGGTCCAGACCTACAGAAGAAATGCAGACCAGAAGAAATTTGGGAGCTGTCATTTGCAGCTTCGAAACACAAGTGAAATCAACTCATTGGCGGATCAATTTTTTTCCACATTTCTATTGATTTATCACTTTTGTTAAGAATCTATCCTGAAATCTAATCACTTTACTTTCAGAAGGCTAATTTTAAATCCAGTTTAGAGGTCATTTTTAGTTACTCTTAATCATACCATCTTCTAACAAGCTAAGTAAGTTTTCTCCTTCTTTGATGCTGATGGCATTCAAATATTTGTCGAGCATTATCACCTCTCATTAGTTGTTGCTGAGCAAGGCTTTACGGATTAGAGACATTTAGATCCTTTAAACCCGGAAAAGGCCTCAAATCAATGCCCCCACTATTCTAACCATTTGTGATGCTCTTTTGAGAGTGTCTTCAGGGTCACGGCACATCTCTACACCACTAAGTCTGCAGCTCAACTTGATACTCCGGAGTAGTATAATGACATATTTTTCTTGGACCATCTGCATCAAAATACCCCAAGAGTAATTATTTAAAGTCAGATTCTTGGATCACACAACCAAACCTAATGAATCAGCATTTCTGGGAGGTGGGTCCAGAAATTCAAAATGTTAACAAAACTTAGGTTTTTCTTGGACACACTAAACCCTGAGGGTCACCTACAAAAAATCATTGCTGAGAGATCCTCACCCTAAAATTTGACTATCTTTTCCATATAGGTGCCTAGGCATGGAAAAGAAAAAATTTTAAATTATCCACTATTACTTGTGACTGTCCCACAAGTGAAGGCAGCAGCAAGGAGAAAGCAGAAAGGATCTCAGACATTCAAGACAGGAGACAAGCAGTTTTGAGTATATTACGTGTAGTCTTTTTCTTCATTACACTGCAGCTTTCAGCTGCTCTTTTGTTTATTTCAAGTTCATGGAATTGGATTAAGCATACTCGTGCTTTTTACAGCATACTTTCATCATTGGTTCATGCGGCTCTCATTTATTTATTTGTTTGTTTGCTTGCTTATTTAAAATACAGCAAATGCCAGTGATCCCACAGACTAACACAGAAATTAGAACATTCACAATAACTCACATCCTCCTGTGATCTTTTGTCTCCTGTCTCTCTATCCCAGCTCTCTGTACTACACAGTCTACAAGTGCTAATTCTGGGCCTGGCAGGGCATATGCTGGGGTATTTTATAAGGGTCTTCCTTCACACACACACACACACACACACACAAGGGAAAAAAATAAGTTGTTCAATTTGGAGAGAACATAGAGGTTTTAAAGGGAGAGGAGGCCTTAAAAATAGTTTAAAGTCAGATTACCAAGAACTTTGAAGGCTATATATTAATGAATTTGAATTGTCATTTTAATAGACTGTGTGGAATCACTGTGTATTTTATTGTTCTTCAGGAAGATTCACAGGACCAATGGCTAGTAGACCGTTTATTTCACAAAAGGGCATTAAGTGCCTGCTGCATGCCAGGTGCAGTGCTAGGCTCCAAGGAAACAAAGATGGTTTCTGCCCTCAAAGAACTCAGTCAATTGGAGAGACATAAATCCAGCCAAGTGCCATAGGTAAAATGAGAGAAATCTACACAAGGGAAAAGAGAGACCCAAAGGATGGAGAGTCAATTCCACTGGAGAAATGAGAAATATCAGGAAACAATTTTACAGAGACAGTAACGCTGAAGCTGAGTCTTGAAAGATGGCTTTGAAATAACTCCAGATAAAACAAGAATCTGAGTCTCAGAAATAGGAGTGGAAAAGGACTAGTGTCAGTGCCTTTAAATCCAGTCTACCTAATGTTCACTTGGTTCCCAGAACTTCACCATCATCCACGCAAGCGTGCTGAGCCAGGAGCCATGTGATTTGATCTCAGTGGTGCACAGCCAACTAACCACTGTTTAGCAACCAGGGTACAGTCAGAATCACTCAACTCCCTTAGACTGCCCTTGAATAAGAACTACACTCCACAGTTACATGTTTTTAAAACTTTAATTTCTTCTCCCATTTATTTTCCTCATACCTTGGAGCTCTTTTCGCACCACCAATTTTCTCCTAGAAACTCTCCAGAAACAGCTCCTCCTCCACACCCGGTCCAAGCATCCCGGTTGTTCTACCCTTTGGACCTACCTTTCTCATTTTGCATCACAAACCTAAAAATGTTGGCCTTGTAATAGCAGAACACTCCTCAGGTGGCAAGAAAGGCAGAGAAACTGCAGGCAATGCTAAAACCCTTTTTCCAGATCAGGGGATGGGAATCGCTGAGAATACTCTGGGATTATTTCGTCTTCAAATCATCATAACATCCAAATCCCCAAACTTCTAAAACATTGGATTTACCAAAAATATGTATAACTTGAGTCTTTTCACCAACCTACTCCCTAAGATTTGCTAAGACGCTTGAATTTCTTAGCAACGGAGAGCTAGTCATCAAGTGTTTGACAAGAGACTATCTTAAGAAGATAAAGCATCAGACATTTGGAGGGAAGAGAACTATCCGGCCACTAACAGTTCACTACTCTCTTCATGCTGGGCACAGTTCTACGTGCTGGAGGGTAAGATTACTGCTTCTTCTCCTACGAATCTGAGTTTATCACTCACTACAAGGAAGGGCTGGATTATAGAGTGCCCTTTGTCTTCCTAGCTTCCAAAGCCATTTTCTGTTCAACACCCATTTCACCTCCTCCTCGCACCTGGCATATACTTTTTTTCCATACAAGTCAACCAACCAGACTCCCTTTCATCAAAGGAAACCTCAAACCCATTCTCTCCACACATGCTCTAGATTCTTATCACTGCAAATTACGTATTTATATATTGTGTGCCCATTAACACAAATTTATTATGACTGTTTTATGCATTGTCTTATAAATCATATAGGAAACCTAAAAAGAAAAAAAGTACAAACCAAAGATACAGTAATACTGGCTTTTATATTTACCTATGTAGTTTTCTTGACCAAAGTTCTTTTTTCCTTTGTATGGCTTTAAATCACTATTTAGTTTCATTTCAACTTGAAGGACTCCTTTTAGCATTTCTTACAGGGCAGATCCACTAGTAATGAACTCTTTCAGCTTTTGTTTATTAGGGAATGTCTTAATTTCTTTTTCAATTTTTGCCAGATATAGGATGCTTGATTGGCATTATTTCTGTTACCAGCACTTCAAACACGTCACTCACTGCTTTCTGCACTCCATAATTTCTTATGTGAAGACAGCTGTTAATCTTACTAAGGATCACTTGTATGTGACAAATTGCTTTTATCTTATAGCTGCCTCGAGGAGTCTCTCTTTGTGTTAGCTTTTGATAGTTTAATACTAAGGTGTCTCAGTGTGGATCTCTTTGGAGTTTATTCTACTTGAAGTGTGTTCCTCTTTGGAATTTATCCTATTTGAAGTTTATTGAGCTTCTTGGATGTGGAGATTCATGTCTTTCATCTAACTGGGGAAATTTTCAACCATTATTTCTTCACACATTACTTACTTCTCTCTCTCTCTTCTCCTTCAATTTCCATAACGCGTATGTTGGAACACTTGATGAAGTCCCACAAATCCTTTAGGATGTGTTAGTTTTTCTTCAATCATTTTCCATTTCTGCTCCTCAGACTGATTAATTTCAGTTGTCCTGTCCTCAGGTTTGCTGTTCGTTCTTCTGCCTGCTCAAATCTGCTATTGAATCCCTCTAGTGAATTTTTCATTTAGTTGTTTTACTTTTCAGCTCCAGAATTTCCATTTGGTTCTTTTTCACAATGTCAATGTTTTTAATGATATTTTGATATTCTTTATTTGTTCATAAATTGTCCCCCTGTTTTTTGTAATTCTTTACCCACAGTTTCATTTAGATGTTTGACTTAAAGTCTTTGCCTAGTAAATCCAATGTCTGAGCTGGCTCAGGTATATTTTATGTCAGTTTTTCTCCTATGAAGACGTTATACTTTCCTGTGTCTTGGTATGTCTTGTTATTTTTGGTAAAATTTTTGTTGACATTTTGAACATTCTAGTGTGATAACTCCGGAAATCAGATCCTCTCTCTCTAGCGTCTGTTGTTGATTGTTGATGGCATCAGTAATCCATTTGTTAAGTGACTTTTCAAACTATTTTTATGAAGACTGTATTCTTTTGTCATGTGTGATCCCTAAAGTCTCTTTTTGGTCTCAGCAGGCAGACAGTGACCTGACAAAGATTTCCTTAAAAGCTGAAATTTAACAATTTCTTTTTCATTTAGCTCTCTCCTGGTTGTTGTAAGTTTTTTGTTAGATTCTAGAGTTCTGAAAAACATGATTCTATCAGCTTTTACCCACTTAATGGCTCCTTCAGTGGAGGGACCAATTTTTGGAGCTCCCTACTTCACCATCTCTGTGACATCACTTATGAACCTTGCTTCTGTATGTGCTCTACATTCACACATCACTTCTGAATGTGCTCTAAACACATGCTTCCCTGTGCCTAATTAGATTTGAATTTGTCTTCAATCAGGCCAACTCACAAGGGCCTGTAAGGAAGAAGACTGACTTTTCTTAGTTTATCACTCATCCTGTGGAAAAAAGTGATTCCTTTCATATCTACATTTTTTTCCCTTTTCTTTGTTTCTCAGAGGTCTTAATAAATGCTCTTTCCCAATTTTCCTGTAGACCTACAGACTAGAATTTGTGAAGTATGCCAAAAAGCTATGATGACAAAAAAGCACTATGGTTTCCTTTTTGTTTCAATCTTTCAGTAGTTCCCTAGAAGGAATAATGAGTTAATGCTTGTAAATCCCTCTGAAGTATTAGGATATTACATATTACTGAGAAGAGGCAAGAGCGTATGGTAAAAATTAATTGGAGGAAACCACTTGCAGATTGTAATAATGAAACATCCCAAGTTCCAAGGGCATTGGGGACTTCCAGTAAACAAGCCCTCATTAATTTGGCTAATTAGTCACTTGCTGTATTTGCTGGTTTATACGGCACCCTCTTAAGCAGAAAATTGAGCTATAAAGTACTAAGAGCCATATGTGTGGTAAAGATGGCATCAGTATCCCAGACCTAGGATTTCAAAGTACATCTCATACATTCAAACTGCATTTAGGAGATGTGGACACTTCAGACTTACCCATGTAACCTGGATGGACAGAGGAAAGATAAGAAAACAGGTCATTTTCTGCTGGACAGCAGGAAAGCGGGAAGGTTAAACAGAAATGATGGAAATCATTGTTAATTTTTCTCCATAAGGGAGGCCAACAGACTCTTTCAGACTAGACCTCACACACATGGGTAGTACCGTGTGATTGGCCAATATAGAAGCAAGTTTGATTCCTATGACTGGCAAATGCACAATACCAACTACTAGGATTCTTGTCTCATAATAAGAGGAGGAAATCAGATATCTCATTTAACTGTGGCATGGCCTGGTGAACTATTCTGCCACCCAAACAGAACGTCAGTCTTTCAAGTTGAATGCCTGTGTTTACCAGACGCAGTCTTGCTTTCTCTGACTGAGCTAAAAGATACTGGGAAAATCTTACTTTCCATTTCCTGTTTATATCAACTTATAATAATAGCACCGTCACTTACATGGCTTCCTGATTAGCAGCTGGAGACTCTCTAGTTCCAACAGCATGGCATTTATAAGCCGGCTCCCAGGTTGAGTCAGACTTATATTTGGCTAATACCATCCATTAGTGTGTTCAATTTTTATTTGTTTCAATCATTAAAAAAAATTCCTCGATCTTGTTCTTAAACTCTACTTATCTATTAATTCAAATTCAATTTAAAAATTTACTAAATACATATTACGTACAAAAGCATGGACTTGTAGAGGGTACAAAGATAAAGATAAGTAAGATTCTTCCTATCTTAAAGGGCTTCACTTGCCTGTGCAGTGATCATCATGTGCAGGGTAAGAACATGTTACTGGCAGTAGAATACAAAGGAGAACTTCCTGTCATCAAGGAAACTGAAATAGCTCCCAAATTCCAGACTCCCTTAGAAATCCATGATTCCAAATGCATTAATTTAGATGAGTTCTCCTATATCATTTGCACTTTTCGCCACTGAGTCTGTCCCAGAACAGCTCTCTACCTGCTTTCTAAACACAGTCTAGGTGGACCAGAGCTGCAGAGAAACTGGGGGAATAAACAGGGCTTCTTTAGTTGGTGCAAAGAGCAAATGTAAATATCCTTATTAGCAGGCAAAGCGCTAGAATACATTTTTGAGTGTTGCTAATGAGTGGAAGAAGCAAGCTGCTTTTATCATGCAGTGGTGCAAATTAGATATTTATGGATTTCCTGTGGTGTTCAAGGTGTTGCTCCTTTCCAATACCTTAGGAAAAAAAGCTTTGTGTTCAAAGAATAGCTTCATTGATGACTCTCCCTTCGGCACAAAGCTATTCTGATCTGGACTCTAAGTTTTATCTGAAAAGCCTGGAATTCTCAGGGAATGTGAAGCGTACCCTTAGGCTTTTGGGGGTTTTAGTGTTTTTCTTTGGCAGCTTTATTGAGGTATCATTCACATACCATACATTTCAAGTACAGAATCCAATGGTTTGAGGTATATTCACAGATATGTGCAAACATCTCCACAGTCGATTTTAGAACATCTTCATCACACTGAAAAGAAACCCTGTACCCTTTGGCTATCACCCCAGTATCTTTCCATTCCCCTCATCTCCTAAACAACCACTAGCTTACTTTCTGTCCCTACAGATTTCCCTGTACTTAATATGAAAAGAATTATATAACATGTGGTCTTTTGTGACTGCCTTCTTTCATTTAGCTTCATGTTTTTAAGGTTCATCCATGTTGTAGCATGTATCAGTGTTTCGTTTCTTTTCATGGCCAAGTAAAATTCCATTGTCTGAATCTACCATATTTTGTTTATTCATTTGTCAGCTGATGGACATTTGGGTTCTTCCCACCTTTTGGTATTGTGAATATCGCCACTATAAATATCTGTGTGTAAGTCTTTGTGTGGACATACACTCTCATTTCTCTTGGATATACACCTAGGAACAGAACTGCTGGGACATACGGTGATTCTCTGTTAAACAATTTAAGGAAGTGCCAGACTGCTTTCCCAAGTGGCTGCATCAGATAACATTCCCATTTTCAGTCGCAGGGGTGTACGAGGATTCTGGTCTCTCCACATGCTCACCAACACTTGTTATCATCTGCCTTTTTCCTTCTAGTCATCCTAGTACATGTGAAGAGGTATCTCACGATTCTGATTTGTTTTTCTCTGACGACTAATGGTGCCCAGCATCTTGTCATTTGCTGTTTGTCTCTTCGTGTACTTTCCTTGGAGAAACAGCTATTCAGATCCTTTGGATTATTTGCCTTTTTACTATTGAGTTGAGTTTTGCATATATTCTGGAGCTAAGTCCCTTACCAGATATATAATTTGTCAATGTTTCTTTTTCCTATTCTATGAGTTGTCTTTTTACTTTCTTGATGGTGTCCTCACATCTGTCGTGGAGAAAGTCTGAAGCACGGTGAAGTTTTGTAACATGGCCCCAGCAGCACGGGTCAGCTCTGCCATTGCCTAATTCCTTTACCTCCCTCTCTGACATGACCCCCTCTGACCCCTCCCAATCGCCTCCACACCCCTTCTCTCTTCTGGCCCCTTCAGCCATGAGTCACGCTGTCCTTACGTCTATTAGACACACCAAGCTTTTCCCTACATTTGAATCTTGGCATTCAGATATCATTTCAAATGTCTCTTTCTCAAAGAGGTCTCCCTGACTGCCCATCTGTGTCACCCCTATTGAGTCAGTATCACATCCTTTTTTAATTTTCCTCATAACACATGTCTTAGTTTTTTATTTACTTGTGTAAATACTAAACTATTCCACCAGAATATAAGCTCTATTAGCATAGGAATCCCATCTGTTTTGTTCACCGCTGTATCCTAAGTTCCCAGAATAGTGCCTGCCATACAGTAGGTGCTCAATAAATATTTGCTGAATTAATGAATAAATTCATTGTAGTTCACTCCTACTAACTCACCTGGCAAGAGTTTTCCACATTTTCACTACTAATAGAGAGAAATGGATGACCCGACTGTACTCTCTTTTTCCACATATCAGTGCATGATAATTAATAATCATAATCATTATCACAACCATATTTTTTAGAAAAAGTTTGCTGCTCTGGCCTGGGGAGGAAGGGGAAAGCTATTCCCCTCTTCCTATCTAGTTGAAAGGCCCACGCTGGACACCAGGAGGCTGGGTTTCAGTCTCAACTTAACTTACCTAGAATCAGCTGTATAACCTCAAGTCGTGTGTGCTTTTTCAGGCTCCAATTTCCTCCCCAGTGATTCTGAGTTCGTAAGATTTTTCCTACCTAACTTATGGAATTTGTGTGATGATCGAATAGGGTAGATGTGAAAATACTTGTAGCTCTTCCAAGGCAGGGAATGTGTCGTACTCAACTTGGCATCCCCAGGGACACCCAGATTTAATCAGGTGCAAAAACCCTTCCTAAGAGAGCCCATACTCTTGTGCGCCTCCACATCCAAACTCTCTGCCTGGGACGTCCTTCCCCTTCCCTTTGCTCCCTAACTCCCTTCCAGCCTGTGCTTATGTAAGCATCCTTACACTCTGAGGAGCGCTGGTCCTGAGTATCCTGGGCTCCCGAATCTTCAATGCAACAGTCGTGGAGAGACCAACAGCTCAAGGTTAAAACGACAGAAGACACACTGGATGAGAACTATGCTCTGTAACAAACCAGAAAGGACATGCAGTGTGTTTCCAAATTTTCAAGTCCTAAGAAACCAGTGCCAATTCTTAATCAGCGTGGCCAGGAGGTACAGTGTCTACTATGAGCGATCCAGAGCACTCTTCGCACAGCCTCTGTGCCGCTTCTCCCCGCCCACGCTGCTCGCTCCCTCTGCCGTCTGCCTTATCACACACACCTTACTTCAGAGCTTGTTTCAAAGTTGACAGCCTGGCCTGTGCACGTGTCAAACCAGGGAAGGCTGTGCAGATCGTGCACTGCCAAGGAGCAGGGGTGATGAAACCCAGCCTGTCCTCTGCTGGCCACACTAAGAGGAAGAGCTGTCTTTTTGTCATCTATCCACCCAGAGGCAGTGGCATTTGGCAATTTATAGTATACAAGCAGGCAGCAGCTTTCTTTCAAAATACTATGAGGAGATTCAGTCTTGTCAATTAATTCCTACAAAAAACTGCACCCTGCCAAAACCCTGGGTAAAGGGACTGGCTCCAGGATGCTAGCTTTAGCTCTCTTTAACCTCAGTGTGTCTGGTCCAGGGCCCATGGTCTCTGCATGATGTGTGCTCTTTCTTGTCTCTTAAATCAGTGTTCACCATCCTGAAAGAGGGAGTATTTTTTTAAAGTTTTTGGTGAAACACACTCACTTCTTGATTAGGGTCTGAACTGAGAACTAGTCTCTCTCCAGGATAACACTTCGTCTGTCTCAGGAGTCACTCACTCCAGTGGTAGCAACTCAGGTTGATAGCAGTTAACTCATGTAATGCTCAATATCTTGTGGGTTGCACATGCATTACAGCTGAAATTCAGCATCTGGTGAGGAAGGCCACTTGCCCTGTGAATTCTGCCCCTATTTCCTATTCTCAGAGATGTTTATAATACATTTCACAATAGTGCGAGGAGTAAAATAAACATACAATATTTGACTGAATACCAAAAAGGAATGCAAACATTTGCAATAATTTTTTTCAACATTTCTCTAAGACCTCAGTGAAATTTTGAAGTTTAAAGGAGCACTGCACAATTTAAATACATAGGATGCCCTATGAGAAAATGTGCACAATTTAAATACATAGGATGCCCTATGAGAAAATGTTCATATAAGTCTAAAACTCCATCATCATTAAAATAAAAATGTTGTCATTAAGAGAAGTGGGCTTCTTTTAAATGCACTAAAATGTAAAAATATTACTTCAAACTTAAGTCCAACACAGCACAAAAGGAGGAGAAAGCTGTTGAAAGGATTAATAATGAGAAATGACAGAATTGTTTTGTCTCTCTCTGTGTTTTCCCCCTTCTCCTTCAAAGCAAAGATACTATAACAAATAAAAGTTTAATAAGTAAAAAATACATTTTAAATGAAAAACCATGATTAACTTATTAAGAACCATTAAGTATATAATTACAAGGATTCTATTACATTAAGATACCAATGTCTTTAAAGCCAGAAATAATACCTACTGAAACTTTAATTATTTAAATGAGAAGAGAAAGAGGCATGTTATCTTCCCTGACAAAGATTAAAATCAATTTAATTGCTTCTCTGCTGCCTTGACATGATTCTTGCTGTGAGTCAAGCAACCAAAAAGGGAAATTAATACCGCAGCTGTTAATCAAGTGATAGCCGTGCACTCGGTTTGATTGCATCAGGGAAC
Source organism: Vicugna pacos (assembly GCF_048564905.1). Lineage (NCBI taxonomy): Eukaryota > Metazoa > Chordata > Mammalia > Artiodactyla > Camelidae > Vicugna > Vicugna pacos. The sequence continues at coordinate 73,276,965 of NC_132995.1, forward strand.
CGCCGCTGCTTGGCTGACTTGCTCGCGTCCACACCACTCTGTGCAGTTGTTGGGAGCTGGGGCAGCCATGGGAGGTGCTGGGGCTGGACTCAATTTTTAGAGCCCGTGACAGTGCGAGGTGAGGCATGGCCTCAGGAAATTGCAGGTTGCTGTGTTTGAGCCTGAGCAAAGGCAGTTCCATCAAGACGGAGGTCTGCTCCAAATTAAATTCAGCCTCTGGCGCCTGATTCTACAGTCCAGTGTGAAGTACAAAGAAACACAAGGGTGGCATCAGGGGTGGAGAACGAAAAGGAACAGGAGAACGTGGCTAAGATGGATGCTTTTTTGTCCGTAGAGCATAACAATATATTTTTTAAGGTAGACAGCAACTGTTTGTAGAAGTCAAACACCAACTCCCTCACCTGAACTAGAACACGCATTTGAAAGCAAGGTCCAGGGGCTGGCGAGGTGGGCTTCAGGGCCCTGCATCTGCTGATTCAAAGGCAGGGCTTTTGCTAAAGCACTGGGTGAACACACAGCGGCACCCACACTTGGCAAACGGATGTATCTGACTGTAAGAAAACGGTATCGTGAAATATTGATGAGTCTGGAAACACAAACCAGGGCCTGGCCTCATCATGTCTTATCAGCCCTTGTTAACTTTACAGATGACGAGAGGCACCAGAATAACCGAGGTTGTCAAAATGAATGGATCTCAGGCACTTTGCACCCATGGAATTCAGATTCATCAAGGGCCCTTTTTTCGGGAACTTTTAACCCTCTCCCGCCTGCTCGCCTTCTCTTGTCGGAGACAGAGGTGGATCGTAACAAGTCTCAAGCGTCTAAGTTCCAGAGGAGAAAATTCTTCTGAGAACCTTATCTTTTCCCCCAGATTAGAGAAAATCTCCAGGTAGGAATTGAGAAACTCAGTTCACAAGAGTTTTCTTTTTAGGCTTCTGAACATTCCTACCAGTGATGTGAAAGGATCCTGGGGAGCACCACCCAAGCAGACCAGTGGGAGGAAAACCTTACATTTAGCAGGGTGCCCAGAAAGGCAAAAAATAAATAAAAAAATTTTTAAAACCCAAAAAATCATACTGCCCTCAAAAGACAACTCAACTTTTTTTTTTAACGTTTCAAGAAAAATAATCACTGGCTCAAGTCAGCCCACGGGAGAGGTTAGGGTGCCCATCAGCTCTTATTTCGCCTGAGCCCGGTCCACCTGTCCCCAGGACCTGCAGATGACTCTGCCTGGCTCTTTTTCATCAAATACAACTCATCCTTCTATATTGGATCACCTTGCTGTTAGCCTGGCACTGTCCCTCCCCATTTCAATTTGACCAAATTGAAACAGATGCCCAGAGGCCGTGGAGATCAAGACTGGTATAACAAAATTTGGAGCCGGTTTCCAAGCTTAAATCAATATTTAACGGTAAGCCTGCTTTTATTTATTTATTTTTTGGCAGGCTTTTACTGGCAAATATCACTTTAAACTGAGAGCCAGGAGCCTTAATTATAAAGGATGCTGTTCAGGCTATATTTTGAAAAACAATAACTCATTTGACAAGACAACCTGGTAGTTTAAGGGGTTGTACTCCCCCAGAATAAGGCAAAAAGGAGAATGTTATTGTTTTCTATATCCTTCAAGGATGTATTTAATTACGTCATCCTCCAGCATGCAGAGACGATCCAAACAGAGGGGTGGGGAGAGGGAGACGGGGGAGGGAGAGCCATTCGGTGTCTCAGTCAAACCCAGCAGACGCCCCAGGCCCAGCCGCCACATCGGAGGCACAGCGGTCCACGCCGGCGCAGGAGCGGGGGCCCCGGAGAAGAGGGCGCCAGGAAGCATCTCGCAAGGCAGGGAAAGCTCGCCCACGGAGCGGACGCGGAGGGACCTCTGGCTAGCAGGAGGACTCGCGTGGACCCTACTCGATGGCAACCTCGGTTTCACCTCACTGCTTTCCAGCGCGAGTGGCATATCTCTTGATAAGCCCACAAACCAGGTAGCTAGGAAAGAAGTGACATTAAGTCAGAAACATAAGCCCCACTGGGGGCTTCTGAGCCTAGCAAGCCTGGGCCAGAGACGTTATTTCCTTAGTATAATTTTAGAATGAGTGGCAGATGCCAAAATTCTCTTTTCCCTTACCTACTCTGATAAAACAAAATAAAAACCACTGATCCACGTAAGCTATTATCAAAGATTTTTTTTAAATCAATGTGCACACAAGGTATACAAAATGAATCCACACCCAACTTAGCAGGCACCATGCCACAGCTAATAATTCTTTATGAAGCTCAATAAATCGAGTTCCAAATGTGCAAACATTAGCAAGCAGTAGCATGTGCTCCACAACTGCAGACTCCACCAGCCTGTCTCGTCACGCTGTCATTTACCGTCAAGAGTATTCCGAGGTCCTCTAAAGAAGGAAGTTGGCAGTCACTTAATACATGGGATTTGTTTGTGCGTTTGGGCAGAGGCTATACCACAGCTCACCGAGAAACACAAGGGACTCAAAGCAACCACACAAGGGAGAGAAGCCAGTCCCCACATGGGCAGCAAGCCTGCTTTTCTCCCCTGCTGCCAGGACATGAAATCAGGAATGGCAGTCTTTCTGTCTGTGGTCCCTTTCTGTGTGTTGCTCTGTTGTTTTACAAATGCAGACCAGCCTTCCAGTGCAGTTCTCTTCCTTCTAGAAGGTAAAAATCCCCAAAAGCTTCTCCCCACCCCTCCACCACCTCCACCCACCACCCGGGCCTTCCCAGACACTGAACACTTGCCTTTCGCTTCTCCTCCAGCTGCTGGGCAAAATGACCTCCCCAGGATCTCTTCCAGACACTCCTGTAGGTGCTCATGCCCACCTCCGTGAGCAGACGAGGCGGGGGGACCCCCACTTGCACCGACACACACACACAGCTGTAGGGCTTTAATTTTATCCCGTCGACTTCCCTTTGCAGCTTGTCTGTCTCTCCCATGTCTGCCACCCGCAGCAGGAGAGTCAAAGAACAGAGGAGGCAGGAGCTCTTGTGAGAACCACAGGAATTTGGCAGAACCTTTATAGGAACCATATGGCAGCAACTTTGCAGCTACACGAAACACTTCTAAGGGAGAAGACATTATTCCCAAGGAATTTTTCTCATCCATCTCAAATGGACTGAGCACCCCTGCCAAAGGATGGCAATAACATTTGCTGGAGAGATTGTAGGAATATAGATTATATCTGACCATAATGTATCTAGTAGTAACAGGTCATCATTATACTCCATAAAACATTTCACTCATACAAAAAAGGAGAAAGACAATACGTGGTATTTCTGATACGCCTTAGCTGTTAAAACCTGCTTATAGCACATTTTACTCATCTGTGCAATGAAGGGACTGAACAAGATAAATGGTTTCCAATTTTTTATCTTTATAGCAGACTCCTTTTTTCAATGAAAATCTTATTCAGAAGAACTTCAGTACATTAAAAAAAGATAATGACAGAGCAGATCTGGTTGAAACAAGGGTAGACGGTCTGGGCCCACTCTCTCAGCCTCCTCACTTATTTTTTCCCTTTTCTTTTTTTTTTCCTCCTTTTCTTTTTTGAAAAGGTCTTCCCCAGACTATTACTCTTTGCTAGTTGTAAACAGGTGGAACAAGGAGAGACCCTGATCCCCTCCAGCCTACCAGAGCCAGATGTGCTCACTTTCCGGTGAGAAGGACAAGCAATGAGTTGCACTGCCTTCAATGCGTCCGTGACCCCAACCAGCCCCACAGTCCACACGGGTTTCACACAGCAATCCAGCGGCAGGGCTCAGCTGACAACCAGGACAAGCACTCCCGGAGGAGGTCCCAGGACACTGCCTCTGGACCAGGAAGCCATGGGGTCTGCTGTGAATGAGATGCAACCAAGCGGAGATGCAAGACTGACTGAAGAAGGGCGTCACTAGCCCCAGATTACTCTGGGACAACGGATCACAGCTTTCACACCACAGAGATGCCTATACGTGGCTTGAATATTTTAAACATACTTAAACTGAAGTTCATTTTGGATGTAATATGTGAGGTTTACTTCCTAGGCCATCTTGATTTCCTCCCTGCTCAACTTTCTAGGAGTTTATAAAAGTCTTCTGCCAAAGAACTCCCCAGACACTTCAATGGAAATGCTCCTGAACCACAGGAGCCCAGACTAACTCCTGGTCAGCTGGAGGCATGACGGCAGGGCCCTGCTAGGAAAGAATACGAAAGCACCCATTAAATGTGGTCACTGAAGATGTACATGTGTTTACTCTCATTCATTAAGAACATGCTTCAGAACAAGTGACATGTACTAACACGATTCACTTTCTCTGGGCACGTTTAATGCATTTAAGAAATAAGCATTCCTAACATTGTAGGAAGAGATGCAGAGGTAGTTTCCTTGACAGGAAGCATGCAAGACTAGCTCCAGTTCTCCATGACCACTGTTACATTTTTGGAAAAATATTAGTTTCCCTTTCAAGTATACTGCTATGGAAGGATCTTGGTGCTGTTTTAGAAACCATTACTTTTTTTTTCTAGTCAACTGATTATAGATGTCAACTACGTCTACAAAATACCATCCCAGCCAGCCCTGGATTACTGTTAACTGAACAGCTGGGCGCTACAGCCTAGACAAGCCAACACATCAACTATCACAAGCAGGGTCTTTGAAAGGTGGATGTTCTCTGAAAGCAAGCGGCTTCGTGTATGAAATAAGAGACATAACAGTAAAACCCACAAAGTTTTGGAGCCCCTTGGTGTAGAACTCAGAACCCATCACTTTTTCCTGGATGAGTGACCTTGAGTATTTCACTTGGCCTTTCAGAGCCCCCCATCTGAAAATGTGGTGGTGGTGGTGGTGATGATGATGGTGATGATGATGGTGATGGTGATGATGATGATGACGATGATGATGGTGATGATGATGGTGATGATGGTGATCATAATGGTGATGATGGTGGTGATGATGACGATAATGATAATGATATCTACATCCAGCCTAAATCTCCCTTACCAGGGCAGGAAAGAGCTGGTACTCACTAGTCAAGGAGCCCACTTCTAGTATCAAGGTACTAAGACTAGTGGCGTCAGTGTCAGACAAAGACATACTGGTGAGCGAGCAAGCTAAAATTTGGTGGTCCTCAATCAGGTGTTTTTGTTTTGTTTAGTTCTGTTTTTTTAATATCTGTGCAGCAATATCTATAGGAGGTGTTGAGGGCTAAGATGAAAAACAGCAGCTTGGGCTACAGGCCACCAGAGTCTATCTCCTGTTTTTTCTTAGCATTTAAGCTCTTGCCAACTATTGCTACTCAAGAATTTACCTTGAGTATCTTCTCACCCTCCCCTCCAATGAAGTATCTCTGTATTTTTCTTGTATACAGTACTCTCCCTGAGAAGAGTCCTAGAAATATCATTTTTCTCCTTCTCACAGTTCCAAGGATAGTTTAGACCCCAAGACTATTCTAGTACTCTGAATTATTGGCACTCTAGGAAATGACCTGGCTAACCTCTCAATTTAAGCTGAGTCTGGGAAGGCTCTCCTCCCTGACAACCTCCCAGCTGAACTGACCTTCCAATTTATTTGTTCCGAGTGGGCTGTCCTACCAGATCAGCCAAATAACATCAGGGTGAATGGCAACCAGTCTTTAGTCTTGTGGGTCCATCTGGGATAAACAATAGCAGTTAACAAATCAAAAAGACAAAAACAAGGTGGAAGTGAAAAAGCAGATCCTTTGGAGTTGGAACTGGGGGACTTGAACCAAACAGAAGCAGGTCAGGAATGAAGGAAATAAGTCCTGTTCTCTGGGTCTTCGGCAGCCACAGCAGATGACTTTACAGCGTCCTGACACTTACAGTGACTACAAGGTGTATCACAGGTTAGGGAGACTCAACCACGGTCAAGGTCGCGGAAGATATGCTCCAGACTTGTGAGAATTAAACAAGACAAGGCGTCGTAAGGGCTCTTGTAAGTAGTAAGTCACTGCTATGTAATTAGTAAGCAAATGTTATGATTACTATCTCCACTATCCTAATCACCCATGTCCCTCAACCACAATTTGCTCAATATTCTTGGTCATCTCAGAGAATGCAATTAACTCCAGAGAAAGACATTAATAAGGATCATGAGACTCGACTCAGACAGGGCGGAGTTCAAATCCCAACCCCATCACTCATCAGTCGTATGAGCTCAATCAACTCGCTTACTCCTGAGCCTCTATTTTCTATTCTTCAAAATGGGGGTGATAATAGTAACAGCTTGAAGGGATATTACGGGATAGAAGACAGCATTCATAAAGGGTCCGGCCCACGGTAAGTGGTCAATAAACGGCATTTGTTGTTGTTACTATTTTTATTTATTAAGTTGAACTGTCAGCCTGGGGCTCTTTGAAGGAGAAGACTTCCTAGGAATTACTTCTTCCTCTTATAAAAGAAGGACAGTTCCTCAGGGCACTCGAGCCAGAGAGAAGCCTCCAATTTAAACCCATCAATATATGCATTTTTAAATATTCAAATGATAGCAAGAAAACTCCAGGGTCGCCACAAAGTAGCTTCAGTTTATTCTTTCTGTGTCTTGGGGTGGGACAGGTGGGTAGAAAAGGGGGAGGAGGCTGCAACGTTCAGAGAATTCAATTAATGGGTATTTGTAGTTGAAGAAAAACTTTTCTATTGACTTGAGATGTTTGGATTTTAAAGTTCTAAACTAACTCTCAGTCTCCAAAGATTAAAGAAGAATATTTGAACTCCCAGGTTGTGTGAAAAACTGTAGGAGTATTTCACAGTTCCATGGAATGGGGAAAAAAATCTCAGCAAAGACTCACTCCTGAGAGACTGACTGAAACATGCTGAAAAGTCTGGTTGCCATCACCAGATCTGAGGCAGCACAGAGACACAGACGGCTTCCGGGAGAAGCGCTAGGAATGCAGGTTTTCGGTCGTTTTTCTCCTGGATGGAAGCAGTGTGCTCCATGGAGAAGCTGAAGCAGACGTGAGCCAAAGCCTTGGAAAAGTCACGTACGAGCCAGCAATTCAACAGGTTTTGGCCACACACAGATCCGGTCTCCAGCAAGGGTTCAGCTGGACGGCTGGCCCCGAGCGCACAGCACAGATGCTGGCTGGGTGTGGTTTCCTGCTGTGGGCACCCACCCCAGTCCGCCAGCACCCTCAGGTGGTGTCAGCCACCGTCCCACCCTTTCACTACTGATTCAGCGCATCTCCACTTAGGTGTCTGTGTCAGCCCCGCTGCATCCCTGCCCTCATGCTTCCCCTGCCTCACGAGGCCCTTATGCTTCATCAACGATAACTTGAAAAATAGGATTCTCAGAGACGTCACTTCTCTGAGAAAGGAGCACACGTTGTGATAAAGAAGGCTACTGAGGTCTCCCAGGAGCTCCTCATCATGTTCCTAGCACACAGGAAACTGAGTTTACTATTCAGCCCTCTACTTGCCCCAGTGAACAGATGTCTCCCCAGCCCCCTCTGCTAAAAACCTAGAGCACTGTGTCCCAGGAACAGATTAAGGTGGTAGCTGGGAGCGCGCCCAAGCCGAGGATTTACAGATGTTCAACCAGACCTGCAAACAGCCACCAAAATCCCTGCACAGCGCTGGAATGGGCACACGTCCAGCTCAGCTGCAGATGGGTCCAGCGTCGGGGGAAGAAACAGGAATCATGGCTGTTGCAGACGTGCATGTCGCAAAGGGCGCTGAGGAGCTCAAACACATCTTTCAAGAATAGCAACTTTTCATCCATCACAGTCTGTTTTTGAACTTCAGAATTCTCACTTCGCCACTAAAAATGTTCAGTTTAGTCAAAGGGTAGAACCGGAATCTCATTGCCAAGGAACAGTAAGATGGGCGAGCCGAGAGGCAGAGACACAAATCCCCTAAGAAGCCACCCAGGAGCCGCCCAGGGGGCTCGGCACCGCGCAGGCATCCGCGTCTCATGAGCCTTCTCTTGATTGCCCGATTTGTACACATTTGTAAAAAGCATCGCTCACCCCGCCCTTTATTCCCCAGATATGGCAGATGGCTTCAGTGCAGGGTTTCAAATCAGATGTTAGGCAGAGACCACGCCGGAGCCCAGAGCATCTGGGTTTTCAAGAAGCAGAATGCAGAGCATGTGAGAGGACTCAGGACAGAGGGGAGAGATTGTTCAGGGTGTTTACCAGGCCATTTTTAGCCAGAGGGAAAAGAACCCCCGAATCGTGTAATTATTCTTTCTTTAAACTTAGTGGGAAAACAAGGCTCACAGAGCAGAGTAAATGGATTAGCTTATTTCAGGAGGTAGCAGTTTTAGGTAAATTCCTTTCTTCAATATATACACATAGACACACAGACCTAATGCTATCACAATTTTTCTATCTCAAATTTTTAAATACAATTTTAAAAACGGATATAAATGAAGATGAAAATATCAAGAAAGAGTAATTCAGCTCCATGCAGCATTCATGTTTCTCAAAAACCTAAGTAGGCTGAGTTCATAATACACAAAAGGATGTGCTTCTATGTTTCTGAAAATTATATGTCATCTTTTTAAAGGTTCATCAGGTACAGAATTAGTTAAAATATGAGGCAAACACACGTGGTGCAGAAATTACTTGTTTTCTCAACAACTGAAAAAAGACTGAGGAACTGGAGTGATTTCATACTGTCCAGCTGGATACTCATCAGCCCTGCCGCATGGCCAGCTTGTTAGTAACAGTAACTGCTATACATCTTGGGCGAGCTCTCTAATCTCTTCCAAGGCGCCAGTCTGCTCTTTTGCAAAACTGAGAGGGTTGGACCACATTAGCGCCAAGACCCCATCCTGTCACTAACATTCTTCAGATATATGAAACTCCACCTCATTAAATATTACATGTAAAGTCCTTAATACAATGTCTTGCACATAAGTGCTGAGTAAGTGATGGTTGCTATTATTAATAACAATATAAACTTCTAGAGGGACACGGACACCACTCCAGACATGTAGAAAGTAACTCGCTTGCCCCTCTCCGAGAGCCTGAAGGCAGCTCAGTTTCTTGCATGCACACAAGTCAGCAGCATCAGGGGGCATCAGGAGAGAGGCTCAAAGGGTAAACTGAGGGCAGCATGGGAAGGGCAGGGAACACAGACTTGATCAGAAACAACTGTGAAGAACTAGAAGCTCGTAAGCAGGGGGTGAGGCTTTCCGAGCTGTATTTAAGGAAGGCCAGCCGGGCAGCAGTGCAAGGGACTGAGACTGATGTGGGGACAGGCTGGAAGCAGGAGTATCAGTTTGTCAACTCATCGCCCGGCCAGCTCTGCTGAGCCACCGTGAGGGCTCTAAGCTAGCGGTGGGAATCAGCATGTTGAGATCGAGTTGAGGTATTTTGGAGGTAGAACTGGCCTCTGAGCCTTGTTGGATGAAGAGGGTGAGGGAGAGAGAAGACAAGGCATCCTCAGAGGACAGAAGAATGGTAATATCACTGAGTTTTAATGGTGAACAGGAAAGACACGGGCTTGGTCTTCCTGCAGCTTACAGTCTAATGGAGACATGCAATAAATAAGCTACTAAAATAGTCAAGTTCTACAAAAGAAACCAATAGATATGAATGGAGAGGAAGAAAGGAGGTCTACGAGAGGCAGGAAAATAGGCAGTGAAGACTCGTGTCACAGAACCCAAGGAAACAGCAAACCTCAGGAAGGAAGGGCCAGTAAACAGTGTCAGACGCCAGGAGGCTGCACGATTTAGCATCAGACGGCTGTTCGTGGCTTCGGAGACCAGCAGCTACAGAGTCGACGGGATAGAACATTGTGGCCAGGTGGTTAAGAGTGACTGAGGCATGAGAAAGCCATGAAAATCAACTCATATCACCGTTTTTGAAAGTTTGGCAGAGAAGGAGAGAAACAGGAGGTCAGCTTGAAAAGCAGGTTGGAGAAGACTTTTCCAAGATAAGGGAAAGTGTAACTTCTTTGTGGACCAAGGGAGAGGTTAGAGGTTCAGGAGTGGAAGGGCACCGTAGCAGGAGACAGCCTAGAGGACTGAGAAGGGAGATTTGCCAGCAGAGAGGCAGGAGTGAACCTGGGAGGAAGGAAAAACGCTTCACCCCGAAGAGAATGTGCGTCATGTGGGGCTAGAAAGGTTAAATAACTAGGTGCCCTTTTCTCAATACTGAGTGAGTTCAGGAAGCAGCACAGGACATGTTTGCCCCTCCAGGTGGGCTGCATCCGAGAGGCACGGCCACCATTTTACAGAGAGAGAGCTGTGCACTAGGAGAGGATCCTGAAACAGTCTACTATGACAGATTCAATACACCAACGGTATTTGCAAAGTCACACCAGCATTTATCTCAAGAAATCAATAGAAAGTTTTAAGTGGCTCTGATTTTCCTTTTACCATCAGAAACAGGAAAAAATCTAGCAAGCTGTTTGGATAGACATCACTTAAATCAATTACCTACAAATAATTGAATTTATTTTCAAGTACAACAAAATAGGGAAATCATTTCAATTGCCTCTTTTAAATGGATAGGTTTCCACAGTGGGCAATGCATGTGCAGGAAGAAAAGAAAAGAGAAGGCAGTATCATTTATTGAGTACCTACTAGGTGCCAAGTGTCTTGGATTAGGTATAAAATGCCTTTCCTCACTTAATCCCAATACCCTATTAGGTCGACATTGTCACCTTTTTGTAAATGACACTGAGGTTCAAACTAGTCAAAGAGCTGTTCTCCTGAACATTCGTCCCTTGATATAACTACCATACGATGCTCATGTCTGGAGGCTGGCCTGGCTCCAACCTCCAGAGCACTGTGTTTGGCACTCCTGCCACCACAGTAGCCTGGGGACTACACGGTCCCACTCTCAGGATTTACAGCAGAAAGGCCCTGGTAAGTCATCATGTCATTAAAACCCTTTGGAGCAGACATGGTCTCAGATGCCCTTCTTGCCCACGGTCTTATTTCTGATAATTACTTGGCCTTTAGTCCCCACTGAAGGGATAACCCCGCGTGGTTTTATGTGACCCTTCTGCCCTTTGATCACAACTAGTGGATGTCCCAGGGTGGAACATCTCATCCAAGGCCAAGGGCTGGCCAGCTATTCTCTTTTAAGAATCCAACTGAGGCACTGAGTGATGGGCTCAGGAATTAAGAACCACATAGGTTTAAGGTTGGAGTTGGCGCCAAAACAAAGAAATGGGTAAATTCCAGTTTGAGCCATGAGAGCAGAATGCACACATAGGGAGAAGGAGATGGTCTGAGAACAGAATGGAGCATAAACACAGGAGAGCAGGGGCAAGAAATCACTTGGTCCTGGGGAGAGGGAGATCATCTCCACTCCTGACCCCGTCTCCTGGAGGCTCACCTACACTTAATCCTGGGCCTTCTTTGCCCACGGCATTTTCTGGTGTAGCCGTATAAATAAACCCATGAATAGACTCTGTTTCGCCTGTGTTTCAATTCAGAGTTAACTCAGATCTTAAATCCAAAAGGGTTTGCTAACCAGTTTAATTGGTGGGATGGGAGTAATTCATTTCTTTTTCAACTGCAGAAACAAGTTGAAAATAGCTACAGAAAACAAAATTTTTTCCTGAACGAAAAATTAAAACTTAATAACGTGCAAGCAAATTGCATTGAGCTTTTATCACATTTTGCCCTTGCTGAACATTTTTGGCTTCAGCAGCTGCTCCATGAAATGTAACTGTCACTACAGTGAATAAATAAGCAACTATTGCTGTGATACAGCTGCCCCATATAACAGCATTAGGGCCAAGGCTTTCGTGCAGCCGCAGGCCGGCAGAGAGTGGCGTTCCTGCTGAATACGGATGGGATCGTGTGCACTCCAGAGCAGCCCCCTGAGATTCCGGTGTGTGTGGAAAGGCAAACAAGCTTCGGAGTGGACACCCACTATGTGTGATCAGGCCACTCAAGGTGGCCGTCCTCTTGCTCTCTGTACATCCCCTGCTCGACCAGAGCCCGCTTCACCTACACGTACTCCCATGACAGACCTCCTACATCCTTGCCCCAGGCTCCAGCTAATGATTGTTCTAGCTTTAGATCAGAACCCTCCCCTCGAACAGCTTGTCAAAGAGGCAGTGAGGGGCAGTCCCCTCTGCTGGTTTCCCTGGTAACCAAAGAGCCAACCTGATGTCAATCCCCCCATAACGGCTACCCTCCCCTAGCCCCAGGGAGCAACGACTGTGCCATGTCCCACCTGGCGTCCACCGCACACAGTGGGGAGTCACTCCAGGACCTTGCTTCGGACATGTAAGTTCCCCTCTCCATTAAACCAGCGATGTCTCTGTCGCTGACTCGAGGCTCTTTCTTCGGTCTTAAAGCTGGGCAGTTACAGGGCTTGTAGGCCTACAGGGCACAGCCCAACACCAGCAGGCTTTCTCCTTCTGGAAATTCCTCCAAACCTGACTCCACTCTAACTATGTGATTCCTATGGGAGAGCTGTCATTTTCCTACACGACCCTGACAAGCTGGCCTCAGCCAGTGGATCCAAGTCAGGCCAACCAGAGCCTTCCCTCTGGATTTTGCACCGTGGAGCCAAGAAAAGAATCAGAGTCTAGGAGTGAAGATTTAAAATGTAAGACTTGGGAACTATCAGCAAGCTGTGTCTTCTACCACATGGAGGAAGGCAGCCTGCGGAGAAAGAATGAAGTCAACACTGGGTGACGAAAGAATTCTAACAGCACTGCAACCTTGTTACAGAAGCTCCTGGGCTCAGCTGAATCACTGTCCTCCCCACACTGCCTTGCTCCATCCTTTCTTGGATTCTTGGGTTATCTTGAGGATAAATTGCCCTGATTTCAGTTTCTGCCACTTTATGTAAGCATTCTAGTACAGCCTTGTCATTTATTCTCAATTTCATGGCCATCTGTAACGGAGGGCCGTTTTCGCTTCTGCGCAGACACTTGAATACCCACAATATGTTTCTTTTCTTCCCATTGTCTTTACCCTGACCGACATTCTTCTACTACCCAGATTAGTCTCCCAATGCCACGATTTTTGCAAGTGTCTTAGAATCAGAAAAACATTGTGGAACCTCAGGAGTGTCATTTACACATGCAAATCACATCCCCTGGAGTTGCACAATCCATAGTCACATTCAGCAGCCCTCCTGATAACTACCAAGGACTTTTTCATGCTGAAAAGAGCGTGACTGGCTTGTTCACTTAGTAATATTAGCATTCAGCTTCTGGAAGGGAAAATGGTAGGTGTGGTCTCCAAACAAACCAGTGCGCTTTATAAGACTCACCAATATGGCAGCATGGGACAGCCATCTCAAATGTGGGACGCAAGGAGCAAAACAGTGCTGGCAAGGCCTATGGGAGGATGAAGGGCATTAAGGGCTAGAAAAAGTCACAGCAGACAGAGTTTAATGGCCATTCAGGTTCTCATTCCTGGGGTCAGCAGTAGAGGTGAGAAGAGACTGTTGGTCTTCACTCCATGGTTCTGCTTATTAGCACCAGTCTATTCAACCTTCCAGTCACATCTCAGTGCTGGGGCCCTCGACTCACACTGGGCTTACCCCTCCAGCATGGTCTGTCTAGTTGGAAGGGAGATGGACACCAGAACGTCCACCATCACTGGTATCTTATGAAGTTTCTTTCTTTTAATTGAAGCATAGTCAGTTTACAACGCTGTGTCAGTTTCTGGTGTACAGCACAATGTTTCAGTCATACATATATATCCACATATTCATTTTCATATTCTTTGTCATTAAAGGTTACTACAAGATATTGAACGTAGTTCCCTGTGCTATACAGAAGAAATTTGTTTTTTATCTAGTTTACATACAGTAGTTAATATCTGCAAATCTCAAACTCCAAATTTGTCCCCTTCCCTCCTCTTCCCCCACTGGGAACCATAAGATTGTTTACTATGCCTGTGAATCTGTTTCTGTTTTGTAGATGAGTTCATTAGTGGCTTCTTTTTTCTTTTTTTAGATTCCACATATGAGTGATATCATATGGTATTTTTTCTTTTTCTTTCTGGATAACTTTATGAAGAAGTCTTCTGCGTTTTGCAAGCCTCGGATTAACACCTCAATAAAAGGCACTGTGGAAGTCGTCGTGCCAGGAGCCCTGGCCGGGCCTTCCCAGGAAGGGCTGGGAGGCTGCGGCTACAGCCCTTGCCTCCGTCAGAACTTGCTCAGGAATCAGGGTAGAAGAATGTGGAAGTGATGAATAGACTAAACTCTAAGAAGCGGAAGACAGAAGGGCAGGGGCAGGGTTCTACATACAAGGTGCCGCATAAAGAAGAGCACACACTCTCTTTCTAGAGGTTTCTTTTTTTAAGGGAAAACCTTTCTACCTTCAGTGCCCCATTCTAGGTCAGTTCAGTGGTTCTCACATTCAGAGAGCAGAAAAGCCTCGGAAGCCTTGCTGCCTAAGGTGTGGCCCCAGACAGCTGCGCACCGCCACCAGAGAGCTGGTTAGAAACACAGGCGCTCACCCCAACCCCAACCCTGCTGGATCGGCATCTGTACTGTAACACGACATCCACGTGATTCACATGCACATTACAGTTTAAAACACAGATTCCCAGGCATTGTCCTTAAAGATTCTGACTCTGCAGGTCTAAGGATAGGTCAGGAACCCAGACTTTTTACCAAACATATCTGGTGATTTTTTTTTATCCTGGAGTTTCCTGAATCATACTTCGAAAAATACTGGTTTAGTTATTGCCCTCAAACTCAAAATTTCCCTTAACACTGGTTAGAGCAGTTTCTTATTCTTTCAGCATCTTTGAAGGAGTAAGGGAAGGAAATATAGAAAAGGGGAGTTTCATCCTGTCATAGGAAGCTGATGGTAAAGGAAAAATAAACTACTGATTTTTAATTCTGCTTCTCCACCATGAAATACGTTCTCCTTCTGAGCTAGAACACGCAACAGAAAGAGCAGGTGGGAAGACCAAGAAACAGGGAGCCAGATGTATGGGAAAATGGTACAGGGGAGGGGCAACCAAGTGGAAGGCAGAAGGGAAACAAAAAAGATCATTGCCACAAGCTCCACAGTATGGCCGTCACTAAGGATTATAATTCAAATAACATGAAATATGCAGGACCTGTCAGAAGGAATCTTAAAAACTCTCTTGAGAGACTAAAAGATTTGAATAAATAGTATACATTATTCTTGGATAGGAAGAGGGTATTATAAACATGTCAGTTCTCCCTAAATTAATATAGAAATGTTATATTTTCCAAGTTAACAAAATAATGCATTAGCTCATCTGCAAAAATAAACATGTGAGAACAGCCAGAGGAGAAAGGGGGGAGTTATGGTTTTACTAGATACGAAATATATTATAAAGCTACACTAATCAGAAAGTTTGCCACTGACATTTGTAATGTCAGACAAATAAACATAGATGTTTGGTATATTATACAGTAAATAATAAATAATGTGTTAAATAGCATATTTATTGAACAAACTGAATAAATAAATATTGTAAAAATAATTAATAGTGTCAAACCAGCTGAACAGTCATTTGTAAAAAAATAAATTGCTGCTTATACAAAAATAAACTGTAAATTTTTAAATTGTAAAAATTCAAATATAAAATTAGGAAGCCCCAAAGATACTAAATTAATACTTAGGTGAATGGGTAAAGTCATTCTAAACATTAACTAAAACCCAGTGGCCATGAAGGTATTGCTAAATTTGAATACACAAAACCTAAAAAGTTATTTTTAACAAAAGTCAAAATAGAAATTTTAAAACTGGGAAAAAATTTGCAATACATATAACAGACTAATACTATGACAAAGAGAATAATAATTCAACAGAAAAATAGGAGAAAGCCATAAGCCAGAAATTCATATTAAAAGAAATATATACAGCCAGCAAATATATGAAAAGATATTCAATATCACTTATAATGAATAAATACAAATTTAAAAATGGAATACCATATTTTACAGATTAGCAATAGTTTCAATAGCTTCATAATATTTAATCTTGAATCTTATGAATTTTTGGCAGGATTACAAATTAGTACAAATTTGGAGGGGGGCCAACCTGGCAATATTAACCCAAGTTAGAAATGCTATACTCTTTTTGACCAATGAATTCCACTTCTAGGGACTTATTTTATAAAAATATTTGGATAAGTGTATAAAGGTACCCGTAGAAGAATATGTGTAATTGTGAAAAACTGAAGACAAGCTTCAATAGCTAATGAGGTAAGTGCATTAAGGCACATCTATACCACAGACTCATGCAACCAAGAGAAAGAACAAGGGGGGTCTACATGTGCTTCTACAGAAGGATGAGTAAGAAACGCTACATGGCGAGGTGCAGCTCACTTCAGAGCAAGGTAGGTGGTATAATCCTTAATGAAAAGCATGACAGCTGAAAACAGACTGCCCATTTTGCAACCAGGTCTCCTAGTAATGACCTACATGATGACCTTAAGTGAAATACTTAGCCTCTCTGTGCCTCACATTACACAATTTAAAGTGGGAATAATAGCAATAGGTACTTCATAGGGCTGTAGTGAGGACTAAATGGAACAGTCATGTGGAGCGTTGCACACAGTGCCTGACACACAGCTAGCAGTGCCCACGGAAACCACTCACAGTGGTTATCTCTGGGAAGGAGGGCTGGGCTTGGGGCACATATGGGACTTTTATTTTATACTTTTCTATATGTTTGATCTTCTTCAACTCAAACATATCATTACTTTTAAAATAAAATATTCTCAACTTAAATTTCAAGTTAAAAAGTCATATCAGAAACTGATTTAAAAAGACTATTCCATGTGTATTTCAATATTTGTCATATTCTCAGATTAAATTCCACTCAGTATAAATGTCTATCCTCTTTCCTCGTATAATAAAACTAAATAGCAGCTCTCCAGCATCCGTAAATCTCACACTGGCCATCCAGACAGGAGAGCCGCATTTGCTTGGTGAAGAATAACAGCAGTGAGTCACGAGGCTTTAGTTGACTTATTTGTTGTTATAATAAACCATTATTCATTCATTCTCCAAAGTATATAAGACAGGCTGACCTTGCCAGCATTCTTTAGGAGTGAAAAGTCTATAAGCCAAATATCTAATCATCAGAATCCAAATCTGATTTCTGGATCCTCAGAAAAATCGGCCTCTTCTGCCGCCAAATGATCCTCCTGCTGACCACATTTTCAGTCAATCAGAATATAATCCTATCACGGGCAGTGAGTGAGCATGAGGATTGCATTTTGTTTCATAGCCGGTCTAAACATGATTACTGCTTTCATCACGCAGCCATATCATCAAGTCAATAAGGATTTTCTATACTGACTTTTCATGTTGCACAGACTGTATAGAGGAATTCGGGTAATTCCAATTTGCTGCACAAAACCCAGCTCTGCAGAGAATAGATTAGTACCTGTTCACCTTGGCTTGTTCAAGATAAACCATGGTACCACTCACCAGACCATCAGTATATTTCTCTTATTCCAAATATATGAAAAACTCATCAATCCTAATTCCACTTACAAATAGACTTTTAAGACATTTCTATTACTCAGGTCACGGACGCTGTGAAAATCACACTATCACATTTCATTCTTTGCACATCCCTGCATTTTTTAAAATCATACAACAGTCTTCCCTTTTGAAGCCTAGAGTTGCTGAAACACAGTAACTGCTGTTATAGGATTTTATGGACAGAAAGCAGCAGCAGCATTCAACTGTCAAAATACTCTTCCAGCCTCGAACTTAAATTCAATCCCAAAAGGACATGGAATCACACCTTTCTACTCAAATCTCTGTGGCCCCAGAGCTGGCTTCAAAGAGATGATCCAATATTGCAGGAATATATTGTCCTGAAAAGTTTTGTGGCCTGTCATGAAAGGTAGAAAAAATCTTAAGGATTTCTGGAAAGAGGAGAAGCAGCATTATGTCATAGTTATTTTTGAAAAATAGGTAACTACTTACTTATAAAGGCAGGGGGGTGCGGGGTATCTCAAAAAGAAGAAAAATAAATAGATCGGGAGCCAGCTCAAGAGCTTCTTGCCTATCACCAATTTCTCCCTCACTCCAAGAAAACATGGGAATTTCACCAGAAAGAATACAAATGTTCCGTATTGAACAACAAAAACAGCCTCCCATGTTTCTGTCCAGCTACTACATCCATTTCACAGCAAAACATCTAGAAAGCTATTAATAGGCACTATCTTCACTTCCTTACCTCCCAAACTCTCTTCACACAACAATCAGACTTCTGTTCCCACCGTGCACAGTAATGGCACTTTTCAAGGTCACTAGTGAACTCAATATTGCTAAATATAATGGTCATTTTCTGAACACATTCATCTCAGCTTTTCAACTGCCACCTCATTGAAAGCTCTCATTTCTCATTTATGATACCACAGCATCCTGATTTTTCTCTGCATGTTTCTCCTTCTCAGTTCCATCTGCCAGCCCATCATCTTCTGGCTCCTGCTGAATTCTGGCATGTCCCACCCTGGGTCCAAAGACTTTTCCTTGTTATCTTTTCTTACTCCTGGGAATCACATCCAGTCTCATGCTTCAAATACCACCCATATCTGATGACTCCCAAGGGAGATCTCCAGTTAAACTCTAGTTGGCAATCCAAATGCCTCGTTGACATTTCTACATCAAAGCCTCATACTGGTCTCAAAACCTAATGCGTCCAAACAGAGCTCTTAATTTTCTCCCCCAGTTCTGCTCCTCCTCCAGTCCTCATCATTTTAGTAATGGCATTATCATATACCCAGCTTCAAAGACAAAATCTGCAGTTCATTCTTAAACCTCTTTCTCTCATCATCCCTAAATCAAATTATCAAGTCCATCAACTTTAACTCCACAGAATATCTCAAATTCATCCACGTGCCTCCATTACCATTCCCTCTGCCCCCAGCTCAAAGCACATTTATCTCTCACCTGACCTGATGCAGTAGCCTCCTAGGTGTTCCTCTGGCCACCAAGAAAAACTTTTAAATATTAATCAGATCATGCTCTTCCTCTGTTTAAAATTTTCCAAATTTTCTATCATTCTTAGAGCAATACTCAGCCCTTATGATTTGAAGCCCAACTTGAATGAGCTTATTTCTCTCACTCATTATGATCCAGGCATACTGACTTCTACTCCTTGAACACACTGAGCTTTAGCCCACTTCAAATGTTCGCATTAAGTATGTATTTACCTGGGGGTTCTTCCTCTGAATCTTCTCAGGTCTGACTTCTAGCCATAATGGATCAAGGGTTAAATGTAGCCACTTCAGAGTGACTCCTCTGACTGCCTCCCTAAAATAGCCCCCAATCCCATCTCCTTTTGTCACTCTCCATGACAACCTTCTACATTCACTTCTTACATTTATAACTGTCTGAAATTAGTATTTTTCAGGTATTGACTTATTTTCTACCTCCCCTCCAATAGAATATATACTCCATGTATATTCAACAAGGACCATGGCTATTTGGCATCCCCACCACCCAGAAGAGTGTTTGGCACAGATTAAGAACCCAATAAAAGGTGTGAGAAGAATTAACAAATGAATGAATTGACACAGATAGTGCAAGTGTGAGCTTTGCATTCATTCATCTAACCATTCCAAATATTTGTCAGGTGCTTTGTTGTAATGTTCACTTGGGATATAAAAACAGGCAAGTGTGCCTCTGTCCTCGAGGACAGGCACCCCCAAAACCAAGTTCATCAAGAACTACCAAAGAGAAGCCAAGGATAGTAGACAAACTAGCAGGAAAGTGGATAGATCTTTGTATCTGTGGTATCAAATAATAACCTGTGGGTATTTATAGAGCTGAAAGAGGCAGCTTTCAAAGAATATTGAGGATAAAAGTTACACTGGAATAATCAGGAGATAATTAGTATACAAAATAAAATTCTGCGGGAACAAAGTAACCCATTGGTCTAGAAACCAGAGGGAGGAAAAAGAAGGAAAAAGTAATAAAACCAAGAAAGATATTTTTGAGCATGGTGATGACATAAACTGGGCATGTGTGAATGGAGTAAAGGGAAAAAGAGAGAGGGGGGGCCAGGGATACAGAAAAGAATGGAAAATAAAAAGAAAGATGAAAGGAGAATGGGAGAAGACAAGAATGGAGAAGAGGACAAAAGAAAAAACTAAATTAAAAAGTTTGAATCAATCATCAGGGAGGTAGAAGACCAGGGAGACCATGCAGGCTGGTGAGGCCCGTGAGTCAGGCCCATGAACTGGAAGTTGCACTAGACCTTGAGTTTTCCAAAGGAACAGAGCACAGCTTACTTTATATTCTCAGCTCCTAGTGAAATGGATTGTTAAATTTAAAGCACTGACTGAGATTCTGTGACATGATGGAAAATTCCAGAGTAAGGTACCAGATCACAAAACAGAAATTTCAAAGTAGTGCTGCGCTGATCTGCTCAGACTCCATAACAAAATAACGGAGGCTGGGTGGTTTAAACAACAGAAATTTATTTTCTCACAGTTAGAAGTTAAAAATCAAGGTACCACTGGCTTCTGGTGGGACCCCTTTTCCCGGCTGTGGAGGTCGCGTCCACAAGGCCTTTTCTCTGCGCACATGCGGAATGAGAGAGCACATGCTCTGGTGTCTCACCCTCTTCTTAAAGGACAGCAATCCTGCTGGATTAGGGCCCTAACACTAAGACCCTGCTTAACCTTAATTATCTCCCTAAAAGCCCTGCCTCCAAATACAGTCACACTGGGGGCTGAGGCTTCAACATATGCATTTAGGGAGGGGACACAGTTCAGGCCACGACAGGTGCCGAGAACGAGTCAGAGGGCTCTGAAACTCTCATGGCGGACGTAAACGCACTAAGAAAGCGGAGATGAACAGATTTCTTTCCTGGCTCTGGAGACATACTCTGTGCCCCCCTGCTCTTCTGCCCTCTCAAATTAGCAAATGTCTGTTGTATACCAAGCATATGCCCTGTGCCGGGTGTTCAGCAGTGGGTGGGCAGGGCGGGCACTGCACTGCCCTCAGGGAGTTCACATTCTAGAAAGAAAAAAACAATTGGTAACAGGTAAGTAAATACAAGAGCAATGAAAGAAACAGGGCGCTACGGTGGGAGGAACAAGCAAGAACTACTCTTAGGTGTGTAGTAAGAGAAGACCTCCCCGAGGAGGTGACATTCAAGCAGACTGAAAGAGTGGGAAGGGGCAAGTCAGTCACACCAAAAAAGGGGATTTTAAAAATTAAGTAAAGTATCAGATTTGCCACTGATCTTATAAAATGTGCTTTAAATGGAAAGACAGTCGACAGAGGTTAAAATGGAATATGCTTTGTGCCATATGCTTTAAGAAATGATGTCAACATTCACTCAAATGACGGGAAGAAAGAACGTCCACGAGCACACGCCCCTCCCCCACCGGCAGGCAGAGCTCGGGAAGAGGGAGGGCCTGGGCCTCAGCACTTAATGAGCCCTTAGAAGGCACCCACCGGGGCTCTGTACTGCAGTAGCCAGGCGAGAATCCACAAAGAATATGTGGCTCCAGGGTAATTCTATTTGGGGGGGCCAAAAGAAACACAGTTGAAGGTGGGAGAAGAGAGAGGGAAATGAGTTAAACTGTTGTTAAGCTGCATAAAAAAGTGAGGGCACCACTGTGAGAGCAGCAGCACGCGGACACCTGGGGTGGGTGTGACGTGCGTCTTGCTAGGGTTGCCAGCTGCACTCTCTGTCCTTGGGAAGTGTGTGTGTGTGCGCGCGCACGCGTGCATGTGTACACGTGTCTGCATGTTTCGACAGTCTGAATTTTGAGAAATGTAAAGAAGCACGTTTACACCTCACACCTACGGACAACCCCAAAGGACACCAGACCTGGCGTTCAGGCCCACGCTGGGTTATCTACACAGATTCAGAATCCTGTGGACACAGAGCTGGGGGTAGGGGCTGAGGGCATCTTTCTGGGGGATGTCAGTCCAGACTGAGTAACTCTACTTAAAAACTCAGGATGAGGAGCAAGATCTGCCTCCGCGAATAGAAGATTCTCAGAGAGTAACACGATGGAGAGCAGAAGGCCACACTCGCGCCGAAAGGGCTGACGCAGAAGTGAGTGCAAAACTGACAAGCAGGGCATCTGCAAGAGGACCCGTTCACAGTCCGCCTCCTGGGGGGAGGGTGCAGCTC
Source organism: Vicugna pacos (assembly GCF_048564905.1). Lineage (NCBI taxonomy): Eukaryota > Metazoa > Chordata > Mammalia > Artiodactyla > Camelidae > Vicugna > Vicugna pacos. Next base: position 73,299,007 of record NC_132995.1, read on the forward strand.
GGGGGCAAAGCGCATGCTTAGCATGCACGAAGTCCCGGGTTCAGTCTCCAGTACCTCCATTAAAATAAATTTTAAAAATGAAGACAATGTAAAGTTTACCTCCTCGGGTGGGTTTCCCAGGGAACGTGGTGAAAGTCATATTTAGAGCTCAGTCTGAACACCCCCCACCCTAAAAGTCCCTGCAGTTAACAACATGCCTAATGTACAACCCCGCGAGAGGCAGCGTGGGCACAAGAGCTGCGCCTGCACAGAGAGCGTGGCTGGCCCGCCCGCGGCCCGCGGCCACTGCCGGAGGGGGCTGCGTCCGTGACAGCGCCCTGGGCCCGCGCGTGCGCAGCGCAGGCAGGGCGGCCCTGGGCGGTGGGCGCGGAGGCCAGGGCGGGCCGGCGTGGGCAACTGGGGAGCCGGGGGGAAACAGCCCCTCCTCTTCCCTAGTCTTCGGAAGGAGGGACCACGACAGCAGAAGGAAAAGTGGACACTTGGGTCACCCAAGCCCTGGCACCAGAAACATAAAGCTCTCCTTGGCGTCCTTTCGCCCCTCAGGCCAGGGCGGCCAGTCCGCGGACAGACAGCTCGCCGGCGAGAAGTCGGGTGCGCAGGGCGCCTTCTTCCCGCGGAGGGAGGGCCCTGCGCAGGCCCCCAGCGTGGGCCCGGGAGGAGGAGGAGGAGCGCCCACCCCCAGGCAGCGGCCAGGGCGCCGGGGAGGGGCTGCCCGGTACCCGGCGGGAAGGCGGCCGCCGGCTGCGGGCTTCCCCCCTGGGGCGTGGCTGTGCGCGCGCCTGGGCGTGTTTCTGCCGCGGGCGATTCCGCCCCGGTTCCGAATGCAGTGGGCTCAGTCCGGGACGTGAGGGTCGCTGTGCTGACCCTGTGGCTCTCACGGATACGCACACTTCACTACCTACCACTGGTGCAGTAACAACCGCCGTGACTAACTAGCACGTCCGGATTTCCTACCAACGGGCCTATCGCCCACAAAAAAATTAATAAAAAAATGACGAAACGTAACCATTCACTAGGCCTATCAGCAAAATCTGAATAAACCAGAAGATGGGCCAGTTAAGACTTTTATATACTAAGATTCTTCTTTTTCCACAAAGGATTCAACACTTACGTTCTGACATCTTAAAGATTCATTCTCAGCTTTCCTGCTTCAAAGCAAACCCTGTCACATTCTCCCTAAAGCCTCACCCGCCTCAGCCCGCAAGGCCTGTGTGCCCTCGCATGTCCCGCGAGGTGCCAAGGGCTTTGGTGGCATTCAGCAAAAAGCATCAGTCTTAACAGTGGTTAGGTTTTAATTTCATTACTCCGGACTTTAACCCGCCCTCTAATTAGACAACAAGCTGAGGATAATCTAATTACTCTTCCAATATTCCTTCACGTGGCATCCTTGATTATTGCCATGCCGCATCCGCACGGCTCACAGGAGCTCCCTGCACGTGGATAACAACATCCCTTTCCAAACAACAGCTGAAGCAATGCCCTTGACCAGAGTGGATGGGGTTTTGTTTTTGTTTTGTCTGGTTTTTCATTATTAGGATTGGCTCTGTAGGTCTCACCCTACCATGGGATTAGTCAAGGTCAGGCTCCTGACGTAGCCAAAGGCATTTGAAATGCGCTGCAATTGGTCTCAGTCTTGTAACAATTCTCTTTTGTTTCACAAGACAGACATATGACCTTTCCTTCAGCCAGGAACAGGTGGGTAAGTGGATTCCCTGACTGATGGGTATGACCATGCTGTTGAGAGTGCACTTTAAGCAAGATGGGCGAGGTGGAAGTGGTGAGGCCCGTTAGGACACTGTCGTGCTAATTTGGGAGCCATCTGGGTAGGAGAGCAGCTCCGCTAGATGGCACATTGTAAAGAACTGCGTGGGTCCTTCATGAGGAGGCCAGCTGGATGCCGTGGAACCAGAGACAACACAATGTGCAGTGCTGCATACTCCTCTCCTGTGGCCACCTGTGTGGGGAAGGCAAGAAGGGCCTGGGGCCCCCTCTTGCTTAACTGACTACCACTGGCCTCAAGGATGCGGACGAATGATGGAAATGACGAAACCAACAGCTTAGGTCTAAGCTCTTGCCCTTTGCCTTGCTAGTTAAATCTCCCGTACTCACACTTGCCACTGTCACTATAGCTTTCGGAATGAAAACTAAGGTCCTTGTGTTTTTTTGCATCAGATTTTTGGAACAGATTTCAAAGGAGCCAATGAGACAGTACCACTGAAAACAGAAGGCAAACACTATTAGCCCAACCAGGAACTGTAATGGCGAATAGGGGAGCAACACAACAATAAAAAGAACAAAATCTCTCACCAAGTGTGTACTGACATCTCACAGCCCCAACCCCTCATTTGTATTAAACTATTTAATGCACTGGATTTACTTTCAGCGTGTCAGATATGAAATACCATGCCTTCGAAGTCTGCGATGAGCCAACAAAGAGTGTAACAAGAGGTTTTCTTGTGCAGAAGAGCAAAAATGCTGAGTGAGAGATGCGATCCTACCTAGCAATTCAAAACTCCTTCCCCTTCTCTGCTTTTCCTGAGATGCAAGGTGATTCTGCTGCTTTTGAGGAGGTCAAAACACAGAAAGGAAACAAGTCCAGAGAAAGTATCTTGGATACAAACTCTTTTCCTGGGATACTAGGTAATCCAGAGTGCAAGCTAGTGCAAGACAGCTGACTATTAGTCTAACTCCTCTATGTGTCTATAAATGGAGTTCCATGCTAGTGGCATGGAAGAATCAAACCACAGAATCCCAGAAAGACAGAGTGCAATTTACAACCCAGAGACTGCAGCAAGGGAGAGATCTCCCATAGTCTAACCTAAGAAATAATAACAAATTTAAAAAAGCTTCTCAGCAATGGAGAATTTTTTCAGGAGGCACTCAGTAAATTTTTCACCAAAAAGCAGAGAGATATAAGACCTCTTCTTTCACCACGTCATTAATAGCTGAAGCAGCCCTATTTGCAAAATTGGAGGAGAGCACATTTCCAGAATTCACAAGGATCTATGCAGCAGAAACAAACAGCCAGAGTTAAACATACCTGGCTGACGACGTCTCTGTCTTCTTGGAGTCCTTAACCGAGGGACAGCCTAGTGAGCGCAAAGACTGTTAGTTTCAGAGCCAGATAAGAAAGAATTCGAAATGGGGTTCCACCATTTACTGCCTGTAGGATCTGGGGCAGGTTTTTTAACGTCTCGGAGTCTCAGCTTCTCCAACTGGTTAAAGAAGACAGTAGCACCTGCACCCCAGAATTCTGAGGAGCCAGCACGGAACAGGGGCTCAACCAATAACATGCCCCTGACCCTGGACAACTATAGACTAAAAATAGGATTAGTAAAATTTCCCATTTTCTATACAAGGCAGTTCATGATTTAAAAAAAAAAAAACAAGAAATGAGAACATAATGTTGTTGAACACACAATGTCCTGGGAGGCAAAAGACTCGCACTCAACTCCTGGTTCTGTCCATCTCCCCCCCTGTGATTCTTAACGTCCATCTCTCTGGGCCTCCAACGTCTCATCTGAAAACTGATAATATTTGACTAGATAGTTGATCCCTACAGCTTCCACTTCCAATTCTGAAATTCTTTGTTTCACTAACATTGGTCATTGTTGGTGATGTCTAAGCCACTGAAGAGACAGTTATTTGAAGCCCCACACTTCCGAGTTAGGAGCAGCCATCTGTAACAGCAACACGTGAGGGATCTAAAGCAGGGCTGCTGGGGTGTGAGCTCCCAGCGCAGAGGCCTGGGAAACGTATCAGTTCCCTTGTCTGCAGAACGGGGAAAGTAACAGTTACATCATCCACTGAAAATGAAGACGCAGTGAGTCAGTCCACGGACAGTGCCAAGAACAGTACCTGACACAGAGTAAGCACTCAGTAAATGACAGCTGCTCCCGTCATTGGTGTTATTGCTGTATTATTATTATTACTATTGCTGTTGTTACCTACTGAGGGGAACTGCAATAAGCACTAAGTACAGTGGTTTTACCTACTATGGATTTAAAATATCATGCTTGTATCTTGACATAAATAAACTTGCAATTATCTTTTTATGTGCCCTGGTGCATTCAGTCTGCGCTTGCTCTACTATAAACACCCAGAGCAATGGCTGCCCATATTTCTGTAGCTCAACAAGCAGATCTAGGTCGTGGCTCTGAGAGTGACAGAGATCTCTATACAGAGAGAAGACCAAGCCCAGAAAAGTGCACCTGTAAGTACCGCCAACATTTGTGGAAAGGTCAGACAGCTATGCAAGCATTCTGCTGAGACCTCAGAAAACCAAGCAAAGAAATAGACAAATGAAAAAGACATATGATTCCAAAATAAGGGACACTCTGAAAGCTTTTTAAAGAATCACTTTCTTATACTATGATACTTGAGAAAAATATGCTTCAGCATATATAGCAGGGCAACATTATTTTCCAAACAGGTAAAACTGATGATTGATTGAGAACAGATTTTTATGCCAACTAATCTAATTTTTATTAGTAGCAGGTGCCTTCTAGAAGCTTTACTTACTTTTAAAATACATTTAATGGCATTTTAGTTGTAAGTCTGTAAAACTTTGACCTCACCAACCATGATCAGCCACAGAACAGGTAAGTGAGGTGACCACCAGGGACTATTACGGCAGGGGACACAGTCCCTGCCCTCACGGAGCCTGATGCGGAGCAGGCACAACCCAGCCCGTGATGTGGTCGGGAGCTCCCTGCGTGGATAGGACAGGATGGGAGACAGGACACAACTCTCTGTGACGTGCTTCAGGCGCTCCCACGTTGACAGTGTTCTTCCTCTTAGTTTGCCCTAAACCTGCCTCTAATTCTACTTCTACTTGTCTCAGAAATTCTTCCAGCCTTTGCTGGCTCAAGGCCACATGTAAAGGCAGTCTGCTACTGGTTCAGAGAAACCACTTCAAGTCTCTCACATGTCTTCATTGACTTTCATCACTCAGAACCTAATTTTCTTAAATTTATTTAGAACATTATCATTTAGAACAATTTACTAAGCTCTCCCTATCTCCTGATAAATGTTCTTGAAGATGACAGAGGAAATCCAAACAGGAACTCAGGAATGCCAGGAAATAACCATCATGAAAACACAGCACACGAGACCCTGTGGGGAACAGCTAAGGCATGACTCAGAGGGGGCCAACAGCCTCAACAAGCCTCTGGGTATTCAAGAGAGAGAGAAGGAGAAATGGGGAAATTGGCCCTTCACCTTAAAAATACAAAATAAGCCTTTAAAAAACCAGGACAATGGAATTAATAAGGATAAGGAAAAAAGAATGAATTAGAAACTAAGAGGAATAAATAAAGCTAAAATATAAATTTAAAAAACAGTGGAAAACACCAAAAAATTGACAAAGCATTATCAATTCTAATTTAAAAAAAACAGAGTAAAAGCAAATAAACACAGAAAATAAGAAATATAAAGGGGAAAATACCTTAGATTCAAAGGAAATTTGAAGAATCATAAAAGACTGTTTTTTTCTAATGTCATATAATGGATAATTTTCTAGGAAAAAGATAACACACTGAGGCTTACCAGCAGAGTACCCCTGATAGCCTGGAAAAATTAGGAAGGTGTTTCATTCTTCTCCCACTATCTGCCACCCTCAAGCTCAGAAATGGATGATCTGTATCAATGCAAAAACTAAACCATGGACTTTCTAAAGCATGGGTGCCTCTACCACAAGCCGAGTGGCCAGAGGAGTGTGTTTCTTTGTATATCGATGTAGAGACTGTAACACCAAGGAAACGATGCAGCAAGTCTAAGACACTGAAAAGGGAAAAAGGTAGCAGCGGTGTTCACTGCATTCTACTGAGCAAAGGCCCTTTAGATCGTTTAGAGACAAAAAGAACCCTGGCAGAAGTACCCATTTAGATTTTTGTTTTTATAAATCCCATCATTTCAGAGTATCAGAAAACCAGGAAGATCAGGTACAAAGGATTCCATTCTTAAGTCCTGCAGTGACATGTGAGCCCCAGGGTCAAGGAGTTAGGGCACACAAAATTTGCCACTTCCCACTGATCTGAGAAGTTGCCTTCAGCACTTAGAGGAATACAGTAGGCCAAGGACATTCCAAACATTATACTGACAAACATCAGATGTGGATGTCAATCTCAGAAAGCCTCTGGGCTCAACGTTCACAGGTCCAGCACTAGAATCAGGCCTGAGATGAAGGAGCTCAACTGAAGTTCTGCTTCCTAAACAAGAGAATCCAAAGCAGAGCTTTCACTTACCTCTGGGAACCCTAAATGCTAAAACGTCCCAAATGTCCATATCTCTCCTCATTACAGCCTCCTAAAGCATATTTACTGATTATTTAAGTAAAGAAAGTCACTAGTAATTTTTATTTGTGTCTGGAAGGATGCTATTCTTAATTCTGTCATATTTCACCAGGTTAAGTAACTACATTTGTTCCACTTCAGGACTGGGGCCCTAAAATCCAAATAGTCTCACCCTGCTATACTCTTAACTATTAATTTATGGCATGTTAATAAAATGTGGCATCAGATTCACCCAAAGCTAGCAGGCCTCTTGATTCATTTCCATCTCCAGTATTCAAGTAAAAGCAGCTTCCAGCATCAAGCCTTCTCAAAATCCATGGAAGTTAACAGGTAAGCTTCAAACAATGCAGTCCTATTATGCTGAGTGCTTCCCATTTGCCAGATCACCTCTCTGCCCATCTTCACCTTAGTCTCTGCCCTGGAGATGGTCTGTGTAGACCATATTGACTGATTCCCATGACCTCTGGCTTTCACATGGGTTGAGCTAATTTGGAGCACTTGTAGGAAATGGAAGGGAGTAGAGTAGTGACTCTTTCTCTACGAAGTCACTGGCAGATAGCTGTGTCTGCTCACCAAAGGTCACCGTTCCATTCAAGGAGGCTGACCCTACAAAAACCTCCCTACCTCTGGGACTCAGCATATGACAGCTCAGTTGCTGCTCAGAAGACACTGAGTTATTGCACCGTTTCTTACTGCTTCCTTATACACATGTCATTGTAAATAGTCCTTTGGTAAGTAAACCTCCTCTAATTATTTTATACTGAGGGTGCCATCTGTTTCCCATGAAGATGGACAGATACACAGTCCTGACTGGGGACTTCTAAAACCAAACACAAGACAAATTTTATCCATCAGAATGCAAGTTATCACCTGCCTGGCCAAGGTAGAATGTGGGCAGAGGGCATTAACTCCTAGATTAGAAAAGATCTTCTATAAGGAAATTGAACAGATGGGAATAGCAAATGCTTACAGCATGTTTTCTGGTGTCCCTGAGTAAAGACCTTCTCATTCTGGCATTGAGAGCCTATAGCCTGTAAGCTACTTCCCCTAGCCTCATCATCAAGTGCATACATGCTGACGAGCCCTGCCCTGCCCCACCCACCCCACACCGAACTCCCCTCAGAATTCCCACTCAGAGAAGAGACCTGCAGGAAACACTCCTACCTCTACAACAGGAGAGGAAATCCATCCCAGTATCCAATTCTACCTTCTTAGATATGAAGAAATAACCATTGATGACAAACAACAGATGGAGAACCAGAAGCATAAAGGAGAAACTGAAAAACAGACTTTAAAAAAATCAGGGAAAAGAAGATAACTTTTTAAGTCTAATTAACATAGACAGGAAGAAACAGTAAAACATCAGTCACTTCATAAAACAAACTCAGGGTGCTATTAAAAAGAAATAATTAGTGAAAATTATAAATTAAGATATTGGAAATTTTAAATTATTTTTGAAATAAAATTATTAGAAAAAAGCAAGAAAATAAAGTCAAAGAAATTTCCAAAATTGAAGAAAAAGAACATGAAAAAATGAAAATTAAAATAAACTCAAAAGGTACCAACATCCAATTAATAAGGGTTTAATAAAGAAAAAAAAACAAAAACTAAAAGGGAGGAAATTACCAAAGAAATAATACCAGAAAATTCCCTAGGGTTAAAGAAAGATACGTGTCTTCAGATTAAAAGTGCAAACAGAAGGCCTAGAGTGATGAATTAAAAAAACACAAACAGAAAACCACTCATACCTAAACAAATCATTGTGAAATGACAAAATCCTCAGTATAACAAAAAGATCTTAAATGCTTTCAGAGAGAAAAACAAGTTATCCGCAAAGGATGCCTTCCCTTCAGCACAGCGGATACTAGAAGCTAATGGAACATGCTTACCAAGTTCTCTGGGAAAATAATTTCCAAACTAGAGTTCTGTACCCAGACAAATTATCAATTAAATTGAAGGGCAAAGTAAAATATTTTAGGTATGCAAAGACAAAAAATTTATCTTTCTGCAATACAACCCCAGTCAAAATGTCAGTTTGAATTTTTATGTGGAACTTCATAAATAGTAAAATATTCATAAGAAACAATAAATGTACATGAATAAAATCAGGCTTATCAGAAAGAGATACAGAAATGGGAGACTTTCCCTACCAGCTATTAAGGGATACTATGAACTCACAGTAATCAAAATTATGTCATATTAGTGCAAGAGAAGATTAATAGGCTAATTAAACAATATAAAGCATGGAGACCTCTACTGTGTTCAGTAGATGATGTTAGGAAAAGTACTTCATTATAGAAAAAACAGCTGTTGTTCCCTACCTAAAACCCCACAAAAGGTATAATTCATATGTATTAAAGGCTTAAAAATGAAAGGGGAAACTTAAAAATGAAATGGAAAAGAAGAAAATACATTCATTTGATTCAAAACCCCCAAAGGTATAAACTATAAAACTAAAAAGGAATTCATGATTTCATTAATCAAAAACTAAGGGTTCGATTTAAGTTCAACTTGTCATCATTTGAAACCAGGGACAATTTCAACAGACTCATGAAAGACTGAGATAATGTATGTCTAAGCCAGCCACTACTTAGAATATTCAAAGAAGACTACAAAAAGGGGAAAGAAAAAGAAAAGAAAAAGACAACAATCTTAGTAGAAAAATGGGAAAATAAGAACAGGCAATTTTGCCAAACAGAAAATCCAAAAGACCAACAAATATATAAAGAGTTATTTTTTTAATCAGTAAACAGAGATATTCAAATTAAGATACAGAGGCAATATCATTTTCTATCTATTAGATTGGCAAAAAATTACAAAGTTAGAGTATAGACTGATGCAGACATTCTGGAGAACAATCTGGCTATCAAAATGATTACATACATGACTCAGCAATTTCACCCCTGCATCTTTATCCCAAAGTAATTCTCACAGGTTCTTGGGGGTACTAAATGAGAATACTTATTTCAGGTTTTTTGTGGAGTGGGGAACTGGAGGCAATCTGGGTGTCTATAACTAAGAGAGAGGTTATGTCAAATGTGGCACAGGTATACCATGGAATACTGTATAAGCAGCTAGGGGCCAATGGATTAGATGTGCTCATAGTAACTTGGACAGATCCAACAAATACAATGCCTAATAGGGGAAAAATGTAAGAAACAAAATGAAACATATGACTATGTAACTAAGGATCCTTCTAAGAACGTAGAACTTATACCAGGTAGTCTGAGAAATGTACTTTGCAGGGCTCACCCCTCTGTGTATGATAGGAGGACAGAGCAAAAAGAAATTCAAGGGATGGATCTCAGAGGAAACAGGCAAATGACCAACACAGTAATAAAATGCTGTTTACTTAAATGAAAAAGATGTATGCAGACAAAAGAATAAACATTTGCAAGAACACATACATGCAAAAAGATGCACATTAACTACATTAAAATAGTTGCCTGAGTAAGGAAGGGAAGAATGGGAATAGAAAATAAAGATTTGATAAGCAAGAGAAAGGTTACCTTTCAAGAAATTTTCTTAAGGAGATATTCCAGCAAAACAAGGATATAAACAAATAAAGAGGATGACATAGGAACCAAGAAATAGTAGTACAACCTGGAAGAGCAATAATGGAGCATTCCAGGATGACAGCTATGCAGCAAACCTAGGAAAACACAGGTCCAGATTAGAGTAGGAAAACAAAGGGTTGTAGAAGAAAGGATTCCAGAAAAACTTAAATTAAAATGAGCCCTCAATGGGATTGAAGGCAACATTAAGAATTTTAAAAAGAAACTGAAACTATCTTAAATAAAATAGTGCAAGAACAATAGAAAGCCAACAGAATTCCAGGAAAACAACAAAACGGTACACATAAAAGTGAGGCTCCAAATGTAAAGTAAAATGCATCATTTCAAGTAATTAGTGGAATGAAAGAAAGGGGAATATATCTGTCTTTGAGCTCAGTGCTAAGAATAGTCTGCATTGAGTGGTTTAGATTTGTAACACAGAGATCAAAGTGTTACCCCAGCACACTCTGACCTATCGTTAACTAATACTGACTAATGCTGACTTATACTCACAGTACAAGATGCAAACCTGAATCACCTCGACAAACATAAAAGGGCAGCAGCTAACAAAGATGGACTGAGAAAATCAGGGAGGAAAGTTGGAAAAAAAGTATAAGGGAAAGGTACCCATTTTATAAAGTGGTAAGTCAAGAGATACTATCAAATTTGACTGAACAAGAGCTAGAGGTATTAGTATGCTGTTAAAAGGTATGACAGTAATCCAGAGAAGAAATAAAATAATCTCAGCATTGATAATAACCCAACACTGAGAGCAGAAGAGAAGGAGTGAAGGACCAAAAATAAATTAAATCATTATTGTTTACCTCTAGCATCACTGCATATTACCTAAGAGTGATCAAACAAGAAATGAAAGCTGAGTGTCCTATGTATTGATTTATTGATTTATTATTGAAGCAGAGTTGGCTTAGAATGTTGTGTTAATTTCTGGTGTAAGGCACAGTAATTCAGTTACATATACATACATAACATATATATTCCTTTTCATATTCTTTTTCATTATAGGCCATTACAAGGTATTGAATATAGTTCCCTGTGCTCTACAGTAGAACCTTGTTGTTCATCCATTTTATATACAGTAGTTAGTATCTGCAAATCCCAAACTCTCAATTTATCTCTCCACTGCCTTTTCCCCCATGGTAATCATAAGTTTGTTTTTTATGTATTTGAGTCTGTTTCTGTTTTGTAAATAAGTTCATTTGTCTCATTTTTTTAGATTCCACATATGAGTGATATCATATGGCATTTTCTTTCTCTTTCTGGCTTACTTCACTTAGAATGACTATTTCCGGGTCCATTCATGTTGCTGCAAATGGCATTATTTCATTCTTTTTTATGGCTGAGTAGTATTTCATTTTATACACACACACACACACACACACACACACACACCACAACTTCTTTATCCAATCCTCTGTCTATGGACATTTAGGTTGCTTCCATGTTTGGCTAGTCATTGGGGTTCATGTACCTTTTCAAATTAGAGTTCCCTCTGGATATATGCCCAGTAGTGGGATTGCTGGATCAAACGGTAACTCTATTTATAGTTTTTAGAGGACTCTCCATACTGTTTTTCATAATGTCTGCACCAAACTATATTCCCACCAACAGTGCAGCATCTTATTTTGAATGTGAAGAAAACCACATGAAGGAGAAAGAGGAGAGGAGGAGGAGAAGCTTGCCCATGGAGAGTGAGACCTCATCTGGGTGGGAAGGAGCAGAAATGCAGACTTGTTTTCATGACAAAATAATCAGTTATAGTTCAGTTGTTACCATGTGCACTTAACACAGTTTCACAAACCAAAAAGATTTAAGAATATTCAGTGCAATTGAGCTTTGAGAGTCTGCTCCTGACAATGAAGGGTAAGTTTCCTATTACAGCAAAAAGCCCAAACTCTATTTTGGTATAAAAGGCCCTGCATGATCTGAGCCAGAAGAACCTATCCAACATTCTCTCTCTTCTCAGAGCCTCTTCTCCAGCCAGTCAAAGTGCTTGCAAGTCTCCAAACCCAAGAAGGAAATGTGTAAGTTTCTTCCTGCTTGCCTCTGTACATGATGTGCGCTCTGCCTTGAATGATCTCCTCCCAGTGTCTTCTTGGCCACCCCAAGGTCCCAGCTAGTGTTTCCCCAGCTCTGAAGCCTTCACACCCCAGGGAGGGGTGATCTCACTCCTCCAACCCATCCGTTGTGGGACCTACCACGCAGCCTAGAATGATTTCCTCTAGCCTCTTCTAAACATTCCTTTTTGCATCCACAGCAGCAATTATAGTGCCTGCCACAAGAGATGCTCAGTAAATGCTTATTTAATGGTCACTTCCATAAATGAATAAATAACAAATGAATGAAAACAAATATTTTAGATAAAGCAGTTCTATATTACACTGACTTTATATTACATATATACTATATGCATGGATACTCCCCAAATAAAAATTTTATGGTATAACTTTATTATATTCATATTTATTTATAGCCTCCCTCTTTCCAAAAGAAGGATCTGTGAGAGGTCAAACTATGTAAGTAATCTTTATATTGTACTCATTTTGTATCAATTTAACATTTAATCAACTCAAGCATGTATCCATTTAACTCACTGTTCTCTTATCAAGAAAATCCCTCATTTCCAGTTTTTGACTTATTTCAAAATTAGTCAGAATTTTCAAATAGTCAGCATTTGTTTTTATAGTCTGAAATAATGAAGCTTCCTTTTTGCTAATTCTTTAAGGACAGAGGTCTAAATGGGGGCCGGGACACTGGAAAACTGCATCTGCCCTCTGGCTGGGCAGAGAAGGGACACCTCCTTTTCTGAGCTCTAATTCTCTCTCTGAGCGCACATCTTTTTCACAGCACCACGCGGCTGGAATGCTGGCTTCAGAAGGGGGATGGGGAGCAGATGTCATTCATTGACTCTGGGTAACGAGATTTCATATTCCGTCAAAATCCTGAATAGGACAGGAGAGGCCTCATTAGTGGCTTCACGACTGAACAGGTGTAGAGGTCCCACGCGCACAGCTAGCAGAGAGAAGCCGTTTCAGTTCCACGTGTGGATGTGTCTAGGAAATTGGAGAGAAGGAGAAAGCGTTCTACCACAACTGCCACCTCAGGAAAATTGCAGCTTTTAGGAGCCAAAACAGTATTAATTCTGACCACTGGTACAGACCTCATCCAGGGGCCAGAAAAATGGCTGAAGGCAGAAGATGAGTGATATTCAGAACTAATGATACCATACGAAGGAGGTCACGTCCTGATTTCTTTAGTTCCATATGGCATGTCGTAAAATTTCAGCACTCTATAGCCAACAACATAATAACCCTCTTAAGGCCACCAGTCAAAGAATGGGGCTGTAGGGTAGAATGAAATCCTGTCTCCAAAACTAATGGCAGAAACCTCTTTAAGAGACGGTTACACTGGAAGCAGTGTGTGAATAAAATGTTCCAAAGGAGAGATAAGCTTGGCTAGCAATTTGGCAGCTGTCTCCTGGACGAGTGTCCTTCACTGGGCGTAACAATCAAAAAATGGACCCCGCTGCCTGTTTGCTGAAAGACATCCACAGCTTCCAAGATCCAGGTGACTCAGAGGTGGCACCCCAGCTAGAACTGCTACGTGGTACCTAAGATGCTGACAAAGAGCTCAGCATGTTTAAGTGAGGGATATGCTTACCTGAGGAGCCTCCAGAGGCCTTCAAAATGTGGTCGATGTTTAAGACCTTCCTACCTAAATATCCCAGTTCATTTTAAGTGACCTCACACCATGGAATAGCTTCCACACGTTAGAAGCCACTGGCTAATTCTTCTTCCACCAACATCGTTAAATTCATCTCCTCAGTAATCTCAGTCATTTAGAATAACTTGAATGCAGGTCAACTGCAACTTTAATACATATATTTTAAAAGTCATTTTGTTATGTTTCCCATTGGCTAAGATTTGGCAGGCTTGCTTTACAAGCAGAGTCTGGTTTCCAGCCTTTTAAATGAGGAGGCATACCATACATTTATGATGAAACCACCACATGCCAGTCACCATCTAGGCACTTGATACGAGTCGTCTCCTCCAACCTCACATCGACAGTTCAAACTGCTGAGGATCTGAAAGGCGGAATCATGGGTCAAGGTCATGGGCTCGTGTGTGGTTAAGGCACAGTGGAAATGCCAGTCTCTGGCACCAGAGCCCAGGCTCTTTTCATGCCATCCTGCTGCCTCTTATGGTCACAGAAAAGTGGCTCAAAAAATGTTGAATCAAGGCCAAATACTGTCAAGTCAGACTCTTATTGGACTTGTTTTAATAAATGACTAGAAACCAGTTATAATAATTATTAGCACATTGCTGCCATTTAAGTGCGGTGGGGAAGGAGAGACCTGCATGTTCATGGTTTTGAGTCAGTGACTGCAGTACTAGCCATTCAAAAGTTTCTAATACACCGAACACACAAAATACCTCAAAGCCGGGATTCACCTGTTCACCGCTTAAAAACCATGTGATCTCAGACAATCATTTAACTTCTCCAAGTCACCTTCATCTATAAGATGAAGACAATACATACCTCATAGAATCACCTTGAAGATTTAATTATATAATCCTTGTAACATGTATGGCACATAGAAGTACTCAATAAATGTTAGCTATTAATATTATCATTGTTATTGATAAATTATTAGTATTTGAGGAACTTACTGCACATCACAGAGTCCAGGAAAACTGATACATGAAAGAACTTTCTTTTATACTCAGTTATTGATAAATCTTTTGAGTAATCTTCCACTACTGAGTCAATAAGTGAGTGTTTATTCTTATAATCTCTAAGATCTAACCGGTGGGGCAGATACATCCTTCACAAAGTCATATTATACATTCTAGTAGCAGTATTAATACTACTAATTACTTAATCTATAGAATCTTCTTAATCTATAGAATTTCTAAGATCTCATATTACATCCATGAAAAAACATCTATTTCATTTTTCTTTCCTTAGGTAAAATTTTGGTGAGGGGGTAGGGAAATAGCTCAGAGGTAGAGCACATGCTTAGCATGCAGGAGGTCCTGGCTTCAATCCCCAGTACTGCCATTAAATAAATAAGTAAAAATGAAGATTAAAAGAATTTTTTTAATTTTGGTGAAAAATAACAAAGGGAACAAAACAAAGTGTGTGGTTTTTGAAAGGTGGGGATAACCTGTCAAATTTTACCAAGAAAGAATTGAAGCAATAGAAAATCTTTCTCCAAATTAGTTACATTATAGGGGACTTTATCTGAGACGAAAGGTTTGTTCATGAGAACAACTAACTAAACTAACAAGCAAACAATACAGTAGGGAATATGCAAAACTGGCTACCTCTGCAAAATCCCACGAGGAAATTAAACACAACATAAAGATTAAGGGCTCAAATACACTATGCAGTAGCGGGGTTTCTTCATTGTTTTGGCAAAGCAGCACACGGTATTAAGAACATGTAATGCATATTTAAACACCTGCAAATCAGTCACATTTGTGAAAACAAGGGGCAGATTCCCAGTCATGTCACCTGGACCTGGAGTGCTCTGGTCGAAGTGACCGAGGGAACCAACCCTCCTGGCCGGGGCTGGCTGTCCTCCACCTTTTCTCCCCTGCTCAGGCCAGACCAACTGAGGCAAATCTCCTAGGAGACAATTTCAAATCTCACTAATAGAGGTTTCCTGTGCCATTCCCCCTCCACCCACTCTAAATAAATGGCATCGAGTCTGACCTACAATCTGACGTACAGTGGCAGGTAAAAGAAGAGAAGAAATGGCAGTCTGGTTGCCCGAATACTAGCAGATGAATGATTCCATTCTGCACAATAGAGTACCTTCTAGAAAACCTTTCAGGAGTAATCTAGTTTACCTCACCAAATTCAGCAGGCCACCTAAAATAAGTCAGGCACGCACATACAAACAAGCGAATGCATTAAATCATTGAATGAGTCAAAACAACGGTGGTTACGTTTAGGTTTTATTTTGCTAAGTATCACAAGTAAGTTTTCAATCCATGACAACAATAAATATACAGCCTTTGTTTTATTACAAACAACTGAGCTACAAGAGGTGGTCCAAGGAACCATTAGGAATATTTCTACCCGCTCTCAGTTCCCAGGAGGCATGCTTTGGGAACAATCTTGGACTGCCTTTTCTGGCTGTTTACCAATTCGTTTATAAGATTAGTCTCAGCATTTCATGACAATTTTTTTCTAACCACCTGATTGGCACTCTAATAATCTTTCTTTGGAACAATCAAATTTGGTAATTTTTTAAATATAAAATGATTTAATTTCAGAGGTTCTGATCAAATTAAACAGACTCCTAATTAACCAGTAATCAAATTGTACAACAGGTGATGTTTAAGTTACAATATGAAACATTAGTAACACTTCATAATAATAGCCCTTCTCTAAGGGCTTACTTAGCAAGCCTTGACGGGATTGCTCAAAGGTCTCAGGGCAGGGTCTTAAAGGTTTCAGGAGTTACTGAAAAGAAACTGAGGCACCAGTCTGGGTAAAGGATGTAGCAAATGAGGCCAAAGTTGAATATTATTTGCTTAAGTATAGGTAGGAATTTTACAAGAAAAAAAAAAGTGAAGCTAAGAAATAAGACTATTCTCTCCTCCTGGGTTTATTCTCACCTCCCTTCTTCCCTGAAACACTGAAAAGTGAAACGTTTCATTCACAATGAGAAGTTAAAATAATCTGGGGTCATGCCTCATTCTCTCTAAATCCAATTCAATTCAGGTCAACTAAATGCACTGAATACCATGTAATTGCAAGGCACTGAAAAAAATAGTATAAATAAGTACGTAAGTGACCCTTGAGCACGGATTCATTAAAAAATTATCCAAGGCACACTTCCCAGTCCCCCCTCTCCTGTGGCCTCCTCCCAGGCCCTATGTCATTAAGACCTTGCTGTGACACAGCATCACCACACCTCACTGCGGAGATTTATGCTATCTGCAGGCTTAAAATGAAGGTTAAACTTTTTAAAGAGTTGATGGAAATTTATGAGGAAATATCTAGTTTCTCAGCACAGGAAAAATGTTGTAATTCATCGAAATCTATACAAATCAAATGAAGTCATTACAAATGACCCCGATCTTCCTCAGATGCTGCCACATTAGCAGTAACTAGCACATAATTTTTGATAAATCTAATCTCACAGCTAATCTTTCACCAAAACTGTAACCGATGAAAATCAGTCTGTGTTCTTACAATAATGGTCAGAGCAGGAGCTAACTCTGGAGGCGCCCTCGGCACTCTTTGTACAGTATGAAGACATTTGCCCTCCCACACTGACAGCCTCCACACTCCAGTGCCTCAGCTTTTCACTCTCTGGGTTTAAGGTAGAGTTTTCTACAGCATCCAAGGGAACTTTTAAGAAGCCTTGCAGGCTTCTTAAACACTCTTCCAAAGTCTGTTCAAATTTGACCTCACTTATGAGACCACACTGTGGGTGACAGCTGCACTCCTCAGTGGCAGTTCAACTCCCATCATCAAAAAGAAAAAAATGAAGAAGAAAAAAAGCCACACATCTCTTCTTCCAAAGAGTAAACAAATAAAACACCAAATGATCCTTTAACCTTATGCTCATGGTAGAAAATACAGGAAAAAATAAATAAAACCTCAAACTCAGAGACCCACAGCTGTAAACCTCCTTGCAACTCTCATCGGTGCAAAATGACAAATGGTGAAGAACCCAGCGAGGAGCAGCACTTCACAAGAGCATCACTGATTTTCAATAAAGCCATTTACACCTTTCTGCCTGCACTACAAGTGGCATGCTGCTTTCCCACGGCCTCTGCCACTGAATTACAAAGTGTGGACAATGTCCTCACTCACTACCCAGAGATGTCTTTGGAAATATCTTGATGAGAAGAATGTTCCAACCTTGATCAGAGAGGAAAAAGGAAGCAAAAATGAGCAAAATGACATTTCATATTTTTCCCTGACTGGCTTAATTACTTGGGAAAGAAAACAAAGCACAGCCCTCCAGAACAAAAAGGCATTTGGTTGAAATACAGCATAGCTCATATTGGCTTTGCACCAGTGAGCCTTCTAACAGACAGAACACAGGAAATTAAGAAGAGACTGCCTTGGGAAAGTATTTTACATCCGAGGTGAATGGCGATTTTTTTTATTGCAGTCCTCCACAGTAACACTTCAGTGTCCATTGAAAAATGAGAGGTTTTTTTTTATGAGGAAATTAAACTGAAGACACAGTAGTATGATTCACTCTGTTGTTGGCCTTCCTTCTGTCTTATTGTGGTTTTAATGTCACAAGCCATTGACCCTCCAATATAAAAACATAATAATGACTGGGAAGGAGGAAAACATGACAATTCAAAGGTAGACGGAAGAAAGAAGGCACTTTCTGTGACATGAATTTGACCTGATCGTGGCTGACCACTAGCATCCACTATGTTCCTCTCTTTGCATGAGTCAGCACTTCAGCTGGAGGAACTGATACCAAGATGGGCTAGGATTATTATGAGCCAATCAGGCAAAGCTCTCCCCCTTGACGGTGGTTGTGATTTAAAAGCCAAGGCCAGTCCATCAACTGATGAAAGGATAAATAAAATGTGACATATCCATACTCTGGAATATGACTCAGCAGTAAAACTACAGAGTCCTGATACACACCACAGCACAGAAGAAACCTGAACACATGCTAGTCAAGAAGGCAGTCACAAAGGACCACATACCGTATGATTCTGTTCATACGCAATGCTGAGAAGAGGCAAATCTATAGAGACGGGAAGTAGATTAGTGGATTCCTAGGGCTGGAGGTAAGGTGGGACTTGGGGAATAATAGATAATGGGTGGGGAGCTTTGTTCTGTTTTGTTTTGTTGGAGGTAATGGAAATGCTCCACGAGTGACAGCGGTGATGGACGCACAACTCTGTGAAGATACTGAAAGCCAGTGAGTTGTCCACTTCAAGTGTGGATTGTACGGCATGTGAAATTTTATTTTAATAAAGCTGTTCCCAGAAAAAGGCCAAAGCCAGCAGTTCCACAAAATCCCTCTGGCCACTTCATTCATGTATTCAACCAATAAATATGTATCAGAGGACTTGGAAGTCAAGTACCGTTCTAGACACAAAACAGAAAATCTCTGCACCAAGATTATGAACAATAAGCAAACAAAGGAAAAGCTAAGTAAAATGCATGGCTGGTTAGATGATGGATGGTTAGTGAACTAGAGAGAAATGAAACTGTAACGCTGGGGTTGGGACTTCAGACAAAATGGTCAGGAAGGCCTTACTAAGGAGATGCATTTGAACAAAGACCGAAGGGAACTACTAGTTCAGACATGGGCATGTGACCCAGTTTGGCCCAATCTGACAAAAAGGAAGAGCCTTTTGCTAAATCACTGGAGTTAAGGGACTTTCTTTCTCTTTCTCTGTCTCTTTCACACACACACACACACACACCCCAGATGTGAAAGACGAAGTACGTAGCCCCAAAACTCCCTGCTACCACCACAAGGAGCTCCTGTCCTAGGGTGAAGCCAGCACAGGACTACAGAGCAGATATAGAAGGAACTTGGATTTTTATTACATCAATTAATAACACTGTAACCTCTCCCCTATCTCTCCACTTCCAGGTCTGTGACCCAATAAATTTTCTTATTGTTTGGACTACAGTAACTGTGCAGGCTTATCTTCGACAAGAAAACTATCAAGATTCCTTTTGAAGAGGCTTCTCACTCTTTTTCGCACGGCCCCCTGTGGAGAAATAGCTGTCGGACGGCACACAAGCATCGGCGGCAAGGCAGGAGCAGCGCAGGGCGCCGCGCGTGAGCTCCTCGCATCACCGAACACCAGCGACTGCGAGGGAAGGAAGCAGTCACAGGCAGAAAAACATACACAGTGTGTGAGCACCCACAATGCTTTTCCTCTTTTATTCATTAATTAAATCAAATAGTATTGCGTATCTTCCATTGCAAAGCCCTGCACTATATGCCAGGAATACAACAGATGTACAAGAAGTATCAAGGCCAGAAGGGGAGACAGACAAGCAAGTAAGCAAATAATTAAACAACGTAACTACTCTCTGTCGTAAGTGGCAGGAAGAAAAGAAGCTGGGAGGTGAGAGAATAGGAAGGAAAACTGCTGCACAGGATGTGATGAGGAAGAGCCTCTCCAAGAGGCGACAGGGCAGCCCTGCTAGCAGCCCCGCTCCCCGTGAACTCCCGACTCCATGAGCGAAGATGAACATTATCCAAACAGGAAGAGCAAGAGGGAGATGCAGTGTTTCACTAATACACCTTCAGGCTCATTTTAAGAATATATCACAAAAAATCAAATTCTTTTTTTCAGAATGTTTTCAGTTAGTCCTAGTCCTGCTGAAGAGACAAATGTCACCTGTAAAAGCAGGCCAGTTTTTGATAAGACACCTTGCCAAATGTCAGGGGCCAGACAGGGATAACACTAGCGTGGGAGGCTGGCTTAGGACAAGAGGGAGGATAGAGATGGTGTGGTTCACTTAAAGACATAAAAATTCAAATAATGTTTAAAAATACTCTGTGGGCCAAGTAAAATATGTCTGTGACTGAACCACCTAAGGAGATTGTTTTGCCTCCTCTTCTAAGAGTTCAACACCTGAGGGCGTTTTATGCCTTTGGAAAACATTTAAAATAATAAAATCGTCATTTTCAAAAGTGAAAGGTAAAGATGCAAAGCTACACCAATAAAAATACTGTGAGAATTAGTCAGAAGAATGATACCTTTGCCAGAAGTTGTAAATGAAAAAAACAATGATAACTCAGTTTTCTTTTATTGGAAATACTACCTCAGTGGAGAAAGATGGGAAGGGACAGCAGAGACAAAAAAGACCAGGTGTCAGAATTGACATGGGGGCCCTAGCAGGGGTGGTGGTGGTGACGCTCTGCAATGGCTAAGTTCATTCTTAGGGAGGAAGAGCCCAGCAGGTAGCAATGGCTAGCTCCTGGTGCTCACCCACTGTACCACTGGCCTCCATATTATCTCCCCTGCTGTTCAACACTTAGAAGACACAGACTCAGAACATCTCGGAGTGCACAGAGAAGACAGAACTACCTCCCATATTTTAATGTGCATATGAAACACCCAGGGATCTTGTTAAAATGCAGATTCTGTAGGTCAGATAGACAGACTGATAGTCTTCACTTATTACAAACTCCCGAGTAGTGTCAATGATACTGGTCCTTGGGCCACACTTTTCAACAGCAAGATTCTAGAACTTTGTGCTTTGGGAGAAAAAGCAAAAGTACCAAGCAATAGTAGAATCTGATGAATCAGTGACATTGCAATCTCTCAGATAACACAAAAGAACAAGAAAAGAGTGCATTAATATTACTCTTAAGTGAGTAGAGGGGGAAACAGAATATTAAAAATATAAATTGAAAAGAAGATAAGGAGAAAAAATATACAGAACAAGAAGACAAAAAATTTGTAATTACTGATTTAAAATCAATATATTAGAAATTAGATCATGTGTTATGGGACTAAGTGTTCCAACTAAAGCACAAAAGTGCTCAAGCTAAATCCTTTTTTAAGTATATGCTATTTATAAGAGATAAGAGATATGCTCAATATAATCAACCTGATAAACATAATAAAGGAGGAAATCATAAGATTAGTTGATAAATGCAGAAAAAAATTTGTAAAATTCAGCACCCATTCACAATTTTTAAAAAAAGCTCTTAAACTAGGAATAGAAGAACTCTTCGTTAGTCTTATGAGAAAGCTCATACTGAAAATATATATAGCAAGTGTGACACATAAATATTAAATGTTGACAATCTTCCCTCTGATAATAAGGAATGAGACTTGAAAACCTCTAACATTACTTCTATTCAATATTGATTGGGGGCCTAAACATTAAGGCAAGAAAAAGAACATACAAAACATACTAGGATTGGAAAGAAGAAAAATGAAATTCTCATTGTTTTGTAGATAATACAATTTTTGTATTAAAAAATGATGTATAAGTAAATTATTAGAATAAATAAATGAATGTATCAAGTTTTCTGGTAAAGTTCAATATTTTAAAATCAGCTTTATTTACATGTGTTAGTCACAGTTTAAAAATGGCATATTAAAAAGATACCATTTATAACACCATCAAAATGTAGTCAATATGAATAACTCTACCAAAAGAGTTGCAAGACTACTACACAGAAAACTATAAACCATTACTTAGAAACATTAATGAAAATCTAAACAAATGGAACCATTTATCACATTAATGAATTGGAAAGCCCATTATGAAAATAATTCTCCTCAAACTTCCATATGGATTTAATGCAAATCATTCAAATTCCCAAAAGATGTATTTTGTGGAAGTTGACAAGAGAATTCCAACTTTTGTATCTAAGTGCAATGGATGAAGACTAGCAAAGATACTGCAGAAGGAGAAAAGTAGGAGTACTTGCTCTCCCACATACCAAGACGTATTCTTAAGGCTACACTAAGACAGTGCAGTATTAGTGCAAAAATAGAAAAACAAAAACAAGCCAAAGGAACTGGATAGACAGCCCAGAAACATAACAACACATATAGGGTCACCTACATACAATCAAGCTTGGCACTGCCACACAGTAGGATAAATATATTCTTTTTAATAAATGACACTGAGTCAACTAGATGCCACTAAAAAAATCTTAACTCCTACCTTATCATACACACAAAAAAATAATTCTAGATTTATCATTGATATAAGTATGGAAAGGCAAAATAATACACCTTCTAGAAGAAAAAAAAGAGAGAATATTGCCATGAGTTTCAGATCAGATAGTCCTTAAGCAGGGTAGTAAGTGCATTAACCATTAAAAAATGTCAATAAATTTGACCTCATTAAAATTAACAACTCTATATTTACACCATCACAAAACTGAACAGTCAAGTAAAGAATAAGAAGTGATTTCTGCAACACATGTAACAAATAAAAGGTTTATATTCACAGTAATTAAGGAAACCCTACAAATCATTTTTTTTAATAAGACAGACAACATCAAAGAGATGAACCCTTATGTTTTCTTCTAGGAGTTCTATTGTTTCAGGTCTTACATTCAAGTCTTTACTTCATTTTGAGCTGAATTTTGTGTACAGTGTAAGAATGTGGCCCAGTTTTATTCTTTTGCATGTGGCTGTCCATTTTTCCCAGTATCATTTATTGAAGAGACAATACTATCCTTTTCCTATTGTACATTCTTGGCTCCTTGATCATAAATTAATTGATCATATAAGTGTGGGCTTATTTCTGGCTCTCTTTTCTGTTCCCTTGATCTATGTGTCTGTCTGCTTTTCTATCAATCAATATCATACTGTTTTGATTACTACAACTTTGTACTATTTGAAATCAGGAAATGTGATGCTTCCAGCTTCGTGCTTCTTTCTCAAATTGCTTTGGCTATCCAGAGTATTTTGTGTTGTATACAAATCTTAGGATTGCTTGCTCTATTTCTGTGAAAAGTGCTGTCGGAATTTTGATAGGAATTGCACTGAATCTGCAGATTGCTTTGAGTAGTATTGAAATTTTAATAATATCAGTTCTTCCAACCCATGAGCATAAAATATCTTTCCATTTATTTGTCTTCTCAATTTATTTCATCAATGTCTTACAGTATCGTGTACAGGTCTTTCACCTCCTTGGTTAAACTTACTCCTAGGTATTTTATTCTTTTAATGCAATTGTATATGAGGTTGTTTTCTTAATTTCTCTTTCTACTGTATAGAAATGCAACTGGTTTTCGTATATTGATTTTATATCCTGAAACTTCACTGAATTCATTTATTAGTTTTAACAGGTTTTTGGTGGAGTCTAGGGTTTTCTATACCATGTCAACTGCAAATGGAGGCAGTTTTACTTCTTCCTTCCCAATTTGAATGCCTTCTATTTCTTTTTCTTATCTAGCTGCTCTGGCTAGGACTTCCAATACTATGTTGAATAAAAGTTGTGGAAGTGGGCATCCTTGTCTTTTTTCTTACTTTAGAAGAAAAGCTCTCAATTTCTTACTATTGATTATGATGTTAACTGTGGGTTTGCTATATGTGGCCTTTATAATGTTGATGCATGTTCACTCTATACCCACTCTGTTGAGAGTTTTTAATCATAAAAGATGTTGAATGTTGTCCTATGCCTTTTCTGCTTCTATTGAGATGATCATATGATTTTTATCCTTCATTTTGTTAATGTGAGTCACTCTGATTGATTTGAGGATGTTGAACCATCTTTACATCCCTGGAATAAATCCTTTTTGATCATGGTGTATGGTTCTTTAAATGTATTACTGAATTCAGTCTGCTAATAATCTTTTGAGGACATTTGCATCAATGTTCATGAGGAACATTGGCCTGTAGTTTTCTTTTCTTGTAGTGTTTTTGTCTGGTTTTGATATCATGGTAATGCTGGCTTCATGAAATGAGTTTGGGTGTGTTCCCTCTTCTACTTTTCAGAAGAGTCTGAGAAGTGTTCATATTAATTCTTTAAATATTTGGTAGAATACACCAGTGAAGCCATCTGGTCCTGGACTTTTGTTTGTTGGAATGTTTTTGATTACTGATTCAACCTCCTTACTAGTAATTAATCTGTTCAGATTGTCTATTTCTTCATGATTCAGTCTCAGTAGGTTATAAACTTCTAAGCATTTATTGCTTCTAGGTTGTACAACTTGTGGATAATTGTTCATCATAGTCTCTTATAATCCTTCGTATTTCTATGGTATTAGCTGCAACATCTCCTCTTTCATTTCTGAATTAATTTGAGTTATTTCATCAGTTATTTCCAGAGGTTGCTAGTTACTCTATAAAACACAACTTCCCTATAGTTACCCTGTCTAGAACCACCTGAGGTAGCAGTCTTGGTAATTTACTCACAAGTACAAGCCTGTTGCCCAGATTACTTCATGTGAAAATCCCTGAACAAGAGATTTAAATGGCTCCAGAATGACAGAGGGCTTTTCAGGAATACTCTAAGGTACATACGTAGCTATATGAACAGAAGTGTTATGAGAAATTCAGTGAGGCAATATATGCAAATATGCTTTGAAAAGGGTAGCCCACTGCATTAAACATAAGAATTTGTAATCAAAATAACCCAGAAATTTACTGATAGAGTAAGAAGCGGGATACTGTTTCTCAAATTACATTCAACTTATAGTTGGCAAATCAATATGCTATAGCACAGCTTGATTTAGAAACAATCAAATTTAAGGTATTCTGCTTAATACAAGTGAAAGGTTCACACTACTCATCCCCGTTTGCCCCACGCCCCAGGGCAACCATCTCCCTGCTAATGACTGGCCAGTGACTCAGGAAGAAAAAGGAAATGGGAGCCTTCAGGGTGTACTAAAACACATCTGACACTGCTCTAAGAACAAGCGATCGAGAACTAAGTCCATCAACAACTGCACACAAAGCTTAGAGAACAGCTCTGACTCCTTGAGTCACTACTTTGTGTATCTTTTCTCTAGGTCTACCGTTGATAAATCTGTTGCCTTTTTCATCTGTAGAATATTCCAGAGCAACTTTGGTATCCAAAGATTTGGAGACTAAAGGGAACTACATAAGATTTATAGACATCTAATACATCTGAGTATATTTAATTGAAGTAAATAAATAAAAAATAGTACCGCATTCACAGAAATAAATCGATCTCCACAATCCACAGCATTTCTCATATGCGTGCTCCATTGATTTAAAAATAATAGCACTCATAACAATGAAGCAGTATCAACCGTGTAGATTATTGTGGAAGTGAGGTACCTGGCTTTTAGGTTTATCTACCTTGAGATAAATAACATAACTGTTCAGTGCTTTAGTTCACCCCACTGTGAAAGAAGTTATTTTGTTTACCCTCCATACTCTTCACCTTAAATGACCACTGTTGACCAAAACCTCTAACTATGGAGGAAAAAACACATTTATTCAAAAGCGTATTGACTCATCTATAGCATACACAGCTGTGAATGTGAAAAGAACCAGGCTGTGAGAACAACCTGTGACGTCCACATGCGACATCTGTCTCTCCCTCTGACTGCCAAGGTCTCTCACACCGGCCGACGAGGTAGGTGCCTCTTCCCCCTCCTACCATTCCTGGAGCTATAAGCTGGAACCAAGTAGACTTTCCCAAAAAAAGCAAGAGCGCCTTTCTCTAATACATATTTGAGAGTAGCTGCATTTTCCTTGTCTGTGAGAAGAAAGTCAACAACATACAAACACTGTGTTACACACATATACTGATAACTCACATTAAAGTGAACTAAAATAAAGTAGGAAAAAGTCAAACAGCCTTCTTCCATTTTTACTGATAACGTATTTAGATTCACTCCCTTGACTCTGTTCAAGACTCTTACCCCTCACTCTCCATCTCCTCTCAAAATGGAAAAATTTGTCAAAAAAGAAAAATTAACTGCAAAAGTTCCACTCCAAAACATCCTTTTTGTTCTCAGGGCTGATTTTCTGGGCTGATTTGTTCCCACAGCCAAGACATACCAAGGGAGGGACTCAAACAGTATTTGGCAAGTTAGCTGATTCCTATCCCTCTACTGGAAGCAGTGATGAGGCAGGATAGGACTGGCAAAAAGAGAGAAAAGACCAGTGTTTGCTAAATGGAGATCTGCACAATGACACCAGCAAAACTCCCAGCATGAAACATTTATATATGCTATTTCGAGATCTGAGAGAAGAGTTAACTGGCCAACTCAAGAGTGCTGATAACAATAATAACCATCACTTACTGAACATTAAACTCTGTGCATTTACATATACTGTCTCATTTAGTGCCTAGGTAAATACTAATACTATTATTATTCCTATTTTGCCAATGAGAAAAGTGTGCAGTTGACCACTGAACAACAGGGGTTTAGACTACATGCGTCCACTTATAGGCAGATATTTTTTAATAGTAAATACTACAGAAATACACAGTCCGTGGTTGGCTGGATCCAAGGATGCAGAGGAACTGTGGATACAGAGGGCCAACAATAAATTATACTGGGATTAACCCCTGCATTGTTCAAGGGTCAACTGTATTAGTCACCTATCACTGCGTAACAAATTATCCCCAAAACTTAGCAACCTAAAACAGCAAATATATTATTTCACACAGTGTCTGAGGGTCAGAAATCCAGAAGCAGCTTAGCTAGGTAGTTCTGACCTGGAATCTCATAAGGTTGCAGTCAAGACATTGGCTGGGGCTGCAGTCAGGTGAAGATTTGACTGGGGCTGGAGGATCCAAGCTCACTCATGTGACTTTTGGCAGGAGACCTCAGGTCTTTGCCACATAGGCTTTCCTGGCTTCCCCCAGAGAAAATAATCTAAAAGTGTGAGGGCCACCAAGATGGAAGTCTCAGTATTCTATACCCTAATCTCAGAAGTGACATACCATCATTCCTTCATATTTTACTGGTCACACAAACCAGCTGGCAAATATGAGAGGTGATTTACACAAGGGTGTCTGTACCAGAAGGTGGGGATCACTGGGGGCTATACTGAAAGCTGGCTACCACAAAAATTGATGCACAAAGAGTACAGTTAGTACTAGAGAAATAAATATTTATACCTAGATTTTTATTATTTGGAGCCCTAGTCCTTTAGAATGACTAAACTATTATGGAGCCAACATGGAGAAAAACATACAGAATTAGTGGACCACGCTTCTTGTTTGAAAGCCCATCCATGATGGCTTTAACCGGGAAGTTTCTATTCCACTTGACTCCAGCATGGCTGGAAGTCTTACAGGGCACGATGCACTTTAGTGCAGGATACTCAACCTATTTGCTTTTTCTTCTTCCTTCTCCCATTGACAAGTTCTGTCCAAACCCAAGTCTTTGTCCAAAAACAAAGATGTGGAATGGATATAGGATACAACTAGAGGTTGAACGCACTTTGCAGATTTAAACGGTAGAATATTGTTTTCATAAAGATTCTTGCAATTCACCTTAAGAATGAATTCACATGTTCACTTCAGCTAAATACAAAGGGAAGAAATCAGTTTTCAGTGACTTTTTTAAAGATTAGTAGCCATATTTCTTTAACAGACATTCATTTCCTGGATTAGACACTAAGGAATTTATATTATCATTCTATTTTATTTATTCTATGCATCTGTGGATTATAGAGTAGATCACGTTAAGTACAATGCTTTGAAAGGACCCTTCAGAGAAAGAACTAAATGAGTTTTCCCATCTATTCTTAATATTCCCCCTACTGAATGCAGACAGCAACAGGAAAATTCAAAGCTATTATTTTTAATGTCAGATGCCTTACTAGTCCAATAAAAGAGGGAAAGATATTAAACTTTTTATACAACAAGAACCAGATAGCACATATCTTCAAGAAACACATCTTAATCAAATTGAACATAGGAAATTAAAAAGAGGATGGATGAGTGAAGGTATCCATCCTCATTTAATTAAAAAAAAAAGCACTGGCAATTCTCATGAACAAGAGAGCGTGTAGTTTTCCCTTTGTTCCTTTCAGAGGAATACTGTGGATTAATTTTGGTTCAGAAGGTTCTGAAAAGAATACCTGAGAAATTGCTGTACTCACAGTCCTCAGGTGAAAAGGAAATACCCCTTCTTTGAGGCAAGCCCATCTTACATTGGAAAGCAACACCACTAAGGAGAAGATGTAACTTTTTTGTACATACGTATTTTTATTGAGGTGTAGTCAGTTCACAGTGTTGTGTCGATTTCTCGTGCACAGCACAGTACTTCAGTCATACATGAACATACATACATTCTTTTTCATATTCTTTTTCACTACAAGTCACTACAAGATATTGACTATAGTTCCCTGTGCTATACAGTATGAACTTGCTGTTTACTTATTTTATATATATTAGTTAGTATCTGCAAATCTCAAAGAGATGTGACTTTAAACCCACCTCCGCAGCCTTGTCCAAGGGGATAAAATGCCTTCCCAATGACCTGACAGCATGATTATAAACTTCAGATGAGATGACTCATTTAAAGCTGCTGAGAAACAAAAAGCTCCATGCAAGTGGAAGGTGGGAAAAGTAGTAGTGTGTTCGTTAAAGTCATCTACATAAAATGCTTCAAAACTGAGCTTAAAACAAATTCAGGCAAACCAGTACTCAATGCACAATGGCACGTGTTTAGGGAGCACTCCCTGTCAGCAAGGCACTATGCATTCACACACTCAGTCCTCACAAACCTGAACACTACAATCAGTCCCACTTTAGAGGTGAGCCAACTGATTCCAAGCAACTTCCCCAAGATCACGCAGCTCTACAGAGCCAGCAACCGAGTTTGAATGCAGGTATGTCTGGTTCCCAGTCATGGTGTCAGCCTGTACCGTGCTGCCTTCATAGTTCTGCAGGTGCTTTATTCTCCAGAGCTAAGAATTCCCCTGCTCGTCTTCAGAGCAGGAAGTTCAAAAGGAGTCTCACTGCACTGACACCCACACAAACACACGTACCACACCCTTCCACACGTGCTAACGTTTGACAATACATTCTGCAAGTCAGAAACACTCCTCAACACAAAACATGATTTAATTACATCATTACTCAGCTCAGCCAGGTTTGAAAATATATGGAGACATACATCCTTTTTTCACATCACTCTTGAGCATCAATAGAAAAGAATTCAAATGAAAATGTTACTGGTTTGACATGTGTCTTAGCCCGCTGCTGCTGCTGTAACAAAAATACCATAAACTAGGTAGCTTACAAACAACAGACATTTATTTCTCACAGTTCTGGAGGCTGGGAAGTCCAAGGTCAAGGCACCAGCAGATTCAATATCTGGTGAGAATCCACTTCCTGGCTCACAGACAGATGGCTATCTTCTCTCCACATCCTCACATGGCAGAAGGGGCGAGGGAGCTCTGGGATCTCCTTTATAAGAATGAGTTTTGCCTGGAGACCAGCTTTAGCCTGGAGCTCTGGCACACTCATTGCACCACAGTGTTGGGGCCCCCCTTGGGGAAAGGGGGTGATCAACCACCCCAGTTTGCTTGGCATTGAGGGGTTTCCAAGGACACAATACATTCATCACTAAAACTAGGACAGTCCTAAGCACACTAGGATTTTGGTCACTTACTAAGACAACTGGCTTTGGCTCCAACTGGGGGATGCGGGAGAGACTTCACAATGAGTCAGAGAGTATTTCTCTTGAGAAGGGAAAGCTGTAAGCATTAGAAGCCAACATTCTCAGAAGTGGGGAATGGGCTTCCCAGCAGGCGAAGGGGATCTGAGCAGCACACCTCAGCACCCACCGAGACCCCAGCTGACGTGCTCTCCTCCACCTCTGCCTCCCGGCAGTTATGTGTGAATACTCACCCACTATGTTTACAGCTCAAAAGTTACCGCCAATTTCCTCATCAAAACTAAAAGATTAAATTATCATCACCAATCTTTTTTTTTGGTCATTGTCCATTACTTATTTTCATTCCCTTTGTATAAGACAAAAGAGAAGAGGTACTGTAAAGAGTGGGAGTTAAACTTCATGTTTTGCAATATGTCTGAGTGTCTATGTAACCTAAACTCTCTAAACAAAATCCAGAACAACATGTGTCAGTCCCACAAGCAGTGACTTTTTAGCTGGTGGGAGATGCAGGCTCTGGGGGTCAGTGGAAACAGACTCCTGCTCTCTGGCTTAGTCTTTCCAAACCACAGCTGCTGCTTCTAAAAATGGGGCACAAGTCCTGGCCTCACAGAAAAGATGGAGGATTTACACAAAATGTTCCACAAGTGGTGGCTTTTACTGGTAACTGTTGAGCACAATCTGAAAGCTTGATTTCTAAACCAATCAGCATTGTAAAGTGCATGAGAGACTTTCACTAATTAAAATCGGGGTGGTGGCCAGAACAGAATCCCCCATCTGCAGAAAATGTAGAGATTCATATTCATACTAGAGTGCACTTGAACAGCCACTCAAAAAGATTTATATCTTGGACTTTTATCAAATGATTCTAAAATATTAACTGGAGTAATTACTTTAGAGAAAGTCAAAGGCCATTCAAAAATGTGAAACTTAAAGCGACCGCTGAATTATGTGACTATTGTTAGCGCCTGTTTATACGTGGGTGTGGGTGTTTAAATAAAGCTACAGAGTGTAATTCCATTTGGGAGCAGGAATGAGGGGGCTAAAATTATTCCAGCTGCATCTCCGCCAGGCTCTTTACACCGCGAGCATGTTTCAGTAACTGCACTTACACACAAATGGGTTTATCCTTGTAATTCAAGTAATTGCTTCAATATTTTCAGAACCAACCACGTATGAAATCTCTGTATAAAAGCTGTAGAAAACTCCCCGGGGAAGGAAAGTATCTACAGATCAGTATATGAAACTGTACACCACCCCCACTTTCTTCACCTACTATAAGCAAAAAAAAAAAAAAAAGATAACGCTACATAATACCTATGTCTTGGTTTTCCAGGATAAAATAAGATCATTGTGTCAAAAACCTTTGGTAAACTGTAGAGGACCTTATAAATGAAGGTCTTATTATCATAAGTATTATAAACTTCAGAATATCATCACACACTCACACATAGACACACACACACACACACACAATCACAGCCAAATGTGCAAACCATAGGAGTGAAGGGGGAGGCTGGTTCTTCTCAGCTTTTTGACAAGAAGGCAAATTTTCTTCCCTAAAATAAACTTAGTTTGAGATAGAACTGAAAAGATTTGACAAATGCAAATATCCACTGGTAACTAGAAGTGAATTATAAACAATACCTACTCAGGGTTATAAGCATTAATGGGGTTAAGTGGAATTTCACACTTGAGGAATTTCATATGCTCAATCCTGACCCAACTTCAGAAAATATGTGGCTTTACTGTAAAAATGCCCTAGAGACTCAAGAGGCATGCTGTTAGTTTGTGGGCAACAAGCAGCAGAATTTAAATCAGAATGGAAAATTAAACACATGGCACTCTCCCCTGGCCTTCTGTTTCTCTCTGGGAGGGAGAGAATCTTACATGGCTCCTCCTTCTTCCTAACTCTCACATCTAGAGAGTCTCCAGCCTGATCCAGCTCTGAGCGTTTCCTCTAATCTCTCCTTCCTCTCTCCCCCAGGCCACTTCCCGAAGGCCCAACACCTGGGCATTTCACTGCACTCCGTCCTTCTGGACTTAGGTCCTGGAGAATTTCCCCAGCTATAGTCTTTTCCCAAATCAACTCACCTTCCTGTCTGCCACCAGATCACTCCTCCTAAAACAGAGGTTCCAAAGAATAATCGGTTCACCACACACTCCTGGAAACTCAGAAGTTCAATGGTCAAATCAGTTTGGGAACTGCCACTAATCAGTGCCTTCCCAGAGCATCACTTTAGCAAATTAAAGATCCTGAGAAGTCCTGCAGTAAAGACCCCTGCTTAACTTAATTTCCCCCAGGTTCTTCAAACTAAATTATTATAGCTATAGGTAAGTACTATTATTGCCATTTTACAGATGAGGAAACTGAGGCCATGAAGGTTAGATGACTCGCAAAGGTCACACAGTTACTGAACGGTAGAGCTGAGGTTCAAACCAGTGAGGCTGATTCCAAAGCTAAACACTTTTGTTATCCTGTAGAACTATAAATGGAGAAACACTCTCTTGAAGTTTATAGTATCTCAGGCTTCTGACCAAAGATTTCCACTAAGTCTCCCTACATACCATTTATATTCTCTGACCAGAGAGCCTTGCTACTCAGAGGGGAGCCCAGGGACCAGCAGCAGTGGCATCACCTGGCAGCTTGTCAGAAACGTGCAATCTCCGCACACACCCCGCCAACCACCACCAGCCCCACTGAGTAACGTCTGCACTTACACAACAGTAATTCCCAGTTTGAGAATCACTGCCCTTAAGCATTCAAGGCTTTAGAGCATAATCTAACCTCAAAGCGTGTTTTCAGCCTCTTCTCTCACTATCCCTCCCCCGGCGATTTTGTCTTCCACAACCGCGTTTTCTGCACTTCGCAGCCGGGCGGCACAACAGGGCGTCGTGAGTCAGCGAACCCCAGCAGGCCGCACAGCTGCTCTCCTCTGCCCCTTGAGCTCCTCCCGGGGAGTCTGGGACTCCCCAGCAGGCGCCTCGCACGTGTCCTAGAGTCCGCTGTCTACTGTTTTCTCCTCCCTCTTTCTGCACCATCTCCTTTCTCTGTTGACACCAAAGCTGGCAACGACGCTGATGCCCCCGCGCCTCCGATGCGGGGCCGCGCCTGCCACGCAGAGGTGCAGGACGCGACAAGGCTGCTCTAGTAAGGCCCGCTCTAGGGCCTCGGCTCCCGTGGACGCAGACTACGAGCGACTCTTCCACACGGCCCGCACGGAGCACGGAGCCTTCACACTCAGGACAGAGAAAGAGGCAGGGCAGGGAGGGAAACCCAGCAGGCAGGACAGGAGGATCATTCATTTCACAGAACGATTCCTTCCAAGCAGGCCTCAAAATAGATACATTTCCAAATGTCTAAAATGACTTGATCAACAAGATTGTTTCCCACACAGCTTTCCAGAGACGTGGCCGTGGCCGTGGCCGAAAGTGGGATTGTGCATACAGTCTTTTGGAGGCAAGATGTGTCGCTGTGGGGAGAACCAAGAGGAAGGCCTGACCCACGGCAAGGACGTCAGTAACCATGTGGGACTCCTGGAAGAGTCACAACTTAAATGACTCACACTGAAGAGATGAACGTAGCTGCCTCCCAGACTGGAGGAAGGGACTCAGGAGGGAAAAGGAGGAAGCTGACCCTGACAGCCTGAAACCGCAGGTGAGGCAGCTGTGGGCGGCCCCCTCTCCTAGCTGTCCAAGCGAGGAAGGCGGCCCGGACAGGGGATTGTCCAGAGAGCTCTAGACGGTCTATGCCTTGTACCCCACAAATAGCAAAGCGCCTGAGATGTTTGCAACCACTACTCGGGTCCAGAGACAAGGCTGGAACTTACCCTGCCCACTCCGCTCTGCCTCACCTGCCGTCCGACCAATCACAGGGTCCAGACGGATTCTGATGCCGCCATCCACTTTTTCTCCCACCTCCATCACAGTCCTCCTTGGTCAGACTATCTCACGCCTCACCAGGCAGCAAGCCTCCTGTCTGGCCCCCTACATTTACTCCTGGCCTTCGCCTAACTCACCCTCCACACTGCAGCAGGTCCAGCTCTGCAGAGTACCAGTCTAGTCCCGTCAGGATCCTACGGTAAGCCTTCGTGATCCCCGATGCTCCTGAGATACTGCACGCCTCCTCCCTGGACCCGAGCAAAGTGAGCCCATGTGACCTGGCACCTCTTACCCCCCAGTCCAAACAACCGCTCCTCTCCTAGTTGTCCAAGCTGTCCTCTCCCCTTCGCTCCCTTCGCCCTCTTTCTAGTCCTTGGACACAGCAAGCTTTCTCCCACTCAGGGAGTGTGTAAAACACCTCGTCCTCCCACACAGCCTGTTCATCCACCACATCCCAGCCCTTTACCCAGATTCCTTCTCTTTCTTTAAGACTCAGTTTAAATGTCTCGTTCTCAGGACTCCCCCAGACTAGACAGGAAGTCCCTACACTGCCCTCTTATATTCCCCGCAAGCGCCCAAACTCTTCTGATAACAACTATCACAATTTATTTAACTAATTACTTCTATATTTAAAATAATTAATTTCTGCCAAGTGCCAGAATGGCAGAAGTCATATTTATCTTATTTACTACTTCACGATCAGTACATGCCTACATCTGTTTGGTATTTAGTAGGTGCTTAACATATGTCTGTGGAAAGAAGGAAGGGAGAGGGGGCAGTGGAAAGGGAAGGAGGGAGGGACAGTGGAAGGAAGGAAGAGAGGGCTATTTTCCAGGTATTTTAGGCAACCAGGAATGAGTTATATTTCCCATCAAAGTCTTTGAAACTGTACTGTCAGACAACTAAAACTGTTAACTAACTTTGGTGTCATCTTCCACATGTAATGATACAAACAGGCATGACTTTCTTGAGGTCAAGATCTTCAGATATCTCCTGATTCTACGAGCAAGACTATTATTCATCCAACTCATGATTCCCGCTTTAATGTTAATTAGGGAGAAAAGCAGCACTGGGTGGTGGTGGTCAAAATTGGAGTCTTAGCACTAATTTATCCACATAAAAGACTGTACGGTTCACCTCTCCATCTGTACCCATAAATCACCAAAAATTTATTTAGAGAATATGTTACAAGTGTGTACATACATACACACGAATGTTTGCTAAGGTAAAACAATATTACTATATCTGCTTAAAACATTCTGTTTTTTCTTTGCAATGTGAATTCAGTCTTCCATTTTTTTTAAACAGAAAAGAGACATCTCATCTTTGTATGATTTACATTTAAGATCAGCCCAGCTCACTTTGAGGGGACTGGGGGCCAACCCAGGGGCACCAGCTGGACGGCACTGGGGACTAGAACAAGGACACAGAACAAAACCTCATCCTAGCCTCCCTCCCCATTCCCCTTAAGAGCTGCAGCTGGAGGTTGAACCCATGAGCGATACTGATGTCCACCCTATTTTCCTTCTCTGCCCTGTGGTAAGGTGTAAACGAACAGGAAAAGATCAAAAAGCAACATCAGCAGTAGAGAGGGGAAGTCAGTTAAAGGCTGATGGTTCCTGAGAACCAGAAGTCCTGATGAGCCAGGTGGTCAAGTTTGCCAAATTGAAATGTACCTTCCTCTCACTGAGGACACATCTTGCTGAATGTTCTCTTTGTGGATTTCTTGCCTAAGCCCAGTGCCATAAATGTATCTTAAAACCTTTGAAGAGTATTTACTGGTTAATTAAAGAGAGGTACAGCCACTTTTCGGCTATGGTTTAGTGATGTTGTCATGGTCACTCACTGCTAAAAAATGACTGCCAAAAGCCACAAGTTACTTGGATTGTTTACCTTTCCATGTCTAGCAGACTAGGCATGGGTCTAAATAGGATCTTGAGTAGGTTATTTGTTGGTTCCTCAATTTCTTCATCTGTGAAATGGGATAATTCAGCACAACCACATTATTTCAAATGGAACTGTGAACTATTTCCACAAATACAGTTTTGACATAGTTCAAAATGCTGTCTCATAAGCTAGATGAACAAAAAATTGGTAAGTACAGGTCCTTTAGGGACTAACTTTAATGAATAATTAAGCATGGCTGTCAGTGAGCAGTGTATAGCAATTATCTGAATGTTAACAGTTTGTACCTGAAAACAATTTCTTATTTTAAGTGGGCTAAACATTCCTCTTGGATTTCGACACAGGTGATCATTTTGCTCTTCTAACAAATAATGTTCTACCAAGTGGGCTGCCCAGTCAGTCCAAGAGCACATATCAATAGGGTTTTCTCATTCACTTTCCCTACTCTTACCCATTCTGCCCTGGGATGCCCAATGTTCATGACCAGTGGGGTAACTGGAGGAATGAAGGCACAGAGTTGGCGTCACCCGCCACCAAAGGCTTCACTTCGCTCCTATCTCACCTCCCGCCCCCTGATGCAGTCGCCTCCCCCAACCACCTTCTTCAGCAGGCCAATGTGCTTACCTCATTATACAGAAGCTCTCTTAAGGATGCTGTTGCATCACTTATTTAATAAAAAAGGGAACCCATTTGAAGCACAAAGCAGAAGCTCCTCTGCCTGATCAGAGGCTGGTGCTGAAAGGCTATTCCTAAACTCCCTTACTCACGAACACAAACACCACTTCCCTTTTATGCAATGCCCCCATGTGCCCCTAAAGACAACTTTAGACCGCTAAAGTCGTCTGGCTGGCAGAGCTGGAACATCTTTCTTCGGAGACAAATTTGGATCTCGTTTCTCTGAAAGTTCCTAAAATTCTCTATCAGTTGTAAATACAGGAGTTTCTGAACTCAAAATCCTGGTTTATTTAATTTTCTTGCTTCTAATATTTTGGCAGATGGGTTTTCCATGTATTTCCACCTTGTGTTATAACAAGCGGTCCCTCCTAAGGGCTACTCACCCTCGGCTGCATCTGAAACCTCGCCTCTGCTGTTCCCATATCCTCTGCCTTTAGGCTGATCATCACTTTTGGGCCCACAAAGTACCAGAAAACGGGATCTGAGAAACCAAAAAGAGGAAATGTCCTAAGGACTGCTGTATACATTTAAGAAGCAAGGTGTGCTGACTCTGTGTTTGGAGGGGCTCTTCTGAGTTTTTCATTGCTGTTATTTTGTTTTCTGCAGAGCTTCAGGTAAGTGTATGACAAGCAGATGAATAACTCACAGATATTCTGCATTTATTTTTGAATTAAATTGAGCATTTTGCTAGAAAATAACATCTGTCCTTCAGAGATAATGGTACTTACAACAGTAGCCAGTACTTGTGAGGGCTCACTGTTTGCCAGGCACTGTGCCAAGTGCTTTTCTGACACATCACAGTTAACCCTCAAACCCACCATACAAGATAGATATTACTGTTCTCACTTTCAGATATAGAAACCGAGACAAAGAAATGAAGCAACTTGCCAAGGCAACAGGTATAAGTGATAGAATTAAAACTAGATCTGTCTGATTCCATCGTCCACGCTCTTACTGAAGGCACTATACTGTCTCTCGGGGGCTTTGGAAGGTTTTTGCTGACAATCATCAGACGCATTTACCTTCTACAGTGTGTGTGCTACTGCACTTATCTACCAACAGGGCCTGCGGCTCTGAGCTTCTCCCTCTCCAGTCCATTATCCGTCCAGACGTCAGAACAGTGTCTCCCAAGGAGTGATTCTGAAACCACCTGCATCAGAATCACCTGGATGCCTGTTAAGAAGGCAACTCCCAGACCGACCCTAGACATACGGAACCTGAATCACTTGTATTTCTACTCAACAATCCACTTGATTTTCAGAACCACTATATCACCATAGTATCTGTTCACAACCTTCAAATGGCTTCCCAAAAACTGATAAATTCCATTTGTGGTAGGCTAAACAATGGCCTCCCAAAGATGTGCACATCCTAATCTCTGAAATCTGTGAACATGTAACTTTACAAGGCAAAAGGGACTTTTCAGATATGATAAAGTTAGGGATCCTAAAATGGGGAGAATATTAACCTGAATTATCCAGGAGGGCCCAATGTAATCACAAGGGTCATTATAAGACAGAAACTGGAGGGTCAGACTCAGAGAAGGTAAGTGATAGTGGAACCACTGGAATGATGGGGGCAGGGTGTGCGCAAGGCACAAGCCAGGGAATGCAGGCATCCTCTATACACTGGAAAAACAAGGAAACAGGTTCTTCCCTAGAGTCTCCAGAAGGAACACAGACCTGCTCACCATTTTTGACTTAACCTTCAGACTGTAAGAGAATACACTGGTTGCTTTAAGCTACTAAGTTTGTAGTAATTTATTACAGCAACAAAGGCAGCAGTACATTGTCCCAAGTCCTCCATAGCCAACTCCTACTTTTAGCTCCCCCCCATCCTTATCATCTCTCCACCGTGTACTTCGTGCTCCAGTAATGCTGAACCACATCCAATTCTGCAAATATGTCAAGCTCCTTAATACCATAGCTTCACATTTTCTTCCCCCAAACTTGTCAGCTTGAGGAACACCAATTTATCCTGGAACGAAGTACAGATGATGCCACTCCTTAATAACCAGAGATGAAATTAATCATTCTCTCCTCTGCAACGGAACTTGAATATATATACACATACATACACACATACATACAGATACATATATATATATACATACACTGTTGTTTGCATTATATTCTGCTGTAAACATCTGAATCTAACAACTACAACCTACTCACCTTTATATCCCCAAGCCGATCCACAGTGCCTGGTCCAGGGTGAATGCTCAATAAAAGTTCGCTGAATTGAACTAAACCCAGAGTAGTTGCCTGGAAAGCTCTAGATGTATAACCAGCACTGCTGCCTCTAGAGAAAGCATTTAAGAAAGTCCTGTTTTATAACTTCCCTCAGATCCTACATCACTGCTATTTTCCCACATCTCCTCAGTAGTAACAAATTCCTATTCTTTTGAAAGGTTTGGAATGGGGAGGTAAAAAAACAAACAAATGCTATACAAAGATACCTACAACCAAGGAGGATGATGAAGCCATAAAGTATTATTTTAGATCAAAATGGATCAGAACTGTTGAATGTGCATGGCTCATAAACAAGCTCTGATGGCTCTGTGGGCATACAGGTTCTGGTATTTAAGGTTTTCAAAGCCTATAAAGAATTTATGATTATATTATCAAAGTATACTGTTCCCAAAAAAGTCAAAAACATGATTCTCATACAAGATAAAATAAACTCATGCGAGAAAGAATTTATTGTGCTCATAAATTAATGAGGAAGACAGTAAAATGGGAAACTGACTTACAGGGCAAGTATAGAAAATTTTACAAAGAAATGATAAATAAAGAATGTTGAATAAGATTGTTAAATTAGATACAAACTGGTTAGAGTCCTCTAAGGCACTGAATCAAAACCTTTTGGTCACCTAACCTACTGAACAAAAAGAATTTCCATCAAAATGTAATACAAATTTATGAGTCAACATGTAACTTCACATAGTTCAAGCCCTTAATTAATAGAAGATAATGTATAAAATTAGTAAACAGAAACCTCAATTAAATAGTCAGGAGACCAGAAAGGGGAGCTCTCACACCCTGTGTCAACGGTCGATCCCAACAGGAAGAAGAAAGACTCCTCTTCCTTCCTGGCAAGAAAGGACCCAGCCAATGCAAAGCCATGGACTGTGTTTACGACAGCCCTCCCAACTTCCTTTTCCCTCCATGAAGGGGTTCTCTGTGCGGAGACTTGCACATGATTTGCCACGGGTGCAGACTCCAAATTGCAATTCTCTGCTGATCCCAAATAAACCCATCTTTGCTGGAGAAATATCTGGCAATCTATCTGTTTCAGGTCAACAATAACAAATCAGTGAAGGGTACATTCTCTTAGAAAAATAAATAAACCTGGAATGGATATGTGGTTATCCTCTTAAGTCTGACAGATTTCGGATAATTTTTCTTAATATTAGAAAAAATTACAAAGATGGTATCTAACTAGTACCACAAACTTCTGAGGAAACACAGATCACTGGGGAAATTTGGAGACTCACATGCAACTAGGCCCTGTGTGTGCCTCTTCTTCTGAAAGAAGAAAAGGACGAGCAGGCAGCAGCAGTAAGTAGTATTTTCTAACACGTTGGGACCACATTTCTCTCCAAAGAAGTGACTCTAATATTTTTCATGAAAAACAATTTTAGAAGATTTAGAAGTTCACGTTACTTTTACAGAACATGGCTCTTCTGAAAATTAACATATGGTTGAAGTTCCTGTTCCTAGAAATCTGCAAATCCAGAATTTTCTGCCTTCAGTCCAGCTCCCTTGGGGCTTCATCCCCTGTACTAGTCCCTATAAACCTTCCACCCTTTTCTCCCCCTACTGCCCCACTCTTCAACCACACCAGACAACTTTTCACTGTCCACACGTGACATGGTCTCTTTTTATCACTGTACAAGTGAAGAGTGTGTGTGTGTGTGTGTGCGCACGCACGCACGTGCACACATATGCACATGGTCTGGCTATAAGAAACTCTAGAAGAAATACTACCTGAACAACAGAGAAGAAATCGAGTAGATTACAACACTGAAACGAAGCTCCAGGGACGTGAGGATAGAGAGAAGAAACAAAAGAATGATGGAAATGGGGTGTAAGAGGGAGCAAGATACTGGAGGCTGATAATTCAAACAGATGCACAGGATGCAAATAACAGCCATGCTGCAGTCCACCCAGAGGAGCTCAGGTAGGAAAACAGGTGGTGCACAGCAGCGAACTTTTATACTCAAGCTCTACATGCCCTTTGTTCCATGTGCTCCGTCTCTAACTTTCATAATTACATAAGACAGTCTTCTGTTTGGTTGCCTTTTCAGTAACCACCAAGTCACGGGGCTAGCCTTTGACAGTATTTGCTTATAGCTTCTGAAAACTATATGAGTGTGGACAACTATTTATTGCTTTCGTATGTAATCCTTCAAATTAGATTCATTAAGTATGAACTCTGAGAAATAATGTTAACTGGGTTTTCAATTAACTATGTAAATAAAGTGCATTAATGTTTTATTAAGGACTATTAAGATCTTCTAAAATGGTAGAAACTATGTTTAGCTTGGAACATTACGGTTTTCACATTTATGTTTGCTGTCTCCCATTCAGTCATAATCTCGTTATATAAGTTTGAGGATAAGGAGATTTCTTACTCACTTTTGCGTTCCCATGTGGACATCAGCATCTGAGGATATAGTAGGAACATGAAGGAACTGACAGTTGAAGGAATGTTACATAAATGAGGTAAGTAGGAGATTCTAGGAGAGTCACAAAAATACATTGTAATTGTGAGTCAATATAAATGTTGATAGGAACATAGTAATAAAGGGTACCAGAATATGCCACTCCAAAGTACACCGCTTTGGTATACTGATTGTTTTGGGTTAAAGGCGACTGGGAACCAGCAAATGCAGGGAAGGCTCTTTACTGTCCCCTAACTGCCTAAAAATAAAGTATAAATTTCCTTTTTTGTAAAGTAAATTTACAGTTATAAAGAAAACTCCCATTTGTAAAGATGCCCAGGAAAAGAGCTACTGCTGGAGACAATTCTTATCACCTGAGAGGCTCTTATCTGTGTAAGAAAACAACACTTACGTACCACATACTTCTTCCCCTCACCTTTCCTTAACTCGCCTCCCTGCCAGCGGCCCAAAGCCCAATTCTCCTTTGTCTAGCCTAAGATGGCATATAAACGTCCATCATCTGGCCACCTCCTGGAGCTGTATTTTTCTTTGTGAACTACTGTGCGTAAGTACGTAATTAAAACTGGTTTTCCTCTTGTTAATCTGTCTTTCATCAGTTTGATTGGTGGTTCCCAGGCACTGAACCTAGGCGTGTAGAGAGGAAAAGTATTTTTCCTCCCATATACTATAGTTGGGAAAGATGAGGGGATAAGAAAATGGAAGCAAAATTGGTAAAGGAAAAGGAAAAAGTGTATCAGTACAAGCCAAGAGTAATAGCATACAATACAATGTCACTGTGGTGATGAGTGAGAGAACTGAAAAAAAAAAATTACAAACATATAAGTACGAAAGAATATAAGGAAATTTCCTAGTCAAAATCCAAATACCTGGAAGAACACAGTATTTGATTTTCCAAACATTTACTAAGCATATTCTATATCCTAAAGGAAATTTGCTGGATACTAAAGCAGTAAATATGGTGAAAAAAGAATTAGCACTGTTGAGCACCCATGTGCTAGGATTTATCTGGGTTATTTCTTATCTCATAGTTCATTTAAAGATAAACAAGACCCAGTCTCTGGATTTAAGGACTCAATAGCCAATGGAGGAAACAGACCTGGTCCCAGGTAGAAAGCAAAAAGAGTTAAGTGTAGAACAGGGAGAATGGGAGCACAAGAAGAAAAGAAATCGCAACTAGAAGGGCAAGGAAAGACTTCATGGAAGAGAGTGCGTCCGAGCAGAAACTGAAGCCAGAACAAATGCACCGGAACAAGTGCAGTGGCCATCTGCCCAAAGAGCCAGCAGTGCAGACATGAGCTAACACTGCCCTGAAGGTACAGGGGGCCAGGAAAAGTGCAGAGGGGCTCAGGAGAGGAGAGGCCTCAGCTGCCTTCCCAGTTTGGCCGCCCTAAATGTGTCTCTCTGGCATGAGGATCCATTCAGGCAGGTTACTTGTAAGGCCCACAGACTTAGGAAGAGTCTTTGACTTTCCCCCTAACTTCCTGTTCCAGGAAGGGAGCGATTACCATAGATAAACATGGTATGAACTAGGTGTGCAGACAGGGAGGAACCTAGCAAAGTCTGTTTGTTGAAACTCCTCTCTTTATTCCCATTCTCTCTGCATGGCTCAGGAAACATTTGCTTACCAAATATTTGCTTTTCCATCTCCATGTCAATTGCCTTCCTCCCTTTTGAAATCCCAAACCACTACCCTCAACATCCTCTCTTTTGTCTTTCGCTGAAAATGGTATTTAAGATGAAGGTTTCGGCCCTTTGGGTGAGTTACTGAGTCTTCCTGGATTTCTCACATGCACACACATTTTTTAAACTTTTGTGTAATTTTCTCCTGTCAATCTGTCTCATGCTGATTTAAATCTTAAATCAGCCAGAAGAACCTAGAAGGGTAGAGGAAAATTTCTTCCTCTCTGACAACAGTAAATGGTGTTCTTTGATTTTCAAACTTTTATGAAAAATGGAACTGCTTTAAAATATATATATAAAATCCCAACCTCTCATAGAAGAGACGAAAATGGAGCAGCTCTGAGAGAAGCACAACAATGGTGTATGCACAGATCTCTTCCCATTCTCTCCACCTCCCGCCAACTTGGCTCGGCAAAAAAAAAAAAAAAAAAAAAAAAAAAGTTGGCATCAGAAACATCTTCCTGACAGACCAAGGTAGAAAGTGACTGCTAAAAAAAATTAGCTCTGAAGCCTTTTCATACTTTTTTTTTCTATTTTCCATAACAACTTTTAACAAAGTAAAGCAAGACTGTGTATATCATCTCAAATTTTGTTTGCCAGGTCTATGATCTCTCATGAAAATGTGTCAGAAGTTGTCAATCACTTTGGAAGTGAAAAGTTCAGATAACATATTGCTGTTATCTGTTATTCTTTTCTCCTTTTCTTTTTTTTTTTTAATTCATTGGAATGCACTAAAAAAGAACCATTCTTCTATTTCACAGGCATCTGTGATGGAACAAAAGTACTGAGTTCTGTCAAGTTCACATGAAACGGAAATTCACAGAAGTCAACACTTCCAATCGATGCAAATGGTCTTGATGGAGAAATTGACAAGACTTACGGAGGGCTGCATCCTGACTCCTACTCTCATCAAGCCATAGAAGCCTGAAACCCTGTTATCTGTCATTAAATTAATTGGGAAACTTGGGAATGGGTACAGGGGGCAAGAGATGGAGTGGAAGTAAAAAAAAAAAGTAAGACGGGATAAAAGCAATTTTAAAATCATTACTTTTTAACAAGGAACACAGCTATTATTCTAGACCCCAAATCACGGATGTGATAGTCAAAAAGACAAAAGAATAGCAGGGCAAATTGTTGAAACAAATCTCTTTGAAGTCGATAGTAAAAATCTCATTGCAATTCAAAAGATAAATGGCAATTAAGTAGTTTCTGTTAAGTGTTTATTGTTCACCTTTTATGTGGGTGGCCTTTTAAG
Source organism: Vicugna pacos (assembly GCF_048564905.1). Lineage (NCBI taxonomy): Eukaryota > Metazoa > Chordata > Mammalia > Artiodactyla > Camelidae > Vicugna > Vicugna pacos. Next base: position 73,343,006 of record NC_132995.1, read on the forward strand.
TGATTTTCTTTTTAGAAGAAAAAGGGAAAGTTTGTTCTCTTCAGCATTTGAACTAAACGTGATGCAAATGCATGCAACCATCAATTTTAAAATAATAATCGTCTTGATTTTCTAAGCCGATAAACCAACTACTATACACCACTTCCTTTTCAGGCTGTTGTTTGCTTGGCTTATCACAGTTAACTATCGCACTGTGACTCTGCATGAAGACGGTAATGTAATTAAATCCTATTAACACATCAGGAATAAAGCCCTTTAATGGGCACACGAGGCTTTGAGAGGCGGCTCATTCCTGAGCAGATTTAATATCCTTAAATTAAGCAAGTGTGAATGGGAAGATGAATCTTATTAAAAACTTAAATCTGATTATATTTGAAAATTATTGGTTTCTTAATGTAATAAATTATCCAATACAGACGAGAACAAATAATATGTCCTAGCTTCACATAACTCCACTCTATAACAAGTGACAAAAGAAATTATGTGTGACTGTGGGGCAAAAAGAAAGGTCTTTTTATAAAAGTCATTTTGCATAATGAAATACCTAAATCATTTTAATAAACATTTGGGGGGGAGTGCAAATGACACAGTTGGAGAGGGAACCATTTACCCTATTCAGAAAGGGAATGTGGAAATAGTGATGCTAATGTTTTTTTTTAAATTGCCATTCTGGCCAATTTGTTGTAAATTCTGAAAAGAAAAGCTGCAGCTTATGTTGTTGGTAGTGAATTCCTTCTCCAGAAGGCGAGTGCAAATGCAAGCCATCTGCCAGGCATTCTGCTGAGAAAGCTGGAGTCTCCAACAATGGGCCAACAGGCTCTGCATACTAACACACACACTCACTCCGCAGGCGGAGAAGTCTGCATTTTCCCCAAAGGTAAGCTTCGCGTTGCCTCCCTTCCCATCATCGTGGGGACCACCAGGCACCCACCCGCTCTCCCCCAGTCCAGCTGGCACCAGGCAGGCTTGCGCATGACTAGCCTGATGATGTTCGCAAGGAGAACCCCCCAGAGAAGCATTTTCTGTGGAAACTGACTGAAGCAGGAATGCAAGACCTGTTAAATTATTTACCCAAACAAATGCTTCACAGTGCGTGTTTCTTAACTTAATCCTATTTTAGCAAAACCTCGCATCGCCCATTGCACTCCACATCAGAACACTGTGCGGGTTTTATCCTTTCATAACTGGACCCTCTGGGAGTGCTGGGGAACAATACCCTCAGCTCATGTGAAAGCCGCCATCTCACCAGCAGACGGTCGTGTTCAACAGGACACACCAGGCAAGCAGGCGCTGCGGGGAGCCGTGGTGTCTAAAACCAGGGTCTGCTCCCTTAGCTGCAAGTAATTCTTCCCCCTCCACTCAAGGAAACTGGAATCCTCAGTTATTTGGCAAGTGTGCCCAAATGGCTCATTCAACAACATGATGAAACATTTTAAATACTGTTTGGTGTGTGGTGATGGGGTAGAGGGAGAGGTGACCACCCATGGACAGCCATCACAGGAAATCCAACTTCTCTTCGCCCGAGACCTGGACCCTGCCAGCTTTCACCTCCAACCTCTACTCACTCTGACGACCATGTTCTCCAGGCCTCTTGCTTGAGGTTCCTCAGACTTCCCAGACTACATCTTATCTTCCTGCCTGGGTACAGCTGCTTTCAGTGCCTAGAACGCCTTCCCCAAAACCTCTCTGCTCACACACCATCTCAGAAGGGGTCTTGTGTGTGCTCCAGAGTAAGGCTTTCTGGGTTCAAATCCCAGCTTCCTCATCTACGAGCTACGTGGCTGTGTACAAGCTGCTTAACTTCCCCAGGCCTCTGCTGACTCAACTGTAAGAGGAGCACAGTAACAATACAACCTACACCAAAGACCAAATCGGATGAGACAGAGAAAGCTCTGAGCACAGTATTTAGGATAACATGTGTTCAACAGATGTTCATCACGACCATCATCTCTTTTGCGGAACCTCAAGGCTCTTGTTTGCCACTTCCTCTCTTCCACTGTCTAGTATTAGCTATTCTTTCTCTGTATGACCATGCGCTTCTGCACAAGTGCATGCTTTCACTGCTACATTCATCACATATTTTAACTGGATGTTTTATCTTTTCTGCTAGACTTTAACTTCCTTAAGAACTTGTTCTTATCTTTGGATCCACAAGGATTAATACACTACCAGGCACATAATAATTGCTTAAATAAATATTTATTAACTAAATACAAGAATTAATGAATGAATGAGCTTAGTAAGAGCTGGATTAGACATATAAACCAAGATAGGGAGGAGGTAAATGTTTCCCACCATAAACATGGCAAGATGGCTGCAGGTAGCTAGAAAAGGACTTCCACATGTTGAGGAACTGGAATTTTCAGTACATTGCTGGTGCGAGTGTAAACTGCCTCAATACCTATAGAAAACTATTCAGCAGGACCTACTACAGCTAAATACATACCTACCCTATGGCCCAGCAATTCCAACATTTAATATGTACCCAGTAGAAATACATGAAAATAGTCATGAAAAGACATGTAGAATAATGCTCACAGCAACTTGATTTATTATAGCCTCAAATCTGAAACAACACAAATACCCATCAGCAGGTGAATGCATTAAAAATGTCCGTGGCACACTTATACAATGACATAAATTCTAGCCTCAGCTTTTTAAAAAAGGAATACTGATATAGGAAACAACAGGAAAGAATCCCCAAAGTATCATGTTGTGCAAAAGGAGCCAGACATATGAAAGTATGCACTCCACGGTGCCGTTCACACGAAGTTCAAGAACAAAGCTAATCTACGGTAGCAGAAGTAAGAATAGTGGTTACCTCAAAGAGGGACTTTCTGGAGTGACAAACATGTTCTTGATCTTGATCTGAGTGGTGGTTACACAGGTACACACATTTGTGAAAATTCAGTGAGCAGTACACTTCAGGTTTGCGTGCTTTAACCTGTATAAATTATTCCTCAAAAAATTATAATAATTGGTACAACCTTTCTGGAGTGCTGTCTGGCAATATTTGTCAAAAGTATCCCAAAATGATTGACTCAGAAATGGCACTTGTAGGAATTTATCCAAAGAAAATAACTAAACAAAAACACAAAGATGTATGTATAAGGATACCTATCAACCTAATAATTGTAATAGCAAGAACTGAAAATACCATAAGCATTTAATGGTGTGGAATGACGCACGATAAAATTGTCAGGGAAGAAGAAATTTTCCTCTGCCTTCTCAGTTCTTCTGACGGGTCTAAGAATTAAATTGACAAGAGACAGATTCACAGGAGAACATCACACAGAAGTTTAATAACACGTAAAAACGGGAGAGACCCAGGGAAACTCAGAAACTCGCCAAGATGGCTGAAACGCTCCCCTTAACTACCCTCTCCAGGTAAGGACAAAAGAGGATGTTGGGGGCAGTGGTCTGTAACTTCAAAGTGTATAAAGACAACCGACATGGAGATGGAAAAGCAAATGTTTGGTAAACCAATGTCTCCTGGGCCAGGCAGAGACAATGGGACACTGAGTGAAATTTAACAGACCTTGCCAGCTTCCTCCTTGTCCACCAGGACAGACTGCAGTTCATACTACAGTTATCTATGGTGATGGCTTCCTTCCTTGAACAGGGCCTCCATCTACATTCTTCAGACGGTTAGGGGGAAAGTCAAATGTTCTTCTTAAGTCTTTTGGGCTTTGATTATTTTCAACTCAAAACAATCCATATGCCAAACAGACATTTTGGGGAAGCATATTTTATTCCCCTAAAAAATACTAGGAGGACATTAAAAAAGAAGGTGTAGGTCTATAATTACTGACAAGGAAGGATAACAAAAAATGATATTAAGTGAAAAAAATCGGGTTACAGAGCAATATTTTGGTATGATCTTATATATATATTCGCCCAGGGAAAAGTCTCCAAGTATATATAATGAAGTAACAGTGGTTCTTTCTGGATGAGATTTCAGATGATTTGTTGTTTTGTTTGTATCTGTTGCTTTTTCTTTCTTTTCTTCTTTTTTCACTATGGCCATTTGTCAGTTGTGAAATTTAAATAAACACATAGATACATGATAGCTAAATACATACAAATGTGTGCGTGCAGACATCTGTTCAGTAGAAATGATCCAATGAGATCTAAGATCATATACGATAAAAGAAGACCACATTCTCTTTTTAAGTAAAAAATTCTCCTTCATAAGGCAAAGAGAACACAGGTCCACCCTCTGTATTCAAAAGTAACTCCTGCCTGACTGACAAAAAGAGGAACAGTCCCTGACGGACGCCATTTTCAAAGAACTGCTATGCTTGAAAGACTCAAGTGGGAGACCACCTCTGTTTGGGCCCCCTTAGGTACCATACTTATGTAGCTCATGACCTGCTAGAATCCAAAAGAGGAGGACCCATTAGAGCCCTAAATTTTAATTGGGCAGTCATATCTTCCCAATTCAAGAATGTGGTTTACATATACATACTAAAGAATTTTTTTATCAAAGTATAGTTGATCTACAATATTGTGTTAGTGATTCAGTTACATATATATGCATTTTTATTCTTCCCATTATAGGTTATTATACATTATTGAATATAGTTCCCTGCGCTATACAGTAAATTCTTATTGTTTATCTGTTTCATATATGGTAGTGTTTATCTGCTAATGCCATACTTGAAATTTATCCCTCCCCCCTTCCCCTTTGATAACCATAAGTTTGTTTTCTGTGTCTGTGAGTTTGCTTCTGTTTGGTAAATAAGTTCATTTTTACTATTTTTCAGATTCCACATATTAGTAATATCACATATTTGTCCTTCTCTGTCTGACTTACTTTACTTAATTTCTAGGTACATCCATGTTGTTGCAAATGGCAATATTTTATTTTTTTATGGCTGAAAATACTCTATTGTATATATATACCATATCATCTTTATCCATTCATCTGTTGATGGACACTTAGGTTGCTTCCATGTCTTGGCTACTGTAAAGAGTGCTGCAATGAACATTGGGGTGCATGTATGTTTTTGAATTAGAGTTTTTTTCTTTTCTGGATATAAGCCCAGGAGTGGGACTGCTGGATCATATGGTAAGTCTATTTTTAGTTATTCAAGGGCCCTCCATACTGTTCTCCACAGTAGCTGCACCAATTTATATTCCCGCAGTGTAGGAGGGTTCCTTTTTCTCCACACCTCTCCAGCATTTATCATTTGTGGACTTCTTAATGATAGCCATTCTAACTGGTGTGAGGAGATACCCCACTGTAGTTTTGATTTGCACTTCTCTAATAATTAGTAATGTTGAGTGTTTTTTCATGTGTCTGTTGGCCCTGTATGTCTTCTTTGAAGAAATAACTATTTAGATCTTCTGCGTATTTTTTGATTGCATTTTTTTGGTTTTTTGTTTTGCTTTGTTATTTGGGTTATTTGGGTTTTTGTTTTGATTTATTTTGTTTTTGTTTTGTTTTTTAATATTGAGTTGTATGAGCTGTTTGTATATTTTGAAAATTAGCCCTTGTTGGACACTGCATTCTTTGCAAATATTTTCTCCAAGTCTTTTTGTTTTGTTCCTGGTTTCCTTTGCTGTTCAAAAGCTTATAAGTTTAATTAGTTCCAACTTGTTTATTTTTGCTTTTGTTTCTTTTGCTTTGAGAGACTGATTTAGAAAATATCGCTACTATTTTATGTCAGAGACTTTTAGACTTTTTATGTCTAAGACTTTTATGGAGCCATGTCTTATATTTAAGCCTTTAGCCATTTTGAGCTCATTTTTGTGTATGGTGTGTATGAGTGGTCTAACTTCACTGATTTACATGCGGCTGTCCAGCTTTCTCAGCACCACTTACCGAAGAGGCTGTCTTTTCTCTATTGTATATTCTTGCCTCCTTTGTCAAACATTAATTGACCTTAGGTGTGTGTGTTTATTTCTGGGCATGACTGTTCCCAGATCCATATGTCTGCTTTTGTGACAATATCACACTGTTTTAATTACTATAACTTTGTAGTACTGTTTGAAGTCTGGGAGGGTTATGCCTCCAGCTGTGTTCTTTTTCCTCAGAAATTCTTTGGCAATTCTGGGTCTTCTGTCATTCCATATAAATTTTAGGATTATTTGTTCTAGTTCTGTGAAAATGTCATAGGTGATTTGATAGGGATTGCATTAAATCTGTAGATTGCTGTTGGTAGTATGACCAGTTTAACTATATTACTTCTTCCAATCCAAGAGTGTGGGATATCTTTCCATTTCCTTGAATCATCTTTGAGTTCCTTTATCAATGTTTTACAGTTCTCAACATATAATCCTTTCATTTCCTTGGCAGGTTTATTCCTAGTTATTTTTTAACTGATTTTAAAAGGGATTTTTTTTTTTACTTTCCCTTTCTGTTAGTTTCATTGTTACTGTAAGGAAATGCACCAGATTTCTGTATTATTAACCTTGTATCCTACTACCTTGCTGAATTCTTTTACCAGCTCTAGTAGTTTCTGTGTGGAGCCTTTACAGTTTTCTACATAGAGAATTATGTCATCTGCACATAATGACAGTTTCACGTGTTCCCTTCCAATTTGGATATATTTTATTTCTTTTGTGTCTAGGACTTCCAATACTATGTTGAATAGAAGTGGTAGGAGTGGGCATCATTGCCTTGTTTCAGAATTCAGTAGGAAGGTTTTCAGCTTTTCACTGTTGAGTATTACGCTGGCTGCGGGTTTGTCATAAATAACTTTTTTATGTTGACATATGTTCTCTCTATACCCACTTTGGTGAGAGTTTTTATCATGAATGGATGTTCAATTTTATCAAATGCTTTTACTGCATCTATTGAGATACTCGCGTGTTTTTTCTCTTTTCTTCTGTTGGTGTGGTATATTACACTGATTGATTTGCATGTTTTGAACCATTTTTCCAACCCTGGAATGAATCCAAATTGATCATGGTATACAATCCTTTTTATGTGTTGTTAGATTCAGAATGCTAATATTTTGTTGAGGATTTTTGCATCTATATTCATCAAAGATAATTTTCTTGCCTGTAATTTCCCTTTTTGGTAGTGTCTTTGTCTGGTTTTGGTATCAGGGTGATGGTGGCTTCATAGAATCAGTTCGGGAGTATTCCTTCTCTCATTTTCAAACTTCTGGAGGAGTTTGAGAAGGATTGGTATGAGTTCTTCTTATGTTTGGTAGAATTCCCCAGTGAAGTGATTTGGTCCTGGACTTTTGTTTGCAGAGAGGTTTTTTATAACAGATTCTATTTCACTTCTAGTGATCAGTCTGTTCAAATTATCTGTTTATTCTCGAGTCAGTTTTGGCAGGCTGTAGGTTTCTAAAAACTAGTCCATTTCTTTTAGATTGTCCATCTTGTTGGCATATAACTGTTCATAATATTTTCTTATAATTTGTATTTCTGTGGTATCAGTTTTTACTTCTCTTTCATTTCTTATTTTGTTTATTTGAGTCCTCTCTCTTCTTCTTGGTGAACCTGGCCAGAGGTTTGTAAATTTTGTCAAAACATCAGCTCTTGGTGTTATTTTTTTTTCTGTTTTTTAATCTGTTTTGTTTATTTTCTCTCTTATCTTAATTATTTCCTTCTTTCTGCTGACTTTACATTTTGTTTGTTCATATTTTTCTAATTCTTTGAGACAGTAGTTTAGGTTGTTTACTTGGGATTTTTCTTATTTTTTGAGGAAGGTCTGTATTGCTATGAATTTTCCTTTTACGGGTGCTTTTGCTGCATCCAGTAGATTTTTGTATGGTTATGTTTTCATTGTCAGTTGTCTCAAAGCTTTCTTTTATTTCCTCTTTGATTTAATCATTGATCCATTGATTTTGTAGTAGCCTGTTGTTTAGTCCCCAGGTAATCATTTTTCTCTTATTTCTCTTTCTGTGATTGATTTCCAGTTTCATGCCACTGTGGTCAGAAAAGATGCTTGAAATAATTTCTATCCTCTTAAATGTGTTCAGGCTTGTTTTGTGTCCTAGTATGTGGTCTATCCTAGGAAATGTTCCCTGTGCACTTGAAAAGAATATATATTCTGGGTTTCCTTCTCTTTTTTTTTGTACATAGTGACCTGTAGATATCAATTCTGTCTAATTGTTCTATTATGTTATCTAGGATCTCTTTTGCCTTATTGATTTTCTATCTGCAAGATCTATCCATTGATGTCAGAGGGACATTAAAGTTTCCTACTATTATTGTATTCCATCAATTTCTCACTTTATGCTTGTTAGTGCTTTATGTATTTTTCGGTGCTCATATATTGGGTGCATATATGTTAATGAGTGTGATATCCTCTTCTTGTACTGATCCTTTTATCATTATATGGTGTCCTGCTTTATCTTTCTTTATGGCCTTTGTTTTAAAGTCAATTTTTCCTGATACAAGTATTGCTAGCCCCACTTTCTTGTCATTCCCATTTTTGTGAAGTATCTTTTTCTGTCTCTTCACTTTCAATTTATGTGTGTCTTTTACCCAGAAGTGGATCTATTATCGGCAGCATATTGTAGGTTTTTGTTTTATTATCCAATTCCCACTCTGTCATTTGATCAGAGCATTTAGTCCATTGACATTTAAATTAATTATTGGTAAATATGTGTTTATAGCTATTTTAAATCCTGTTTTCAAGTTGATTTTGTATTCCTTTTTGGTTCCTTTCTCTTTTTTTTTTTTTTTTTTTGCCTTTCCTTTTGTGGTTTGATGGTTTCATTTTGTATTTTGCTTGAGTTCTTTTCTTTTTGGTTTTTGTGAATCTGCTGTACGTTTTTGATTTGTGGTTACCCTGGTTTTCAAGTATTTTAACCCATAACTATATCTACTTACTTTAGATTGGTAGTCATATAAGCTCAAACACAATCTTTAAAAATATCTACATTTTCTTACTCCTCTCCCTCACATTTGTGATTCTGATGTCCTGTTTTACATCTTCATGTTTATCCTTTTGCTGTTCATTGTAGTTACAATTGTTTTCATAGAATTTTTCTGATTGTTTTTTAATCTCTATTCTGGCTTATTTAAGTGATCCTCAGCCCTTTCATATATTTGCCTTTCATATTGTGATTACCCCTTTTCTATAGATTCTTGCTTATTTTCTATTTAGAGAAGACCTTTCAATATTTCTTTAAGGAGATATAGTGTTGCTATTTTCTTTTAGCTTTTGCTTGTCTGAGAAATTCTTTATCTCTCCTTCTATTCTAAATGACAATCTTGCCAGGTAGAGCATCCCAGGTTGCAGGTTTTTCCCTTTCAGGAATTTGAGTATATCTTGTACTCCCTTCTGTTCTGAAAAGTTTCTGTAGAGAAATCAGCTGTTAGCCTTATGGGGATTCCCTTGTAAATGAATCTTTTTTTTTCTTTTGCTGCCTTTAGAATCCTCTTTAACTTTTGCCATTTTAACTATAAGTCTGAGAGTAGATCTGTTTGAGTTCATCTTGTTTGGGACTCTGTGCTTCCTGTACCTGAATATCTGTTTCCTCCTTTAGATTTGGGAATTTTTCAGCCATAATTTCTTCAAATACATTTTCACTCCCCTTTTCTCTTTCTTCTCCTTCTGGGATTCCTAGTATGCATAGATTGGCATGCTTTAATATTATCCATAGATCTCATATGTTGCTTTCATTTTTTTTCATTTGTCTGTCTGCTGTTCTGATTGGGTGATATCCATTATTCTATCTATTTGTTCTGCACTATTTAGTTTGCTCTTTACTGCCTTTAGCTCAGTTTTCATCTCAGCAATTGAGCAGTCTAATTTTGACTGGCTCATGTTTATAGTTTCTAGTTCCTTGTTACAATAATCTGTATTTCTATCAATAGTCTTTCTTAATTCCTCCAGCAGTTTTATTACTTCCTTTTTGAACTCAAGGTCTGGTAGACTGGAGAAGTCTGTTTCATTGTTTGTTCCTCCAAGGAATTTCTCTTGTTCTTTTAACTGGGAGTAGTTACTCTGCCTTTTTATTTTACTTATATTTCTCTGACTCTATGAATTTAAGAGAAACAGTTACCTACTGTGGCCTTGAAGTGCTGTTTTTTTGTGGGTACATCCTTGTAGCCTTGTGTAGCCTGCATGAGCCCAGTATTTTTAGTGTGAGGCCTCTTTGTGGTATGAATGCCTGCCATGGCTTTCCTCGGGGTATGTTGGCCATTATCCCACTGATGAGGGTGATTAGTGTTGTGACCAGCACCTGCACTAGATATTGGGCAGAGCCTCCTTTTCATTCTGTGGTTGTCACAAGCCTGTTGGGAGCAGAGTCTGCTCCGCAGTTGTTGAAGTAGAAACCCCTAGATCCAATTCAAAGCTGTGGCATCAGGTAGGCAGGACTGGAGCACTTCTTTGGGAAAGATGATGCTGCATGCTCTTCCCCAGCAGCTGTCCACTGGGACATGCGACTCTGTGAAGTCACCTGCCATCCAGTGTGTGCATCCACAAAGTTTGCTGCTGCTGGCACTTGGACCTACCTCTGCTATGAAAGCACTGTAAATCACCTTGGGCATTCCTCACACATGTGTGTGCCCTCACAAAGCTACTGGTGTGAAAATCTGCCAAGGCTGCACCCCGACACCCACTATGGGAGCAACAGTAATAGGCTCAGATTTCAGCGCCACCTCTGCGGGTGCACCCACAAAGTACAGAAAACCTGAAGCAGCTGGAGCTGCACCCCTGCTACTGTGAGCATGCTGATAATGAAGCTGCTATGGTGAACCCACACCCCTCCCTTCCCATGTTGACAATGGGGCTGCACAGTGGACCCATGTTCGGTCCTGCACACACCCTCAGTTGCAGCCTAGGCCACACTCCAGGCCCTTCAGACTATCTCCACACAGCCAAATCAAGCCCTTCCCCGGGTCTGTCCACTGAAGCCCCAGTTTCAGCACTCAGTCACTGTGCACACCAGCAGGTGCACATCGCAGGCTGGGAAGTGCAGCTGCTTGGTGGGTTCAGCTGTGCTGGTCTCTCTCTTCCCTGCAGGGCTGCAAGCCAGCTTTCACACTCTCCTCTCAGGCCTCTGAAGCTCTCTATCTGTCCTGCTGGACCTCTCAACTGGTGAAGGAGGTTCCCAGAGTGAGGGAACCCTTCCTTTTTCACAGCTCCCTCCCAGGGGCTCAGTGCCAATCCCGATTCCTCTCCTCCCTTTTCCCTTCACCCTAATTACATGGGGATCTTTCTTGCAGCTTTGGTTGTATGAGATCTTCTGCAAGCTTTCAGTAGATACCCTGTGAGAACTGTTCCACATGTGTAAGTATTTTTTATCTATGTGTGGGAAGAGGTGAGCTCCACATCCCTCTACTCCACCAGCTTGCTCTCCCTCAAGAATTTTAATCAGATTTTAGAAAACAATAAAAAAGTTGGGGAGAGGAAATAAAGAGCTAGACATAAACAGACAAGGATAGAGACAGAGTGGAGACAGAGATAGAGATGTCCAGTTCTAGTCATTGTCAGTGAATGGGAGTCTTATTTCTGGCATTTTCATGTGATCATTGTTTGTACTGATTTATTTCTTTTTCTTTCTCTTTGATTTTCTTTTGATTTCCAAAGGCTGGATCTTAAAGTCACTAAGATTCCTTCTTCGTTTTTCTCAGTGTGTAATTATTACAACTCAAGGACTTGGAATCTATCCAAGATGCCTACCTATTTAGGCGTCCTTGCCCCATTCTACATTGTCCAACACCACACATCTGTTTTCAGACCTAGATGTCCTGATTCAAAGCACAGGTTATTTTTTTTATATAAGTATTTTCTGTTTTGAAAAAAAACCTGAAACTTACAGAAGAATTGCAAATACAAAGAACCTTCTCTTTGAATGATTTTTGATTTTAGAGTAAGTTGCTGACCTGATACTCCATCACCCCAGAAAACTTTAATGTTCCCTGCAAACACATTCTCTCACATAACCACAATCAGGACATTAATATTGATACATCGCTACTATCTAATCCTCAGAACCACCTTCAAATTCCACCAGTTGTCCTTTAGATCAGAAAGATGCAGTTCAGAATCATACATGACATTCAGTTTTCACATCTCACCTATCTCCTTCAGTCTGGAAAAGCTACTCAGTCTTTCCTTGACACTCATGACATCAACATTTGTGATAATTCCAGGACAGTTATTTAGTAAATGTCCTCAATATGGATTTTTCTGTTGTTCTCATGAAACAGGTTATGTACCTTTCACAGGAATACTGCAGAAGAGATGCTGTGTTCTTCTCATTGCATCCTATTAGGTGGCACACAGTTTTGATTTGTCTCATTAATGATATTTAATTTGATCACTTGATTAAGTTGGTATCTGCTAGGCTTCTCCACTGAAGTCATTCTTTTTCCCTTTGTAATTAATAAATTACTAATATACTGATATTTAGAAGCAGTCAAAGGAAGAAAAGAAAGAAAAGAGATTAATCAAAAGTAATAAGTAGGTGAATCAGAAGAAAATAGTGCTATGAAATCCAAGGCAAGAGAAATTTTGAAAACAAGAATACAATCAATCATATGGAATGTTACAAAATAAAAGCTTAAGGGCTAGCCATCGGATTTTACAACTATAAGGTCAGCAGTGACAATGGCCAGCCAGTTTCAATAGAGTAGATGTGGTAGTTTGAAAATAGTAGTTTGGGGAGTGAGAGGGAGCAGATCAAGAGGCCACGGGGTGGGGTAATCTTAGTCTTTAACCCAAGTCCGGAGGGAAGATGAGGATGGATGGAGTTAGGACAAAGAAACTACGGGAGTTTATACCTGATGGCTTCTATTTTCTCCATGAAGATGTGTCAGCTGTAGAAAATGGGGCAGGGATGAGATAGAGTTTTGGAAAAAATAATCAAGGTAACAACAGCCACCATGATGGATAAGAGGGAGCTTCCTAGGAAACTAGGCTGCACATCTGTTCTAAAAAGAGCTTTTCTTTTAGGTCTTTTGCCCTAGGTCTCCTCTAAGCTAAACTCTAAGCAGAGTTTCCCAATTAGAATTTTACTGCCGATGGCTGAATTCTCAGCATTCTATATCTTGGGCCTCAGATGGAAAGATGGAGGAAAGTAATGAATTACAACCACAGTCACTGGGAAAATGGTGAGGAATGAATCTTGTAAGAGGTGATTTTCTTTAAATAGGCCCTCTGACATTAAACCAACGTCTAGTTTTAGGAAGTACCATGTTAGTCACATCTCCCCTAATCACGTATGTTTTAGGGCCTTACTGACCTCCCTGGTTATCCTGGCCCCCTTGTCACTGTCCAGACTCACCTCAGGCCAGAGCTGGCCTCAGACCAACCGACAGCTGGACCAGGAGTCTGCACTCTCCTCAAGGCTCCCATGCGCTGCGATCTCCGGGTTCCACATGCTCAGCTGCTTATCCCATCTCATTGTTCTGTGCAAGAAGGAGTAGCTGCCAGGCAGACGCCGTGTGCCTGGAGTTCCTATAGTACATCCTGTATTCAACTTTAAATACCACTTTTTGATTGAATCATAATCTGATGTCCACACATAATGAACGGCTCTACTGCTGGTGGCCAGAGGAAATCTTCACAGACTTTAAATTCACTAGCATTTCTTCCTTCTACCCCTACTTCCATATATACTTAACATACATACCCATATATGCACATACATGTGTGCATGTGTGTGCACATGTGTATGTATGTTGTGTCATTTCTTCCAGACCTACTGATGGATTTGTGCTGTTTCTGTCATACTGAACAACCTGATTACCAACACTGTGTACTTGTAAATAGTTAACTAACCAGGAAACAGAGTGGTATTAACTAGTGTAATTGATGACCAAAGCATTATATAGCTTAAACTAGCTACTCTCATGCTCTGAACACTTGAGATCTTGGCCGCAGTATCTGAGCACATGAGTCACACACATCCAGCCTATTAAGGCCAAATTTCTTTGTGGCCTGTAAGTGGTGTCTGAAAATTCTTATTAAATCTTGTCCTTACAGAAACATCTCTGTATCCAGTGTCATGATGGGAACTTCTTGGAGCATATTTGCATACGCTGGACACCTATGGCCAACTGTAGATTCTGGGGCATGGCTACCACTCTCGACAATACTGTACACTGTGTGAGCCACAGATCCTTCAGTTGTGGCAGAAGCTAAAAATGTCTACAGGACAACAACAGGCCAGAAAATGAGCTTTGGAACAGAGTAATTTACACATGTATCACCAGAGCAGGCCACAAACATAATCTCTGGGAACCTTCAGGTCTCCAGCCTTTAATGAGACAAGCAGCAAGTCAAGTTTTATGTGAGAAACATTCAGTTTTAAAATGCTGATAGGAGATGCTGCTCTGAATGGTGAGCACCCCTCAGAGAGACTACATGCAGAGGCACCACTGTTTGCCAGATAGCAGAGCTTGGGTCTGCAAGTTTTCTCTTAGCTGTGGAGCACTCTGGGAGTTAAAGTCCATCGGCCATAGAACTTGCTCCTGTCACAGCCGACTACAACTGCCACTAATTAGTTACAGCCTGTAGCTTCCAGATACAAGTATGCAAACACACAATCAGCCCAGTTTCCCCAACTGGTCCTAAAAAATGCAATGTTCTGACCTTCCATGGTGATAAGAGGAGGCAATTGCGTGTGCACACACACCCCACTTCCTTTGAAAGAGGAAGACACATTCTTCCATATCAGTAAAAGCTACTGAAGATTTATTTTACTCCTGTTTTATGACAATCATACCCTAAGAAAATAATAGCTGAAGCAGAAATTCCAAAAGAATAGAGAAAAGCCACTATTCTCATAAACACCAGTACATTCTATGCTTTGGTAATCTCATATCATATGGAGGAGTCATTTGGACAAATTTCAAGAAACAGTGACTATATATATTCTTAACCACACTCATCTCCTTCAAGACCACACCCCTGTGCTTCTCACATACCCCATCTCACCTTTTTACACTTACTACCCACCAGAGCTGACATATTGGCATGGTTCTCCAGGTCCTGCATTTTGGAAGGATTCACAGCCACAGCAGAACGAGATAGAGACGAAGAACTAGTGTCTGGTAGCTAAGATCTCAGATGCAAAAATAACCCCTCAACGTCCTTCAACCTTAAGAAGTCCTATTCCTGTCCCTTCTGGCACCTACCAAATGCTTCCTTTGATTCTCTTACACCCCTTGATCAAGAATGATCCTTGTGTTCATTTTAACCAAATTTTACCCACTAAAAATATATGAGAGTAATGAGAATAAATTTTGCTTTGTCCCAGGCTCCACGCCTTCTAAACATGTACATGATTCTCTTCCTTGTGCCACTGCAACCTCCCCTTTGTAAGGCTGACAGCTGGGTTCTCTAAAATGTGCCTGTACAACACTGTAAACTCCCACACTCATCTACCTTAAGTCTAAAATCTGAAAAATCAAAGGAAACAGACGCCAAAAAAGGGCCAGTTTTATTTAACACATAAATTAATAAATGATCTTTCCTTATCAAATGTATTTTAATTATTTAATTATATGTCTGGTTTTAGATTATTTTGAAAGCACAGTTCCTGTTGTGTAGACATGTACTAAGTGTTGGGTCAAAGAACACATGAAGTGAGTGAACAGCTGGCTACATTAGCTACAGTATATCTGTCAGGGTTGACAGCTCCCACTGCTGGACAGCGCACTTCTCTTTGCACTTCATATCTTAAGCCTCTTTCCTCATCTTTTTGTTTGTAAGTCCTCACCTTCTCTCCAATAAATTCAACAACTGAAATTGAAATTTTCAAAACCCTTCAAATATCCTTTCTTGTCTATCTCTTGACTAACATGTTTTAGTCACTCTTGACTTTCTTTAACTCCCTATACACATCTTTGTACATACTGCCTTCTATACCTGAAACACAATTTCTCCATTTCTTCTACCCAACCACTATTTACCTTTCAAGTCTCAGCTTAAAAGTCCTTTCTATAGAGACTCAGTAATCTACTGCCATAAGCAGTAGATTAGTACTTAGTACTTATCATAACTGTACTTAAAATATTACAACTGCAGTTACTATTGGTTTCTCCCATTAGACTGTAAGCTCTCTGAGGAACTTCCAATGACATGATCACCTGAGATTATAGGGACAATCCCTACCACCTATGACTACAGAATTGCCAGATTAAATTTTAAATATTTAAATATATACTCAGAAATCCATGAGCATAAGACAAAAAAATGAGACGTTAAAGAGAAAAAAATCAAAGCATTAAACAGTTAACCCCTTTATGCAGAAGTAAAATTATGACAACAAAAGCACAAAGCCTGGGAGAGGAAAGAAATGGAAGTATACTGTTATAAAATTCTTATGTTATACATGAATTACTATAATATCACTTAATCTAGACTATGATAAGTTAAAGATATATACTATAAATCCTAAATCAAACATTTAAAAAAATCAGGAGTTGCAACTTTAAGCATGTTTTTTATGCCAATAAACTTGACAGCTTAGATAAAATGGAGGACATATTTCTTGAGAGACAAAAACTGCCAACGTTCATTCAAGAAAAAATAAATAAATAAATTGAAAAGCTTTATGTCTGTTAAAGAAATTGAATTTGTCATTAAAAACTTTCCCACAATGAAAACTCCAGGCCCAGCGGCTTCATTGATAAAGTATACCAAGCATTTAAGGAGGAAATAATAAAATTCTATATATACTTATCCAGAAAATTGAAAAGGAGGAAATATTTCCTGTCTCATTTTATCAGCATTATCCTGATTTAAAAAACAAAACAAACAAACAAACAAAAAGATATTATGAAAGGAAAAAACCCACTCATAAATACAGATGAAATTCTTAACAAAATTTTATAAAATCAAATCTAACAATTATGACAAATGGGCTTTATCCCAGGTGTGCAAGATTGGTTTAACATAGGAAAACCAATCAATGTAATTCACCATATCAACAGACTAAGGAAGAAAAACCACATGCTCATCTAAATAGCATTTGACAAAATTCAACTGCCATTTTTAAAACTCCCAATAAATTAGGAAGAAAACAGATTTCTTCAATCTGATAATGAGCATCTATGAAAAAAGTAATGCTAATGTCATACTTAATAGTGAAAGACAAAATACTTTCCTCCTAAGATCAGGAGCAAAGCAAAGATGTCCTTTCTCGTCATTCCTATTCAAGACAGTACTGAAGGTTATAACAAATTCAGTAAGGCAAGGGAGAAAAAAAGACATTGAGATTGGAGAGAGAAAAAGTAAAATTGTGTATATTCTCAGAGAACATGACTGTCTATACAGAAAATCCAAAGTACTATTAAAAATACCATTAATATTAATACTTGAGCTTTTATAAGATTGTAGGATATAAGATCAAATTTAAACATCAACTTATTTCTGTATACTAATGATAAACTCAGAAATCAGTATTCTTAATGTAATACAATTTTTAATAACATCTGAAAAATGAAATAGGAATAAATTTGACAAAAGACATGTAAAATCTGTACACTGAAAACACTAGAACATATCTTAGAGAAATTAAAAAATATCTAAATAAATATATCATATTCATGGGTCATGTAATTGAACACTGTCAAGGTGTCGATTTTCCCAACTGATCTACAGATTCAGTAAAAATGCAATAAACTCCAGCACATTTTTAGAAAAAATTGACAAGCTGATTCTAAAATTCATATGGAAGGGCAAAGACATATAGTAACTAAAACAACTTAAAAATAAAAACAAAATTGAAGAACTTATATTAATAGATTTCAAAATTTATTGTAAAACTACAGTAATCAAGACACTCTCATCCTGGCATCAAGATAGACAAATAGATCAACAGGACAGAAAAGTCCAGGAATAAACCCACATGCATACGATCACTTGATTTGTTAAAATTTTCATTTCAAAATTACTATGGCTTCACAGGAAGTTGAAAAAATGTACAGGGAGAGCCTGTGAATCCTTCACTCAGCCTCCCCCAATGGTAACAACCTGCATGTCATAGTGCAGTATCACAACCTGGAAAATGACATTAGTACAATCTATAAGACTTGCTTAGATAGCCCTAGTTTTACAATTTGTGTGAATGTATATAGATCTACACAATTTAATCACATGTATACCTTCATGTAATGACACCATAATCAAGTGACAGAGCTGTTCCATTACCATGAGGCTCCCTCTTACTACCTCTTTAGAGTCACACCTAGTTTCTTCACCTCCCACTTTCTAAACTCTGGGAACCATTAATGCCTTCTTCAACTCTGTAATTTTTATTTCAACAATTATATATAATTTTAATCATATAGTGTGTAATATTTTGAGATTATTTTTTTCAATGAGCATAAAATTTCCTTAAGATCCATCCAGTTGTTCCATATAGGATCAATTTATTTTTGACAAAGGTACAAAAGCAATTTATTAGAAAAAAATGAGACTCTTTTTTAACAAATGATGTTGGAATCAACTGAATACCTTTATGCCAAAAAAAGTTCAAGCCATACCTTACATAATATGAAAAAATTAATTCAAAATGGATCATAGATTTCAATGTAAAACCAAAACCATAAAACTTCCAGAAGACAACATAGGCAAAAATATTTGTGACCTTGAGTTAGGCAAAGATTTCCTTGATATGACATTAAAAGAATGACCCATAAGAGAATATATACTGATAAACTGAATTCATCAAAATTAAGAACATCTGCTTTTCAAAATATAAAATGAAAATATTTGCAAAGCATATATGTATTAAAGCACTTATGTATCCATAAAAAAATAAGAAAACAAACAACCCAATTTTTTAAATAGATAAAAGATTTGCACAGACATCTCAACAAAAACACAGCAATAGTTAATAAGCACATAAAAATGCTATTATCATTAGTCTTTATGGAAATGCACATTAAAACAGAAGAGACCACTACGTACCTATTAGAATGCCCAAAATTAAACTGACTGACCATATCAACTGTTGGTGAAAATCTGGAATAACTGGAACTCTCATTCACTTCCGGTGGGTAAAAAATGTATTTCTACCACTTTGGAAAGCAGTTACACAGTTTCTTAAAGTATTAAATATACCTACTATATGACTCAGAGATTCCACTCATAGGTATTTACCCAAGAAACGCAGTCATATTTCTACACAATGACTAGTACATAATGTTCACAGGAGTTTTATTTGTAACACCCAGAAACTGGAAACAAAAGAGAAGTTCATCAACAAATAAATGGATAAATAAATTGTAATATATAGGTATGTATTAGTTAGAGCTCTCCAGAGACACAGAACCAACAAAACACAAAAGGAGGTACATTATGAAGAAATGCTTCACGTAACTGTGGACACTGAGAAGTCCCACAGCCTACAAGCTGAACACCCAGGGAAGCCAGTGGTGTAATTCAATCCAAGCCCAAGGCCTAAGAACCAAAGGAGCTGACGATGTAAATCCCAGTCTGAGAGGAGAGGAGATGAGATGTCCCAGCTCAAGCAATGAGGAAAAAAAAAAAAAGTGAATACTTTCTGAATACTTTCTTCTTCCACGCTTTTCTTCTATTTAGGCCCTCAAAAGATTAGATGACAGCATCCACATTGGGAAAGGCAAACTACTTTCCTGAGTCCAACAATTCAAATGCTAATCTCATCTGGAACACCCTCACAGACACACTTAGAAAGTGTTCCATCAGATCTCTGAGCACTCCCTGATCCAGTCAAGTTAACACATAAAATTAGCTATCACACCATACAGTGGAATACTTCTCAGTAGTAAAAGTAATAAGCTACTAATACACACAAGAGCATGGATGGATCTCAAAATTATTTTGCTGACTGAAAGAAGCCAGACAAAAACAGTGTGTACTGTATAAATCTACTTACATAGAACTGCAGAAAACGCAAAGTGTTCTATAGTGACAGAGAGCAGAGAAGTGGGGCTGATGCGGGCAGGGGAGTGGGAGAGACGAACACGTTCAGTTCTAGGGACATAGTGTGACTATAGTCAGCAAAACTGCATTGAAAGTCGCTAAAATTCTTCAAGTCCTCACCAGAAAAAAAAACTGTAACTACATGAGTAGTGGATGTGTTAACTAACTTTATCATGGTAATCATTTCACAATATATATGTATATCAAAGCATCACATTGTGTACTTTAAACTTGCACAGCATTATATGTTGATATTTCAACAAAGCTGGGGGAAAAAGGTATAGAGAGAAAATGTCAATTTAGAAGATTTACATCGAGCTAAATTATCACTAAAAATGAAGATCAAATAAAATGTTTCAGACCAAATTAAGAAAAAGTTTTTGGTGAAAAAACTACTAAAAGATGTTCTTTAATAAAAAGGAAATTAAACTCAAAGGAAATGAGTATGTTGCAAGAAACAACAGTGAGTAAAGAAATTAGCAAATGTGTCAGTAATTCTAAATAAGCACTGACAGATATAGAGTAAAAATTCAAAACAATGACTAATACTGAACAGTTAAAAATGCTAAAAATTAAAATATGAGGTAACAATAACAGGGAGGGCAAAGGCCATTAATTAGTATACTATTCTAAATTCCATATGCTGTTCAGGAGGATCATAAGATGCTGATTAACTTTGGACTTTGTTAAGTGTTCATATTAAAATTTAAAGACAACTACCAAAAGAAGAAGCAGGCAGAAGCAAAGTCTGTTTTGCACAGAAACAACATAGAGAAAGTGTTTGCTAAGAAGGTTAAATAAATACTTATTTTCTGCATTTCACATAGCATACCTCTATGTTCTGAATGTAAAATTTTATATCTTACTGAGCTTCATAACTACAAGGATTTTCCCCAGAAACAGAACCACTAGAATATGCAACTGGATTTCATAGTCTTGGAACTGAATCCACTAGAGGCAACGAGTCAGTGTCTAAGTGCACAATTAGGAGCCTGACCTCCTGAGTATAAACCACAGCTCTGACAATGATCAGCTGAATGATCCTGAGCCAGTAAGTTAGTCTCCGATTGTCTCAGTTGCTTTACCTATAATACTACTGTACTTTCAGTGTTGCAATCAATTATTGATGTATTTCATAGATGAAGTGCTTAATAAGGTATCTGGCACATAGTAAGCGTTCAATAAACAGTAGTTTCTATTATTTCTGCATCTCTCTGTCTTTCTCAGAACATGTTGCTAACTAGTGAAAACAAGGCCTGATCAGCTGATAAGAGTTGTGTTAGCCTGCGCAAGACTGATCACCTACATTCTAGCCTCTGGGAAAAGAATCCAGCTGCTGCCATTTTGTGGATGCTAGCTATGGCCTACTGTCTAAGACAATCAATCGTGGTCAACCCCAAGTTTGGACCCCACACACAATACACCAAGGGAAAGGCTGGCTTCAGAGAAGCAGATGTGGTGAATCCTTCCCCTAGACTGTCCTTATACACAGATTCAACACAGATGTTTGAAGAAAGCACGGAAAGATCTATCAACTTCAACCAGCCAGTCTCTAAGTACCCTCTACAGCTAGATGGCGAACCAGTCACTGAGAGATCAATAAACACAAAGTGGTAGTTGGAAAAATAGAATGGGAAATAGTCAGAAATGCAAGATTCATGTTTGCAACAACCTGGATGATTTAAATAACAGGCTAATCAATCCCTTCTTCTTAACCCTGGATGGCAGAGATTTACTTTTTTAATCAAGAGGTCAAATCTAATGCTCAATATCACTAATTATCAGAGAAATGCAAATAAAACTACAATGAGGTATCTATCACCTCACACCAGTCACAATGGCCATCATTCAAAAATCCACAAATGACAAATGCTGGAGAGGCTGTGGAGAAAAGGGAACCCTCCTTCACTGCTGGTGGGAATGCATTTTGGTGCAGCCACTGTGGAAAACAGCATGGAGATGCTTCAAAAGACTAGGAATAGACTTAGCATATGACCCAGGAATCCCACTCCAGGGCATATATCCAGAAGGAACCCTACTTCAAAATGACACCTGCACCCCAATGTTCATAGCAGCACTATTTACAATAGCCAAGACATGGAAACAGCCTAAATGTCCATCAACAGATGAGTGGATAAAGAAGATGTAGTATATTTGTACAATGGAATACTACTCAGCCATAAAAACCGACAACATAATGCCATTTGCAGCAACATGGATGTTCCTGGAGAATGTCATTCTAAGTGAAGTAAGCCAGAAAGAGAAAGAATACCATATGAGATCGCTCATATGTGGAATCTAAAAAAAAAGGCAAACAAAGCATAAATACAAAACAGAAATAGACTCACAGACATAGAATACAAACTTGTGGTTGCCAAGAAGGCGGGGTGTGGGAAGAGATAGACTGGGATTTTAAAATTATAGAATAGATAAACAAGATTATACTGTATAGCACAGGGAAATATATACAAGATCTTATGGTAGCTCACAGAGAAAAAATGTGACAATGAATATACATGTTCATGTATAACTGAAAAATTGTGCTCTACACTGGAATTTGACACAACATTGTAAAATAATTATAAATCAATAAAAAATGTTAAAAAAATTAACAGAAGTGTAAGACATGTACACTGAAAATTATAAAACATTATTAACAAAATTAAAGGCATAAATGAGTGGGAAAAAAAAAAAGTCTACAAATGATAAACCCTGGAGAGCGTGTGGAGAAAAGGGAGCCCTCCTACATTGTTGGTGGGAATGTAATTTGGTGCAGCCACTATGGAAAACAGTATTGAGATTCCTTAAAAAACTAAAAACAGAGTTATCTTATGATCCAACAATCCCATTCCTGGGCATATATCCAGAGAAAACTATAATTCAGAAAGACATGTGCCCCCCAACGTTCATAGCAGCATTATTTGCAACAGGCAAGACATGGAAGCAACCCAGATGTCGATTTACAGATGACTGTATAAAGACGTTATGGTATTATATATACAATGGAATACTAGTCAGCCATAAAAAAGAATGAAATAATGCCATTTGCAGCAACATGGATAAAGCTAGAGATTATCACACCAAGTGAAGTAAGTCAGACAAATATCATATGATATCATTTATATGTGGTAGCTGAAAAAATAATACAAATAAACTTACAAAATAGAAACAGACTCACAGACATAGAAAACAAACTTACAGTTACCAAAGGAGAAAGGAGTGGGAGGGATAAATTCGGAGTCTGGGATTAGCAGATACAAACTACTATGTATAAAATAGATAAACAATGAGGTCCTACTGTATAGCACAGGGAACTATATTCAATATCTTGTAATAGCTGATAATGAAAAAGCATATATATATACCTGGATCGCTCTGCTATACACCAGAAACTAACACAATATTGTAAATCAAATATACTTCAGTAAAAAAAAAAAAGAAGAGATCAAATGTATATAGCAGATTGGAGTCTTTCTAATGCAGATTAAAGAAACATCAGAGATCATTCCACAGATGTGGGTTTTATTCCTCTGCTTTCTACCTCCATCTTTCATTCATTCAATAAATATGCGTCAGACACTACACTAAGTTACTCATACACACAGGGAAACTCTGGGATACTGTTTGAATCTTTGTGTGCTTCCATATAAGAGACCAAAAGCAATATGCATATTACAGCAAGAAAAACTTAGTCTGAAAATAGTGACTTCAGAGAAGGGTTTAGCATAAGGCATGTCTAAGGGGGTTTCATTAGTGAGGTAGCAGAAGGTGTCAAGGAGCGGCGGTCTCAGGCTGAGGCAGCTCGGGGCTGTGGACCCAAAGGCAGAGTTCCAGCAAGGCTCTGCTGAAGAACTGCCTGGGAGCTTGCCTCTCTTCCCATTCGAACCTGAGTGCAAAGAAACCTAGTGGCTATTTCTTCAACTTAAGCAAACCTTTGACCTGAAGGCAAGGGGGGCTCTTTTTTTAAATCTTCACACCCAAACAAAAAGCTGTCTGTCAACTTTCAGGGTAACAAATACCAGAACCAAATATGCTTTAAAAAAAAAAATCAACCAATTCAGATCCTGAGAAAGATCTCACCTTGATTCCTTTGAGGACTCAATTATTTATTCAAGTCCCCAACCCACTCTATGCCCCTTATTAATTATCAAAAATTACTTATGCACTGGTTATTTAGATAGTCTACTATGTTCTTATGGAAACAAGCAACCACATTTTTTTAAATTTTGCCAAAATCTGCTATTCCCTTTCCCTCAGAAGAAGAGAGAGTGAGTTCTTGTGGTTTCTTAGATGGATGACAGATTTTAATTTAATTAATCCAGAGCCCTGTGTATAGAAATGACTAAAGCAAACATGTCTATTAACAAAAAGCAGTGATTACTGGTTGGCACTGGGCCAGTAACTCTACATAAGTAGAGAACGGATGCCTGCAACTGTCTCTGTGCCATATGGGTTCTGCTGGAGCAATGAATTCGATCCAACGCGAGGTTACGAGACGTCAGATCTAACTGGGGTTTAATTGATACTGGTAAGAGGCTCTAAATAAAGAAACAGTGTGTGCAGCATCAGAAGCAAGCAAGAAGGCAGGTTCTATCCTCCCAGTTTGTTGGCAGCTAAGTTACAGCCAGACATTCAAATCAGTTTTCAAACTCAACTTTTTCAAATACAATTTTTGGGGGAGGGAAGTTGGGTTAATGGATTCTTCAGCAGCTAACTGAACTGGAATCCTCCAGCATTAATCAGTCTGTGGTTACTTCTTTCTTCACCGCAAAATTACTGAGTACATAAACCATGTAGAAAACTCAAATTCAACATGCCCAACATGAACCCATTATCTTCTCCAAACTCTCTCCTGCATCTGCATCCTGTTCAGGTAACAGTCCCTCTGATTACCAAAGCAAAGATCTTAAAGTCATCTTGACTCCAACTGTCTCACCACCTCCCAGTAAGCCCCTGAGTTCCATAAATTCAACTTCTAAATGTCTCTCACCTGAGTCTGCTTCTCTCCCATCGCCAGCTGCTAAGCCCTCCTCATCTCTCACTTCATGTAGAACAGCCTCCGAGCTGGAGTGCCTGCCTCCTTCCTCCCAACTGCTGGACCCTTTGCTGCTAACACTCCCCTGATAGTCTGTTTCTGTGTCTCCTAAGACAGAACTCAGACTTGGCTCCAGCCACCACAGGTTTCTTAATCCTTCTCCAGGCACGTGCATGCATCTCTATCCACACCGTTCCCTCTGCTTAAAACACTCTCACTCTCCACCCTAAATTTTTACCTGAAAATTAAGAAGGAAAAGCTCAGATGTTACTTCTCTGAGCCTTTCCTCACCCTCAAGCAGAACTCATCTCCTTTCTCTGTGCTCCCACAGCTCTTTGTTCATAACTTCATTATAGCACTGATCTGACACATTAGAGCTGTGTTTATGTCTATCTATCCATCTCAATTATGAGTCCCTGCAATTCCTATCCATCTCAGTTATGGAAAATCATGCCATTTATCTTGACACAGCTGAGTTCCTCACAGTGTTGGGCCTGACTCTCCGGGTAGAGTGAAGAATGCACAGAAGAGCATATTCAAACCACGTGGATAGTCTTACTGAACCCACATTAACAACAACAGCACCCAGCATCTCACCCATAATATGACAGGAGGAGATACTTCTTCTACATCCAGGAGATGGACTCAAGCTCAACCAGGTGTGTCTCTCACCAATTAGCAATGACAACAACTAATGTTTATTGAGCACAACATTTTTGCTAAACACCGTTTCATTTATTTACAATCATTGTTTCATTTATTATTCAGAACAGTCCTATAGGGTAAGGATTTTTCTCTGCCTTTTTTCTCTTGGATTCGGCACTTATTGAATAAGCAATAAATACTGTCAACGAATGAATAATATACTCACTATATTATTACCCTCATTTTACTGATAAAGAAACTGAGATTTAGAGAAGTTAAATAACTTATGCAACTTCACAGACTGAATTACTTTCCTCTAAAATCCATATATTGAAGCCCTAACATCCAATATGACTGAATTTGGAGACAGGGCTTTTAGGAGGTAATTAAGGTTAAATGATTAAGGTCATAAGAGTCCTGTTGGATTGGTGGCCGTATAAGGAGGAAGAGAGAGAAATCTCTCTCCATGCACATGCACAAGGGACGGGTCACGTGAGGACCTAGCAATAAGGCAGCCGTCTGCAAGCCAGGAAGAGTCTTCACCAAAACCCAGCCCTGCTGACACCCTGATCGCAAATTTCAATACTCCAGAATAGTAGGTTGCTTAAGCCACCCAGTCCATGGTATCTTGCTATGAAAGCCCAAACTGACTAATACATTAAATTACTTAGGAAAATTAGGAAATGGAAAAATCAAGATTTTAACCTAGATTAACAGACTCCAGCACCTTTACTCAGCTGCCTTGCAGTACTTAGCAAACTGTGTGTGGTGATCCTTTAATGAGCCCTGACTTCAATCTAATGGTTCACAATCAGTATTTTTTTTTTTTAGGAAATTGAATAGGCAAGTATTAGAGTAGAACAGAATTGAACAGAGACGACCAGAGTGTTTCACATGCAGAAAGGATAATGACTATTTCATAAAGCATTTCTTCCAGGGGAGTGTGCGGGGTACAGGTACCCCAATGTAAGACACAATTCTTACTGTGAGTTATAGTCAAAAACACTTTTAAAAACACTGAGGGTTTTTTCTGTATCGCCTCACAAATAGCTCATTCATCCAATCTCTAGCCAGATCTCTCCTGATATGAGCAAAGATCAGCACCATAGGTGAGCCCCATATTCATACTGTTTATACAATTTCTTAGTCGCAGTTCATCCCAGCATGGCGCGGTTTGTCACTTAAGCCCTGCACATCACTTGCGTGTCTGGCCTTACTCATTTTGCGCCATGGTTTTCCCTTACAACAGAGCATGGAATTGGGACCGCAAGCTTGACTGCTTATCCTTATGCCCTGTTTCCTGTGACCCTCAACTCACTGTGCAGCCACGTGGCACTCATCTCAGGGATTATCCGTTATACGTGCCCACAAAATGTATGGAAAAGAGATTCAATAAATTTATCCAGTCAAGTAGATTACATCCACTGGAGAGTCTTCACGGCAGGCAGCAGTGACCCACCCTGAAAAGCCTAGAGATTACAAGCCGGAAATTCAGTCCAGACTCAGTTACAGGGAAATAGAGCAGGCACTAGCTCTGTTTCTGGAAAACTGGAAGGCTCGCACCATCAATCAACACGACCCTGACTGGCCAATCAGAGCCTCCCTTCCTAGAATCTGAATTGTGAGAGTAATAGTAAAGTAGCTAGCATTCCACTATTACTAAGACAGCCCTTCATTCTGGCAAGACAGTTGGGTGGCTGCTTCTATGCAGAACTACTGGAGCTACGTGCTTCCTGTCTGTTCCAAATCTGGTTCTTTGGTCTCATGAGCAACTTGCATATCTGTCTATACCTCTTCTGCTGAAATTAGCTAGCATCAGTTTCCATTTCTTATAACCAAAAATTCTTAGCAGTTTCAAGTGCTAAGTACAAAAATTAGGTCTGACACAACATTGTAAAATGATTATAAATCAATAAAAAATGTTAAAAAGAAAAAAAGAAAAAAAACCACCAGATTTAAAAAAAAAATTAGGCCTAGAGTTTGGGGGCTGGGAAATAGAGGGTGGAAAGGGTAATAAACCCACAAGAGGCAGAGAACTAAGGCCAACCAACAGACTGCGAACCCAGACTCCAAATGACTTATTTCTAAATCCTTACACACCTCAGCACATGCTTTACACATAGTTTGAACTCAAAATGACCTACTGAATGGCACCACAGGTAACACAACCAGATGAGAATGGCTGGGAGAGGGGGATAAATGGTGGTAAACCTTTATTGTGAGTAGTATCAATTCTGAAGGAAGGAAATTGCTCTCAA
Source organism: Vicugna pacos (assembly GCF_048564905.1). Taxonomy (NCBI): domain Eukaryota; kingdom Metazoa; phylum Chordata; class Mammalia; order Artiodactyla; family Camelidae; genus Vicugna; species Vicugna pacos. Next base: position 73,370,781 of record NC_132995.1, read on the forward strand.
AAAAGTTACCACTACCTCTCAGCCTCTCTCGCTCCTTCTCTCTCTCCCCCACTCCACATTCCCCCCACTTTCAACAACAAACAAAAATTTCAAAGCCTCATCTTGGCCCTCTCATTTGTTAGGGCATAAAATGCAGTGTCTGTCATACCACGGAGCAAAGCATCGAAGCAATGTAAAATAAAACCAATGTAAAATAAAGGCTTTTCAAAGAATTCCTCAATTTTGATCTTTTCTGATATTCCCCTGACTCCAGTTAATAAAAATAGCTACAGTTAATAAAACATTCTATCCACTCCTTTTCAATGCTGCCTATTATTCTCGAATGCTCAAAAGCCCCAGGCTCCCAGCCAGGTCAAAAGGTTTCACAAAACATCCACGGATTATTTCGAAGCAGTGAGACTCCCACAGCATGTCTCCCCGGAAGCTGTAAGGCAAGAAAATCCATCCTCTCTTTCTGATCGAAAGTCAGAATTCACTGGAGGAGACATAAAGAAACCACCAGATAAAGGTTTATTCTCATTTTGCAATTTCAACCTGTAATCCGGGTACACTTCTCACCTAAGTAGGAGCCTTCTCTCCCAGGAGAAGAACCCCAACACACCTTCAGTGACAATGTATTTCCAACTTCCTTTTTTAACAACTACAAATTTAGTTTTAAAAAAAATCCTATTCGCCAGTATGCTGGATGGCAGCACTAACCAAGCACTGAGGGGAAAAAATGCTCCCACCTTCGCCCTTTCATCTTTCCTCTTTCAGACTTCAGCAGGCTCCTTGCTAAAGAGGAGCTTCTGTTCACTCCCTTGTCAGACCAAACCTGCATGCACAACCCTTTGGCTTTGCTGGATGCTGTCACATCACTGGGGGCCCTCCAAGCAACACAGTATTCACAGCATGAGCCACCCACTTTTGATTCTTTACCCAAAACCCCATTTCTTCCTGTGTGGATTGTGAATTTAGAGTGAGACCCCTGAACCCCAAACTCCTGTAGCCGCTCATACATATAATTCCACCCCGATTTAGCCCTGAACCACCATTAAACAATTGGTCTAAGGTTCAGCATTACTTTCCCTACTGACGTTGCCAACAGCAAAAAGGCTTTGAAAGTTAAAAAGTAGTAAGTTCCAGGGAAGGTCAACAGGGGCACGTAAACACCTCTACTGTAATATCTGGCATTTTTTAAATAGAATCAAGCTTCTTGGTAAACAGAACCACACTCTCCCAAGAATTCAAAACACTAAGTTATCAGCTTATCTCCTCCCTGTGCTATGATGCTTTCAACAAGTATGTGACAGTTTTATCAGAATCAAGTGTCCAAAATCTACTTGCTTTATGGATTCTTCAAATTATGCTTCATCCTGGGCTGGAGAATCTTAAAAGCTGGAGGAGATGGTGGGGTATTTTTTTGGTTTGTTTCTACTGTATAATCTTAGTTTGTGACAATAAAAAAAAAACATTTTAAGCTGAGTAAATATTGTAAGTACCACTTTCTAAGGCCACAACGCTTCATATTCATTCAAGAGACATTCCTCAAGCACCCACCTGCCAGGCTTAGTACTAGGCACAGTGTAGGAAACAGTGAAGTGGATGATGGGTTTTCAAATTCTTCAATGTGCCACTGGCCATCTCCACCTTGTGAAACAATCTCCTTCATTAGCATAAAGTCTTTTTTGTAGAAATTGCTTTGCTGCCCTATTTCTAGGCAAAATTAGAACTTCTGTTAGAGCCTGCATTTCCACTTAGGCTTCTATCAGACTTAAGCTTTTAAAATTATGACATTTTATTGCAGCAAAATTGAGTCCTCAGGCCAGATCCTTCTATGGCAATTACAATTACAACAAAAAGTTTATTATAACAGAAAATATTCCAATGTCCTGCCGACGGCGTAGAGGGGGTGTGTTCAGTTGACTAGTGTTTTCCCACCGGCCCCGACTGGGAGCCACGTTAGCCAGTGGGTCTCCCCAGCAGACTCTGCTGCTCCTGCCCCTCCTCTGCACTTTTCTACTGTTACTACCATTCTCTGTAAGACCTGCCTATTTTCTTCCTCGGGGCAATCTAAGACATCAGGAAACTGAAAATTAGCTTCTTTTCAACCAAAAATAAAGAGGGGGGAGTGGTTCTCAATTCCCCAAATACAGCCCAGTCTCCTTCACTGAGTAATCAGGGTGCCACTGCTAAGTCATGCCCGAACGCAGTCTGCCCGCCTCATCTTCCCTAATGGAGACTGCTGGTCAGCTGCTCAACTCGGTACCGTCCGAACGGTCCTTATGCTTTCTCATCACGCTTCCTTCACTCGAAACATCCTCCCCACCTGGAGCGCCCTTCCTGCCTGTAGTATCCTGTAATACCTAACTCAAACCCCACCCCCGCAGAGCAGCCTTCCCTTAACTGGTCCAGACTGACGCCATCATGCTCACCTCGTCACAAAACACGGTAACTGTGCAGCCGGAAGACGCCGAGGGTCTGAGTGAGGACAACAATAACAGGAATGCACAAGAGGGAATGGACTCAAAATCCACAAGGGCGGTCACGTGGTCGGGGCTGGATGGCTGAGGGTGGATACCATTGTGGATATAACTGTGGATTCTTCTTGCTAGAAAATCATTTGGGAATGAGGCTGAGGCCCATGGAGAGAACCTCAACCTTTTTCCATGCAATTTCTACTAAGGTACAATATTTAGAATCTGAGACAGAAATGACAACTGGTCTGACCTAATGGGAAAAAAGATTTTGTATTTTCCCAAAAGAAGCAGGAAGTAAAGAAACATCTTCATAGCACAGAGATCTGCTGCTGACTCTAATTACAATAATCTCTCATTCTGAAATTACTTTTTTTTCCCCCTCACTGGTTCTTTTATCACAGACACCCAATTTGAAATCAAAGATAACTGACGTCACCCCTGAATTTTTCATTACTTGAAGTGTGGAAAAAGGAGTTTGTGTCTTTCATGCCCCTTGAGCCATACATGTGCATGTCTCAGTCTGTCTTGCCTGAAATAAATTTGCTACAATCACTGTTTTTACAATATGCTAAAGATATATTACCAAAATAAGATTGCTCCTCCACAGAATAAGTGAGCCGAAGGCATTGTGTTCCATCTTTACAATGAAATGCAGATTTCTCATTGAAAGACTAATCTTCAGTTTCAAAAGATTGAACAAAATGGTGCTTAAGAAGAATTATAGCTGGTTAAATATAAGCGGCTAAAAACATCTAGGACGAGAATATTCTTTAAGTATCAAAGCATTTTCATCTGCTTATGATTTAAACAAATTTTTTCCAGCAGCAGATCTTGTCCTAGTATTTTCTTCTGAGATCAGCAAACAAAAAATCAGTTAAGTATGCTGACCCAGAACCTTCTTTCTCTAAATGATCTTCTTTCTCCGTAACTGTGTCTGTGAGGGATTACTTCATCCTGGAAGATTGGCCCTTCCCCCAGTCTCGACATCTCACATGTTCAACTCTCCTGCTCATCCCTCCCACCATGTACTCAGCTGAAAAAACTGCAATCCTGGTTAAGTTCAGCTTCCTGCCTACTCCATGCCTACACCCAAACCAACACTAAATGCTGGAGAAAAACACTCAACCTATCTGACTAATCCCTTTTTAAAATCATGACCACAAACTTCAACGACATCCTCAACAGTAACCTGGAATTCCAGCAAATGGCCCTGGCCAGTTCATTCCCCTGCCCTCTGAGACAAGTATACTCACATTTTTTGCTCAGAACTCCAGCAGCTCCTACACATTCCTCTCGAGTGATAACATCATTTCTTATTTTATGAATTAAAAAGGAACTTTCTCATCCTACAACCAAATCTGGCATCCAATCTGCTGCTGCGCCCCAACCTGGGCTGTCGTCCTATCACCATAACTGAGCTGTCTTGTCCTTTCTGAAGCCACCCTTGCCCTTTACACAGTGGATCCATCCCCTCTTGCCTGCTCAAGGACTTTGGTGCATCCTGAGTAAGCATTTGGGGCTTACTGCCAGATCAACACATCAGCAAACAAACTGCAATATTCTCCTTCTTAAAAAAGAAAAGCCTTCCCTTGACCCCACATCTTCTTGTTATCTCCCCCTCCATTTCTTGGCTCCTGTTCACAGCAAAACTATTCAAGAGTGTCCATGCTCTCTGTATCCAATTTCTCACTTACCATTCTTTCCTGAACCCCTTCTATTCAGGTTAATATTCCCTCTATGTCATTACAACTGCTCCTTTCAAGGTCTCTGAAGACCTTCTAATTGCCAGATTTAATAGCTTTTTCTTAGTTGTCATCTAGTTTAGGTTTCCAGCATCATTTGATAACTTCTCTCTCCCTCTTTCCTGGAACACTTTTTTTTTCCTTGAACTTGGAACATCCTATGTTTCTGGCTTTCTTCTTACCTCACTGTCTGTTACTTCCCAATCTCATTCACTGGATTCTTCACTCCATCCAAGGCTCAGTCCTCAGACTTCTTCTCAGTCAACACTCGTATCTTATTCTTTCCATTGCTCTCACTACGACCTACGTGTTGATGGCCACAAATTTACATCTCTGTCCTCTGACTTCTCCCATGAACTCCATATATGTATACCCAGCTCCCTAGGTGGCACCTCCACTTGGGTGCCCAAAGAGAATCTCTGCAGATGTGTCTGAAAACCATCAAAGGATCCATGCCATCGATGACCAATAACCATGAGAAGGTGCTTAACTTCACTAGTAAGCAAGCTGTGGCAAACAAAAACAACGTGTTTTTCCCTCATCACATCGTTATCATCTGCGCTGCTATGAAAATTCACGAGCCTGTCTTCGGTGCACGTGCGCACGTACTTCTGTTGGGAACTATGGGGTCAGCGGGCCTGCAGAAGTTCAACCTGAGAAAAAGACAGACATTTCCAAAGTGTTTATGTAGCCTCAGCAGTGTTTGCAATTTCCTGTTTCTAACACCCTTGTCACCACAACCAGTCATTTCACATTTCTTCATTCTGCTGTGTGCGTAGTGCCAGGATGTCATGTTTCTGATTGGCATTTTCTTGATTACTGGTGAGGCTGAACACTTCTCCATTACTGGCCAAGGAAACTAAACTATCATATTTAGGGATGCAAGCCGATAGTTAAACTATAAAGAAAACCAACGAAGGGATTACCATAAAAATCAGCGGCATGGTTACCCTTGAGGGAAACAGAAGGTAACATACTAGAACAGGACATGCAGAGGGCGGGGCCTCCTGGCAATGCTGCCTTCCTGCTCTGTGTAGTAGTCACGCAGCATTCACCTCATGATGAGACATTAGGCTACAGCCTTGTTTTATACACTTCTCAGTTTTATTTTATAGTAAAAATTTCAAATGGAAGGTTAAGTAAATAAATGAAGATTATCTGAGTACCTACTATGTGCTGAGCCTTACGACAAATACTGGGGGTTCAGAGATTAATGAGGAAGGTTGTTCGCCTCAAGGTTACTGTGAATCACACATCTGATTGGCGGCAGCATGAATTGCTCCCAGAGTACCAAAGCCCATGAAAGATGTCGGGGAGGAGGGGGGCGTGTGTGCTGGGAATGTGACTAGGACTGGGTAAGCGAAAAAAAGGACGAGGCATTATGGACATCTTTTGATTTCTGACTAGGGCCCCTCCCAGTCAGCACACACACGGACACTCCAGTGCCCACAGTCACACACACACACACACACACACACACACACACACACACACACACTCTCTCTCTCTCTCTCTCTCTCTCTCTCTCTCTCTCTCTCTCTCTCTCTCACTGTGTTAGTTGGCTCGGGCTGCCATAACTAAGTGCCATAAACTGGGCGGTACTGTCTCACAGTTCTGGAAGCGAAAACTTTGAAATCAAGGTGCAGGCAGGCCTGTTTCCTTCTGAGGACTGTGAGGAAAGGATCTGTGCTAGGCCTCTCTTCTTGGCTGACAAACGGCCATCTTCTCCCTGTATCTCTTCACACAGTCTCCCTTCTATGAGTGTCTCTGTGACAAAATCTCCCCTTTTTATAAGGACACGAGTCATAGTGGATTAGGGCCTATCCTGACGACCTCATTTTAACTCAGCTACCTCTGCAAAGGCCCTGCCTCCAAATTAGGTCATATTCTGAGGTCCTAGGGGTTAGGACTTCAACATGTGAATGTGGGGGGTGGGGGACATAACTCAACCCATGATACATACACATACTCACAAATGCATACACACACGTACTCCTATGTATATCCACAATCACACTTACACACACTCACATTCACACACAGACCCCCATACACATACTCTCACACACACCCATGTATATATACACACAAACACCCACACACTCATCCTCCTACACACTCATATATTCTTGAAGTGCACTTACATACTCGCACACTTGCACATCCAGATTACACTTTCTTACACACACACAGGTCCCACATTGGTAGGGGAGCTGCCCTTCCTCCTACGCGGCCTTCTTAGGCAGGAATGTGACCAAAGCCAAGGAAAGGAGAGTCTTCACCAAGGATGAGTCAAACTGGAACTAACGGTGACAAATGTGTGAAGACACATATCCAGCCACTGTCGGAAACACTGTCCCAGGTCATCTGTGGGAGAAGCCTGTCTGCCTGAGGAAAATGAAGGAGACCCACATGACAGAGGAAGTGAGCCACAGTGACCCTCACTCCCAGGTTCCCACCAGCCACGGGGTCGGCTGCACCCTGACCTGCTCACAGCTCAGTAAGTCCCCTTTGCGCCCCACATCAGCTGGGTTGGTTTCCTGTTACCTGTAATTTAGAGCAGCCGGATTCCTTAGAAGGGGTTTCCAGTGGAAGCCCAGGTGGCCTGGAAGGTACCACGATGACAGGTGAGTGACCAGAGGAAAGCTCGTCACCGTGCCTGGGCTGTCTTTTCGTTTTCCTTTTTCTTAAACCGAAGTATAACTGACATACAGTATTACTGGTTTCAGATGAACACCACAGTGATTCAACATTGAAACACTTTACGAAATGAGTGCTCACCAGGGTCAGTCCAGGGAGCAACGGTCCCCATACGAAGTCTTGTTCCACTTAGTTTCCTTGTTCCAGCGGCGTGCTATCTCCAACCACACTGCCTTCCTTCCACACTTCACTGATCTCTTTCCCCTAAAACTCTGCAATTCTCCCTTCTCCTTACTGAGAAGATCTCTATCTGCATACTGGTCTCTTCGAAAGCATACCCCGCCCGCCCTACGAAAGGCAGTGTACCATCGTGCTACCCCTCACCTCAGAATTTGACTGTTTGCTTCATAGCACTTAATCCCAGTTTGGAATGACTTTATTTGTGTGCACTTACCCGGGTTTATCTCTCCTCCCCACTGGCCTATAAGCCCCCTAAGGACAGAGACTGTGTGTCTATCATTCCCCATTTTGTCCCTGGAATCTAGCACCTTGGGGCCGTGTGGTGACCCAGCAAGATCAGTGGAAGAGAAGAGAGAGAAGAGAAAGGGGCACGACGGACTCCCCACACCTGCATAACTTCCCCGCCGTGCCCCCAGCAGGCCTTCTGAGAAGACAGACTATCTTCAGCTGGCAATTTTGCCTCTGATGTCCGTGCTTCTTGCTCACTGAAGGCTGTGCTGCTGTCAACTCCGCGACTCTTCCCTTCATCTCCTGGCTACACCCCCAGGAACGGCCCTGCTGGGTGACCTGCCTGCTTGAAGGGCACGGAGTCTGGGCCCCCTAGTTTTAGCACAGCCCCAGGTAGGTCGCTTCCCCAGCATTACCTTGTTCCGGTTAGGACCAATGAGAAAACATGTTGAGAATTTTCAGTTACTGAACAAGTTTTGACCACCCCCACCCCTCCATTTTCAGAACTTCTTAATCTGTAAGGTCACAGGCAATGATGGATTTCTTGAGACAGAACGGTGAAGAGCCATATCTTGCTCAGAAACATGCACGTGACCAGTAACAACCTTCGACCTGGAGAGCCCCTTAGGGGCTAAGGATAGAGGATACTTTAAAGTCTCTATTCACAGAATCCTAATGGGGGAGAGAGAAGACTGTCTGTCAAAGTAACACATGTGGGAGAAATGACCATGGTTTGTTAACATTCCAGAGTTTTAGGTACCAAAGCTCTCATTTACACAAGGAGTACTATAGGGGAAAAGACAGTTGACCTTGGTATTTCTATAGCACCTGAAAGTCACATTCCCTCCTCCCTTTCCTTTCAGTGACTCACTCTCCGGAAAACCACACAGTATCACGCATCAGAAATTAGTATGTAAAGTTACCCTCACTTTGCCTGTAACTTACAGCCTTTAAACTGCCATCTCTCTAACTACACTTCTTCAAAGAACAGCGCCATCTATCTGAGCGGTAGCCATCAGACAGGATTGCCCATGGATGTCAAAAACTCTCAGAGTTCGGCCACGTGAATAAATTCTGATTACTTCTGTATTCCAGAAAGAAAACGTATTTTTTTAAGAGCACGGTCATGAGCTGTGAGTGGCATTTGATAAAAATAATACTGATTTCTCATTTTGCAGATGCCTAAAATTACTGTATTTTGCTAACAGTACCACCCCAGGCCTGCACATTCTTAGCTGTGGCCTTAACACTCTATCTCTTTGCCTAATTCCTAATCTTAAGCAACTCTCATGGCCTAATTTGCTTGGTTGATTAAAAACATGCACCGGTTTAAACTTCACATTTCAGGTTTGATCGCTGTGGGACAAACTGGCTCATAAATCTTCGCTAGGCTACTAGTAACTAGGGAGAAGTTGCTTTCTTCAGTAAACATCCCCTGCTTCTCAGTAATAGGGTGCCTGCCATCACCCAGAGGTTTTCTCTTTTTAATTGAGTGTTTGTTGAAGCATGACTCTGAGATAGGAGGCCTATTCAGGAATAGAAATTGCAGCCCAAAGTGCCCATTACTTACCTGAGACAGCGCCTGAGCCCAGCTGCGCTCTGCAGAGCCTGGACACCCCAGCAGGTGGATTCAGGCTGCTGGGCTGACCAGCGACTTTGCCGAAAACCATGGGAGCACAAGGAGATGAGGGAAGCATGGGGCTGGGTGTTCTCTCTACCTCCCGGGATAGCAGAGGGGGAAAAATAATACAGCCACTCTGTCTTTCCAGGAAAGCACTTAGCTAGGGAAAAAAAAAATCCCTCTCCCCAGAATGGAAAATTTGGCTTCTCTGCACACCAGAACGACACATCTGTGCTTTTCCAACGCATTTTTCCTCTCTAGGAGTCAGGAGTCTGTTTTTAAACCTTCCTCTGCTCTTCGAAAGGAGAAGAGAACTAATATTTTTTGAATCTCCATTTTGAGCTCAGCATTGTAATAGCTGCTTTCAGCGTATCATTGTCTTAATTCTTCAAAACAGCAATCTGCTTGGTCCACGTGTTATGAACACTACCAGGGACACCTCTGCTCTGTCTCAGCTCCCCAGCCCTGACCTCCTGGGCCCCATTTTCCCTAACCCAGAGCTCTTCTTACACATTAACATGGACGAGGTTTTACTTCGAACTGTTCATTCTTCCAGGAATGACAGGTGTCGGATTAAACTGAAAAACCCTCCAACTTTACATTCACTGCTTTCACCTCCAATCAGTACCCTCGTCCTGGGGCTTCTCTGCGGGGAGACTCCTCGTCACCGCCCTCCTCCGCAATGCGGGGATGCTCCTCCGGCCCTGCGGAGCTCACACCACTTCGCACATACACCTCTCACCCCTGATGGGAAGCAGCGTAGTGTCTTCAAACGTGATTCATTTGAATTCTAGCGGAAACATCTGATGCACATCTGGGTGGTCCCCTGCCCTGAGCTGAACCTTGCCGTGCTACAGAAATGAGTTACTACTGATTCCTGGAATAGTCTCGGCTTCTCCCACGGCCGGGGTCATTTAAAGTGACCTCTCTGGGGTATCCAGCATGTCGTGAGCCCGTTGACTCCAGACAAAATGGTGCCAACACCACAAACATCTGGCCCTCAGAAATGCCGAAGATCGTTCCTCCCTCTGTTCTCCAACACAGCCGAACCTTGCTTTGATCCGTGTCCCCACTGCCCTGTTCCTTTGCCAACCCCTTCTCTGTCTCCTATACACTGTTCAGAACACACAGTGCCCTGTCCACGGGAGAACCACAGGCCCAAGAAGGAAACGTGTCTGGGGACACCTTGATCACAGGTTATTTGTCTATCAGAAGCGGACCCCAACTCTAAGCTCCATTGAAAAGGAGGCTTATTATTAATATAATTAAAACACTAGTAAAGAAACCAATTTCAGGCAGTGACGCCAGGAACTAGCGCCACACACCCGCTCATCTCCACTTCAACCCGAATCCATGCCCCGTTCTCCTCTCTGCTAATCAGCTTCCTCTGCTTGCTGGTTTACTCTGCTTACATAGTTCTGACAGCTAGCCCACGGGTTTGGCTACCTGGAAACATGACCTTAATTCTACAGGCCTTAAAGCCTCAACACTTCACTGTCCAAACTATGTATATAGAGAAGTAATCTGCTTGGTTCGGCTTAGGTCAGGTGATCACCCCTGGTCCAATCAGCTGTGACTGGTGTGTTCCACTGTGAGCCTGGCTGCCCAGATCTACTTCTGCAACAACTACTAAGGGTGGAAGGAGGCATCTTCAAACAGAGGAAGTAGGCAAACTAATTGTGTCTAGGACAGGGGAACTCTCAGTAGCTCAGTATTCCCAAAACTTAAAGAACAGCGGGACAATGGTTCAAATGAAGTCTGGTTTTTGTTGGATGATGAGTATTCCCAGACATGGCTCTATAAATTGTTGTCTGGTGTTAAACCATTCTAAAATATTTGTATAGACTTTAAGCCTTTTTAAAATTAGATTTTACTAGTCTTTTATTCCCCCCTTATTTAAAAACATTATCCACTGATGGGTGTCTCAGCTGGGGGAAAAGCAAGAAATATTCCAATCAGGAATTTCCCAATGACTCTAGCAGGACCTCTCTCCGTACTCAAGACAGTCACTTTTGTCAGTATTCTCTATGCCAAATATCTAACAATTTCTACTTATCCATACATGGTGTGTGGCATTGGTTTATACAGTGTGTATTTAATGTCCAAACTAGATTGCAAGCTTTTAAACATCAAAACCTGCTGTTTTTACCTTCTTGCTTCTGTAACAACTGGACTGTCATATTAGATATGTAAATACTCGACAAGATTGATTCTTTGGGCAACTATTACGATGGACTTCAATATTTTATTACAATTCAATAAATAACCTCCTATGGCATGTATTAGCCACTACTCTTCCAGTCACAAACTGCAGAAGCCAACCCAAACTAGCTTAGGCAACAAATGGGAATTTATTGGAAAGATGTTAGAGAATGTCACACCTAAATTATGGAGAAGGCAGAGATATAAGATGGGCAAAAGGCCAAGAGAACTCAGAGACTCAAAAAGTCTCTCTTCCCGCTTCTCTCCCTTTTCCCCTCTCCCTCCCTGACTCCCTTTGACTTTCTCTGTCTTTGTTTTCTCTCACCTATGCTCCTGATTGTTCTGAGTTTGACATCTTGTATCTTCCACTGCTGGAGAAGACCTGACTATCTTGGTTTGAGTTTTAAAAGCCAGGGATAAGATACAAGTTGGTTCAGTTTGAATCAGGTGGCCACCCTTGAATCAACAGTGGAGATGGGAATGCAGATGACCTGTGGGCTTTAAGAACATGGCTTTGCCTACATGGAGGGGAAAAGCAGGTCCCAAAATAAAAGTTGTTTAAGTTAGGGTACTACTAATTACTGGAAACTGATAAGCCCCTAAACCTCTGTGGTTTAACTCAGTAAAGGTTTATTTCTCACTCATAACATAGCTCTGGTCAGGTAACAACGGGGTGCCCAGGATGAAGAGGAAACAGGCTTTGGTGGACAGACACAGTGTCCATCACAAAAGGCATTCTGTCCCCAGGGAAGGGGATAGAGGAAGGGGTGCTCTTGGCCTCCCAAACAGCAGGTGTTCATTAGCCTGGGCATAATACGTCAGTCCGTAACACAACCACCAAGGAACAACTACCATGAAAACAATCTAAAACAGGCCAAAAAGCTACAGATGCACAACCAAGTTAAATATGAAATTACAAAAAAAAAGGAAATAGGAAAAATGAGGGTTTTAAGAAAATATTTCATACATTCAGATGGACCATCCTGAGGAATACTGTTTCACAATCTTACGGTCTTAAAAAGTATCAGGTTTTTGTTTCCTCCTCCACTCCCCCCAAAAATGATAAAATCATTTCATTTGTACACATATCCCCTCCAGAGAGCTTTACTAGTGCCAGAGATTGCAGTGTGCTAACAGAGCAGAAGCTGGAACCAAGACCTTTCCCTGCTCCAGTTCCTTGATCCGAGGCTTAACTACGGTTCCTCACAGGATCTTCACTTGCCACAGAGACTGCAGCTGGTTCTTTCCCCTTCCCAGCCCCGACCTCATCATTTCAATTAAGCAGCCTCCTGGAACAAAGCACATCACAATCTCTGTCATCCTCTCATAGTTACCTCCAGGCCAGGGAGCTCCCTCTGACTCTCACCTGCGGGATTCTATGATGCCTCTGCTCCCCTTCCTCCTCCTCCTCCTCCCCTTCTCTTCCTCCAGATGGAAGGTCAACCTGCTCTACCATCTCCCTGCGTTACTGGTGATAATCTGCTCCCTGCTCCATCCAGGCAGGTGCCTCCGGCTGCCTTTACCCTGTTTTTCTCTTATACTCTGTACCAAAGTAATTGTTGGGCCAGTCCTTGGGGAGGGAGGTGAGTGAAAAGGGCAATCACAGAGGAAGCAAAAAACTGCAAGACAGAAAGAAAATCTACCTACATACAATGACAGCTCCTAGGAACTTTTCAGACTGGTGAATGGGTACAAACATTTGTAGTTTAAGGAGAATCCCAGGTCACACCTTTAGGTCACAGAAGCATCTTCAATCACTGAAATGAGTCCTAGTTCATCAACAGGGCTCTTAGAACGGGAGCCCAGCTTGAAAGAGGATACAGCAAGCAGCGTTCCTCCTAGAATCCTCTACATCCCTACAACACCTTTCTAAAAATACCTGCCAGGTCCACTTGCCTGTCCCTGACTGGGAACACTGAAGCATGGCAAAAGGCGGCGCGAACCGCCCTCCACATGTCAGAGCAGCAGAGAGAGGGCAGGGAATAAAACTCAGGACTTCACCCCTGGTGCCTACCTTAGCTGCAGCCATTCTGCTGCACAGGTTTTTCATAGTGCACCTCAGGGGGCTGAATCATTGCTAGGTTTTGCTTTTTTAGGTGGAGAACACTAGTAAAATGCAAGAAGTTAAAGCATTATTGGTATAACAAATAGAGAATGTTCTGTTCCAGTTGAAAGAGCTCCAATATTTCATCCCAAAGCCATCTTCCGGGCAAACCGAGGTGCAAGAAGCCAGACACACGCTGAGCAAGACTTAGCAGGTGCACCTCCAGGCTGTGCATAGAGCTTGTGTTGTGCTGATTTCACACCTCCTCTGTAACCTCAGGTCTGCTGGCCAAATACGTGCAGTGACTCACGCGAGCAGACTTCCAGGGCAATGTGGTCAACAGAGCACAACGTTTTTACTGTACATTCGTTTCTCTTTCCAGATGCTTGTATTTGCGAGACATGATCCCTAATCATAGTCAGCTTTCTCCTCTAAACTCAAAGTATGCAAAAACAGTTTCCAGGGTATTTTTTCCAATAGGAAAAAAGACTGAAAGAAAAAAGTGCCCAGATATTAATAACGATTCCTAGATGAAGGTACTATCACGTGCAATTTTTTTTCTACTTCTGTTTTCTATTCTTTCTGAAATCTCTGCCATGAGTTTAGATTACTTTTTTTAATCAGAAGTGAAAAATAAAGTTCAAACCTAGACAGGAGATGTACAGTTCTGTGTGTGTCCTTGTCACCTCCAGACGGCAGGTCAAAGCCCTGGAGCGGCAAGTGGGAAGCAGTGCCCTGAGGCTGCAACAGAGGCAGTGCGGTGAAGCGGTCTGCCTGACACCCACCTGGATTCATGCCCCGGAACAGTTCCTCCCTGGTTGTCTGACCTTGGTTTGCTTGTTTCACATCTCAGCACTTCAGGTTTCTCCTTTCTCATCTTGAGATTGGGACACATAATCACAATATCTACTCACAGAGTTGAATGAGTTGTAAGGACAGGTGAAATTTTAAAAATTGAAATCAATGTCTGGTATAATAAACTCAAGGTACTGTATAAGCCAAGATCCAGTCATAAAGAAGAAACTACTCTAGGTATGTCAATTAAAAGGCATTTAATACAGGAAATTGATTACATGGAAGGGAGAGATGAGGAGGCAGAGAAGGACAGAGAGGCATCTTGGAGGTAAGCAACAACGGGAAGCTGCTCTCACCCCCAACGTGAAGGGAAGAGGCAGGGCTGACCTGGCAAAGACGGAACCACCATGGGTGTGCTGAGTGGGAACCCGGGCCACGGAGGAGACCCGTCACCGGAGAAGCTGCCCAAAGCAGAAAGGAGGGGAGTGACACTGGCTTCTCCCGCGTCCTGCCCTCCAGTCTTCTACTGGTGTCTCCCACTGGTCACATCTCTGTTCGAGCTAAAAGGCACAGAAGGAACCTGGGAAAAGCGGTTTCCTCTGACACAGGACAGGGTTCGGAAGGCCAGGGAAGGAAGTTGAGACTAAATGGGCAAATGACTGCCATAGCCATTATTCAAATTTTCCAAGAAATAGTTCTTTAAAAGAACTTCATATTTGCTTAAAACCACACTAGGTGGTATTCCATACTGTCACTTTTTATTCGCTTCCTCCTAAGCAAATTTTGGGAATACACGAACCCAAGGATCAGATGCAGTGACCATTCCGAAGGAATGTCGTATTCCATCCCCACACCAAGACTCAAGGCCTTCACTCCCCTGAAGTGCTGTGAAGTACACTGACTCCCTCCTGGAAGGGTGTTCATAACAAGTTTCTAATTTCTTCAATGTGGCCTTCAAGGCACGCATAACACAGACATTCTTACGCAGATTAAGACTTCCTATACTTCAGTTTCTGTATCTGTGTAATGGAATGCTATTACCTACCATACCCTGAAGCTCAAATTTTGCTGAAGTACATTATAAACTGTGAAGCACTCTGCACAAATGACTCGTCATTACCTTTTGATTACTGTGCTTTTTTTTTTTTTTTGCTACTTTATGCCATCCCTCTAACCTAGGACAACTTGGTCATTTTGACATGTTAAGATATTATGAACATGTGTCAAAAAAAGCAGTCACCAAATAGAATAGCTTCTGCTAAATTTCTACACGGCCCTAAACCAAATCAGCCTTAAGGGATGCTGACATAGAAAATGAACTTAGTCACATATCAGAGTTCTCCGCCAGGCCTGACCTCACAAATGCAGTTATACTGGGGGTCATGTTCTAAAATATGACAAGTGATGCATCTGAAAGCATGTTTTGTTAGTTGTAAGCACACTTTGAAACAGAATCACAAACACTGCCCCTTTATGGAAGGTCTGCTGTATGGCAGGCACAGTATAAGACATCATCTCATTTTACCCTCACAGCATCCCGCAAGATGAGTATTATTGTCCCCATTTTACTGATGGGGCAGCCGACGTTCAGAGATTCAAAGCATCTCTCTCGAAGCTATGCAGCCAAGTAAGCAGCAGAGCTGAAAGCCGGAGCAGCAGTAAAGCACAGACTCTCTTCCCGCTCACGACACTGTAGAACGTGCGTGTCTTCAGGGATCTTCACTTTCCCTTCATCTTCCTCTAGCCACTCCAAACATCACTGTACCCCTGGCGGCTCCACTCCCCAGCAAGTGGCCCACACCCAGAAAGAGCTCCAAGTGGGCTCCCCTGTCTACAGCAAACACGATGGCATGACAACACACCCTTCAGATCTCTGCTGACAAGGTGCACACTTGGGTGACCAGCCCAGTGGCCACTCCCTGAAATTCATCACCTCATTCACACAGAGGCCACACTCCCCACTACCTGTTCCCATACAATGACAGACCATGGCAGCAACACTAAGACAGGGCCATTCCTGGAAAACAGGGGACTGTCAAGGGACCCTGGCTCCTTATCAAACCAAAACTCTGCCAGGCAACTTTCCTCCTTCTTTCTCATTCACTGGGGTCAGCCTTGCACGGTGACCTGACGGCTCTCCCAGCTCCCTTCCTGTGCTTTCTCATAGGCGGTTCTCCTGATAAATCTCCAGTCTGTCTAATCCAGCCTGGCATATGCTTCCCATAGGACCAACCCCTACCGAGCTCTCGTTCTTTCCCTGACCTAACACCGCCCGAGTCCACGCAGCAGATCTCAGGGCTCCAGTGCCCAACTTCAGCATCAGCACACCTGGCCGACCAACCTCTCTCACACCCCCTACCACCAGGCTCAGACTGGGGATGGGACTAAATCCTTCCCCATTTCTAACACCTCTCACTGCAAGCATCAATTCGATGCCACTGTACTACTTGGAAGGCCCTTCATCAGGGAAGAAAAAGAAAGTTATAAATCTACTGCCTCTGAGGTGTAAATATTAACAGCTTAATATGCTATCTCTCCAGGCAGTCTGCATTTTAAAGAGACCAAATCGAGAGGGCAATCACTTAACCCAAAGAAATGAATAAATCTACAGATATTTCTTGAGTACCCAAGTCAGAGAGTTCAAGAGAAGCTGGATTCAGACTGAAAGAGCACAGCTCCTGGGAGGGATTTAAGCAGCGCTGCCCCTTGGCTGGGAGATCTTATTCTCATCAGAGCAACTCTCCCTGCTCCTCAACACTTTGAAGGCAATTCTGGATAAAACCCTCTCTCCCTAAACACTACATTCATTGTAAAAGGGTGACCAGACACATTCTTGTTCATGCGGAGACAGAGGGGTTTCCGTTCAGCCTGAGGCCACCCAAACGCCAGCAGGTGTGGGGCAGGCTCTGGATGATTCTCTACCCTCGTCAGCATCCCGCCTTCAAGTCACAGCCTTTTGGGTACAACCAGCCGGAGAGCTCTCCTGTGGAATGTTCTGTCACAGAGGGTGCTCCAGCCTGGGTCTTACAAAGCACTGGTCAAGCCCTTCCCTGAGCCCCTTGGGCAAGTTCTTCCTTTGCATGGGTTTGCTTCCCTGTACATAAGAAAATAAGCAATAGCATGTTGGAGATACTTCTTTATCTTCCTAAAAACTGAAGGGGAAGAATAAGTTAGTACCTTCAGAATACTTTAAGATGTATGACACAGTAAATAATTTCCTGTTGTTGGCTGGAAGGTGTCCAGGGTGTTCAAATATTAAAACAAAATAAAAACATCAAGGCACTTAATAGAGTGAGTGATTATGGAGTCATTCAAATGAATGCACTCAGTGTGTAGCCTCTAAATCAAGCACATTATGTGCATGCAGATCTTTTTCACTCCAAAAAAAAAAAAAATACCTCCCACATGCATATACATGCACACACACACAAAAGTAACAAGAAAATTAACCGTGTAACGCGAAGTTAATGCATCATTACTTTTCCGCATTTTAAACACCAAAGCCTAGAAATGTGCAGTTGCTGTAAATCGAGGTCTTTGTTCCACCCAGCTCGCACAGGCTGGCAGACAGCGGCCCCCAGGCTACTGTTCTGCAGATGTGCTCCCACTCTGGTCATCAATTTACCATGCGACACTAACAAAGGCATTTTCCCAACGTGTGACTCCATTTTCCATCTATAAAAGCAAAACAATGCATTCAAATAATTTCAAGTTCCCCAGTAGCTTCGCAGGAAGGTTGTTTATATTTATGAGGTAGCTCAAAACTCTTCCTTGCCCTCAGAACAAAAACCCCGCGGTTCACCAAAGACATTCCAAAACCACGGAAAGGGATGCCACGCCCCCTGAAATAACTCACTCGCCAGCAGACTGCCGAAGAACTGGCTGAACATTGATTCAGTTATTGGTTGACTAGAAAATGGCATCCCAACCAAGAAAGAAGGGACTAAGCGAAGAAGCAGCTGAGCCTGGTGATCGCGCCCTCCCAGCGACGGGGTCCGGGGCTGCTCACAAAGGTCCTCAACAGTTTTAAGGAGACTGATTCAAAGGTGAAGGGGCTGCTTTACTTACAACAGCCAAGATCTGGAAGCAACTCACGTGTCCATTGAAAGATGAATGGATAAAGATGTGGTGTGTATATATACTCAGCCACCAGAAGAATAAAACCTTGCCATTTGTGACAACACAGATAGACCTAGAGGGTAGTATGCTATGTGAAGTAAGTCAGACGGAGAAAGATAAACACTGTATGATTTCACTTACACGTGGAATCTAAAAAACAAAACAAATGGACAAACGTAACAAAACAGAAACAGACTCACAGGCACAGAGAACAAACAGGTGGTTGCCGAAAGGGAGGGAGGTGGGGGGATGAAAAGAAAAAAATTCTAATTCTATGAGGTAATGACTGCTAATGAGCTTGACTGTGGTGGTCACTTAACAATGTATATTTATATGAAACCATCATACTATATACCTTAAATACATAAAATTTTGTCAATTATACCTCAATAAAACTTTTCCACTTTTTAAATTTTAATATAAATTTTTAAACTTGGGGGAAAAAAGCTAAGGGGCTGCACCTTCTCTCCCCCTTACTCATCACCTCCTCTTGGGAGTCTTCCCTAATCACACCTGCCCCTTACCCAGTCCCCCCATTAGACGCCTCTCTCTCTGCCCCAGCAATACCTTTCACATTGTGCTGTATATACTGTTCCACTTGTATGTCTTCCTGTAAATGATGAGTTCCTTAAGGGCAGAGGCTGTAAAGAAGGAAAAATAATTTTTCGTCTGCCCTTTTGAGTCCTCGACTGAGATCCCTCCAATAAAAAAACAGATGAGAAATGAAGACAAACAGAAGTTTATTAACACGCACACCCTATGTAAACATGGGAGATACCCAGGGAGGAATGAGTAACTCAAAGCGGCGGCTTAGGATGCAGGCGTGAACGCCATCTTCACAGGGAAGGGGAGGCGGGACATAGGCAGCGTAAGGGGGAGTAAGTAATTTCTAGGCAAGAGAAATGGGCCCTCGGAAGAATCACCGAGAGGTACGACAGTTGTGACAAAGGCTGTCTGGGTGTGGTGTCACCCTCTGGCCTCCTCTCCTGTGACAGGAGCCAACCCTCCCTGGTTGACGAGTCTCCTAGGGAAGGGCTGATGGCGCTTGCACTCCTTTTGGAGGATCCGGCGCTAAGCAGGTAAGGGAGGCTCCGAGAAGCCTCTTCCTGCATTTGCTGCTCGTCAGGTGCTTGCAGCTCAGCATCACCAATATGCCAGGCAGGTTTCAGGTGGTGCAGTTTAGGATGACAGAACCTTCAGAGTCATGCTTTCTAACCCAGCACAATTCCTGGCACACAGCAGTGCTCAATACACTGCTACTGAATAACTGAATGAATGAGATTACAAACAAGAATTAAATACAGTTGTGCCCTTAAACAGCCAAAAATCCATGAAGGTGGAGAAGCCTAGAAACCAAGGATTTAAGAAAAGTAGAATATAAAAAGCTGAAACCAAAACTCCATAGGAATTTAAATGAAGAAATCATCACAGAAATGAAGGGGGAAAAGACAAGGCTTAAAACAGGATCTTAAACAAGGAACGACATCCCAGTGGTGACAGGACCTCTGCGGTCCTCATAAAGAGCCCACGAGGCCCCTCCCACCTCTTCTCCTACCAAATCCTTCACTCACTCCACACCAGCCACACCAACCTCTGCTTTCTTCTCAAACTCACCAGCAAGTCTCTACCTCATGGCATTTGCACATGCCATTTCCTCTGCCTAGAATGTTCTTTGCCCAGGTAGTCACATGATGGACTCCCTCACTTCCATCACATCTTTGCTTACATGTCACCTGCCCCATTCTAAATTGCAACCCACCAACATCCCACCACTGCTGCCAATCCTCTCACCCCTCTTTTTTTTTTTCAGCAATAAAGCTCATCAAACATATGTTAAAGCAACTTTTCAAACTAATCAATTGTAAGCCAGGGTCCAAATTTTATTTCAAAGTTGACACAAGGGAAAAGGCTCCTAAGAAGGCCAAATCCAAGATTTCTCTCTTGTTAGCAGCAGGGAAAGTGGTTAGATAATAATGTTAGACTAGATACGATAAAGGATGTCTGGTTAAAAGCTATTAGGGCTGTCACGAGACAAATGATTAGCTGGGCAAAAAAATCTAACTTTCCAAAAGAGAAATCTTAAGAATCTTAATTTCCTTCAAGTTCAGTGACATAACCAATGTATTTGACACTCAGAGCAGATCATTTTCTCTCTCTCTTCTCCTTACAACAGAAGTAGTTTTAGAAAGAATCATGGAAATTAATAATAATAATGGCCAGAGAAGAATTAGAAATGTAAACATTTTCTTTTTTTTAATTGAAGTATAGTATAGTTTACAATCTTGTGTCAATTTCTGATGTACAAAATAATGTTTCAGACATACATTTTTTTTACATTCTTTTTCATTATAGGTTACTACAAGATACTAATTATAGCTCTCAGTAGAAACTTGTGGTTTATCCATTTTATATACAGTATCTATAGTATATAGTATTGTATAGTTGGTATCTGCAAATCTCGAACTCCTAATTTATCCCTTCTCACCTGCTTCCCCCCCCGGTAACCGTAAGTTTGTTTTCTACGTCTGTGAGTCTGTTTCTGTTTTGTAAGTAAGTTTATTTGTGGTTTTTTTTAAGACTCCACATATAAGTGATATCATATGGTATTTTTCTTTCTCTTTTTGGCTTACTTCACTTAGAATGATGATCTCTTGGTCCATCTGTGTTGCTGTAAATGGCATTACTCTGTTCTTCTTTATGGTTGAGTAGTATTCCATTACATATATATATGTGCATGAATATATATATATATAAAAAACAACTTCTTTATCCAGTCATCTGTTGATGGACATTTAGGTTGTTTCCACGTCTTGGCTATTGTAAATAGTGCTATGGGGTGCATGTATCGTTTTGAATTAGTTTCCTCTGGATATATGCCCAGGAGTGGGTCTGCTGGATCATAAGGTAGGTCTATTTTTAGTTTTTTGAGGAATCTCCATACTGTTTTTCCATAATGTCTGCACCAAACTACATTCCCACCAGCAGTGTAGGAGGGTTCCTTTTTCTCCACACCATCTCCAGCATTTAACATTTTCTTTAATTGATCTTCATATATATAAGCATGCCAGTAATAGAATTTAACAATATATAAAAATAAACATTATATTATGAAAAAGGAATAAAAGCAACGGGTTAATCATTTTCATCAAATTTATGTATTTTGGGGGAAAAAAAGAAAAACTTAAACCTATATAACTTTTGCCTCAGAAATGAATAAATGGCAGTTTAATGACAATTAAAGAAGAATTTTCTAAAAGCAAATTTCTATTTTAAAGATATTGTTCAAATATAGTAAAATGTCTCATGTAGAAACCAAAATTTTCACTTACCAAACAAAAATATGACACTCCACTATTCACACTGTTTCACTGTTTTAAATTGCAAACACAAATGCAATCTCCAAGTGGTCATTTGGAATGACAGACCTAACACAACCTATCTCCTATGCCTTTTCTCTACGGTCACTCTGCTATCACTGTGTCAAACCTACTGTTTAAGCACTAGCACATATACTAAGCTAGGGGCAGGGGACATGTACTGTCCCTGAAGCACATTCTAGTAATTCTGAATTTCCTGGGTGGCAGAAGGGGGTGGACAGGGGAGGACACTTTATAATCTGAGTTAATTTTCATGTAGAATATAATGTTTATTAAAGAAGAGGTAATAAAATGAGCTAATTGAAGCTTACCTATCTATTAAGCTCAACAGTAACCATAGTAACTGTTTAGACTTAAACCAAAAAAAGGTTTTTCCAGGGAAGAATATTCTATCACTGACATAGTTTGAAAGCACCAGTCCATGGTGATAACCACAAGCAGACCAGCGTTTTGTCGCTTTATGACTGTCCTGTAACTCTCTCTCGGCAGGGAATGCCCTCACCGCTCACAGCAAGTTGGACCCATGGCCTTGCCTTTGCTAAGCTCTCATCTAACAGAGAATTCTTGAAGCATTCTGCCAGAAATCTTAAAATCTGGGTTTGGGGTCATTCTCTTTCTCACATAACAGATAATTGACTTAGCTATTTTACTGATCATTCATCTCCTCTGTAAGAGCAGGGACACATATCCGTTTTACTCACTGCTGCGTCCCAGGCCTGGAGAACTGCGTCCAGCCCACAGGCAGTGCTCAACGATCACTGGATTGAGCAAAAAATCTCCACTAATTCTCAGCTATTATCACTTCATGGATAGATTCTCCTTTGTGCTGAATTAACTACAGTTCTCTCCAAAGAGCTACGCCAAGGACGCAGCAAACCGCTTCTACAGTTTTCCAAGTTTCAGAGTTGAGAATTCCTGTCCCCAGTCACAGAGTCCCATGTCCTTTCCCAGGGCCATAGGGCTGTATCAGCTGATTCTCCACGTTTGTGCCGGAGACACTGTTTCTGGGGGATAGTAATACTTGTTCTGCGAGAGGAGGCAGGGGAAAGAGACCCTTTGATTAAATTATTTTAGGAGATTTGTATTAAACAAAATTAAGGGAGGAATATTTTGCTCTTTTTTTTTCACTGCAACATTTTTCAGGGCCTATATTATACTTTCATTGTGACTCTCCAGTACTATATAATATGCAGAACTTCCAGAACTTATTTGATTATAATTATGAGAATTTCTGAGAAATTCTGTACTGCAGTGAAGTGGTCTCCTGACTTCCAAGCACTGTGGACTCTTACTATGAACATGGATATGCTAAAAAGCCTCATAGGACAGTTGTAAGAACTAAAAAAAAAAAAAAAAAACCACAGGCAGCACATTGAAGAGTACCTGACACATGGTCAACACTCAGTAAATGTTGGCTGTTGTCCATGTAACTTTGTATGTGGTCACCTTAATCTGAAGAACTCACAGTAATTTTCTCATCTCATTTTATAAATGGACAAATCAAGGAAGAGAGAAAAATACAGTTTTAAAACCCCTAAATTTGTTGTAAGATAAGTGTAAGAAATAGTAACCCAATGAAGCAGTGAAAATACTGTTTTCCCACGAATTTACCATGATAACTTATAGTGTATTTATCACTCTTGTGCTCCCATCAACCTAAGGAAATGTCCTAAAATGTCAGAATAAACAGGGTCCATCTTCTCTGGAGCATCAGTTTTGCTCCAAGATTTTGGGATCAAAAAATGAAGTAATTTAACTTGTAAGTAAATGTAAAAAAAAAAAAATATATATATATATATATATATATATATATATATACACACACACATATATATATATGGAAATATTTCAGAATAAAATGCACACTTTTGTGAAATCTAAAGAAAAACGTGAACATTCAAAATACTTCCTGCCTGCAGGAGGCAGCCTGGAGCAAGCCCCAGAGTTCATGAGCCCTGTTTCCCCCCCCTCTGGCATGAGGGGCACTCTGACAGAAGCTCTAAGAGGCCCTGGCCAGGACTGAGCCCTATGCACAAAGCAAGGAGAAAAGAACATGTGCTATCAAATATGATTCATGATTCAAATATATTTTAATATCTTATTCTTTTCACACTCTGGGAAACCATCTGATAATGTGATTGTTTTGCAAAAGAGTAAAACTCTTCAGATAATATAAAGATTTTATAGCTACTGCACAGATTTAATAAGCAAAAGACTTGCTAGCATGAACTAGGTTCAACCTAAACCACTGTACAATTTAATTCAACACAATATTCCTCTGTTTAAAGTGCATGTAATTGCCAATTTATATAGTCACCAAGACCAAAGGTTTGCTAAATAGAGTTCTGCAGACAGACATGGTATGGAAAGCTTTACCCTCAGGTACCATACACCAAGAATGAATGAAACTAATCACTAATCAATCATGTATCTAATCCATTCCAAGGGCTTCTTTCAACTGTGCAATTATCCAACAAGTAAAATCAAACCCACCTATGTCAGTATTTCTCTAGATCTTATCACCATAAAGTTTTTAAAAAATCCTTACAAACTCAAGAGAACGTGTAAAATGAAACTGACATTATCTGAAACAGTATGAGATCCTTATTTCCTCCTCCTTTATACAGATTCCCTTTATGAAGAGTTATTCTTAAGTAGAACTGGTTTTTCTGAAACCTTCCCCAAGTGCTCTCTTCTACTTAAAGAAGTCCGTATCTAATGGGTGAACAACACGTAGCACTGCTTTGTGGGTGTGTGTTTCCATTACAGGCATTATACTGTAAACACATATTCTGCAACTTTCTTTTTCCCAACATGAGATGTTTGAGACGCATGTTGCTACTATAGACAGATCTATTTCCACGGACTGGAAGAAAACACTCAAGGTTCACAACAGAGGTTGTATCTGGGGAGCTGGGACAGGGACTAAGACAGGGCATGGCAGACAAAAGGCATGTGAACTTTGTTTGCACTGTTTTACTTACTGTATTAAGTACTGAAGTAAATCTGACAAAATGGCCACAACTGTTAGTTGTGGATGGTGGTTTCCTTGTGCTTTTCTGAAATTTTTATTTTCTCAAATTTAAGTAAATTTATTAAAGGTTTAAAAATATATTCTTATTTTCTTACCTAAGTGAACAAAGACAAAGTTTCCTCTTTTCTTGAGAAAATCTGGGTTCACAAGAGGGCAAAGCCCTTGACTTTGCTCCCTCCTCCCCTCCTTTCCTTCAGTTGACTTTTTTTAAGAATCTGCTCTACAGCAGGCGCTGTCCTAGGTGCTGGCGATACAGTAGTGAAAAGACGAGACTCCATCCTCAGAGTTTACACTCCTGAATGAGGAGGTTGACAATAAACAAATTAAACAAGTGATTACCTAGTATTTTACAAGGTGACAAACAGTACAGAAAGTAACAGAGACAAAGCACGGGGGTGGGGGTGGCCAAGATGTCACTGCAAAAGTAACACCCGAGAGGCTGAAGAAAGAAAAGGTATGAGCCATGTGACTATCTAGGAATAAAAACATTCCAGGCAGCAAGAAAAGCCAAGTGCAGCCCCTGAGGTAGGAGTGTGCACAGCATGCTCAAAAAAACAGCAAGGAGGCCAGAACGGCTGGAGTGGAGTAAGCAAGGGGTGTGTAGCAGGAAATGACATCAGATGCCTAATATGAGGGGTGGGGGACGGTGGCCAGAGGGAAGCCCAACTGCACAGGAAACCGTGCTCTAACCCCCATGTCAGTGCTACACGAAGCCAGCAGACCAGCAGAAGCGGCAGCGCCTGGGAGCTTGTCAAAAATACACATTCTTAGATGTCACCCCACACCTACTAAATCAGAATGTCTGGCAGCATCTGAAGTCTCACTGTGATTCTTATTCATGCTACACTTTGAGAAACACTCTTTGTAATAAAAAGAAGAATCCATCAATCTTAGCCTGAAAAATCCTGAGCTGAAAATTCAATTCTGTCCCTTACAGTCTAACATTAAGCTAATTGCACAATCTGTCCAGGCCTCAGCTTTCCTCGTCTGTAAAGCAGACAAATTCATGTCTGTCTCCTTTTAGCAAGAGACTTCCTTTTGAAATGTTTTAAACCAAATTTGATGGTAAATGTTAAAGAAATGTGGTGACTGTAAATCTCTTGACAAATGTGAGTTTTTGTTACTATGGACAGGAGCCTCCAAGCCTGCCCACCCTCAGGGGTTTGCTCTCTTCTGTGGGACCCTCCAGTGCTGTTGGGTTGGTTAAGACTTGCACACAAAAGGCTTACAGTATATCTGGGCTGGTTATGTTAAACCTGGCATGGAACCTGAACACTTGAGACTGCAGCTGGTGTGATGCTGTTACAGTATATATGGTACCTGTCCTCGCTTTGGCAGGCAAGGCCCTCTCAGTCAAGCATTTCAGACTAGGATAATGAGACAACAGAGATGCTGTGGGATACTTAGCCCAGAACATCCCATCACTCTTTCTACCCCAGAGCAGTCGCTGGGTTTTATGCAAACACTTGTTTGCTGAGACTTGGTACAGGTGGTGAGAGGGGCACTGAATTTGGAGTCAAAAGAGAAGGGCTCAAGCCCCCAGGTTTACTACTTATAAGCTAGGTGACCCAGAGAGCTCACATCCCCATGCTAGCTTACCTTCCCTGTCGGTCCCCCCAGTTGGCAGGAGGTTAAGCAAGATGATGTACATGAGAGCTCTCTGTAAAAACTAAGGCAGCATACAAGAGAACAGCACTTTGCTATCATATCCAGTCCCTCAGTCGGTCAATAAACATTCAGCAAATATGTACCAAGTCCACAACGTACCTGGCTGTGTGGATGGCTCTGGGGCACAGCAATGAGTAGGACAGACCAAAATCACACCCCACGCGGCACACATAGTCTGGTATGGGAACAGAAAGAACAAAGGGCAGCACAAAGGAAAATATAATCTGTTAAGTGGTCATGAGTGCACTGGAGAAAAATAAAGAGGAGAAAGGGGATGAGGGAATATTGTGGGGAGGGGCTTCAAAGTCAGAAAGGGTGGTCTCCTCGCTTGGACAGTGAATTTGACCAAAGACCCGAAGGAGAGAATGGAGCCCACCTGGGGAGATCGTGCTCAGACCAGTACTAGACCTTGTCAGTCTTATACACCTGTGATTCAGAATACTTGCAGAATTGTCCTTGTTTGTTAGTATTTCTTTCCTCTTGCATCCCTTTTGGGGTAGTTAGCTGAGCATCATTTGTGTCATGAGTAACTCACACAAAGGCACAAACTCAAGCCATGTCAACAGCTTATTTGAGAACATTTTATTCACTGAGGTGTCTGAGACAGTGTCTGGCTGTTAAGTGAACCCCTCTTCTGTCAACCCCAGAAATGTCCCCTAAACATAAGAATGGGAGCCACACGCTCTACAGATTAGAGACAAACCCAAGTCCACCTTGTTTTCACCACTAATAGTATTGTTTCCATTCAAGCATTAGCTCTCATTTGGCTGAGCATCTATTATGGACTCAGTATTTTGCAGAAGAGGAACAAGTACTGTTTTATAAAAGAAATGACTCCAGTACTTTCACGTGGTACAGGAGGGACAGAGCATGTGTCCAGATAGATGGACTCCTAAGTGCATTTTTTGATTCAACAAAGGTGGACTCCAGAACCTAGTGTGAAATGGGAGTGTCAAATGAACATCATCAACGCAGAGAATGTTTCTGTTTCCAGAGGCAGATGTGGAGACTGGGATTTGGGGGGACCAGGAAATATGAGGATCTGAGAGGAGATGGAAGGCACTGTGGACCATCTGAGTTGAAAAAGCAAAACAGCAAATGAGAATCCCCTGGGGCAGAATGGGCAAGAAGTTTAAGAACAATGAAAACAGGTATTTCATTTTAAATGTATTTTCTATCCCATGCTGCAGCTCTCCCCCATTATCCAAGCCTTCAGTAAAAACTACCTTGCGATCTTGTCTTTAGAGAATGAAAAATGAGGAACCACATCTGCTGCTCTGGAAATAAGACGGCAAACAAGGTTCAGCAGGAACCCGACTTGAAAGTAAGGGACAACCAGGCAACTGTGAGCCCCCACCAACCACATCCCACAGAGAATACCTGGAGATGTGAGACAGGCATCGGTCTTGCCTCAATCCAAAGGTGGTCACTTTACATCCACCTTAAAGTTGAAGTAAGTCTCAGGTAACTGGGAAGGGTGGGGACCAGAACGTCTCACTGCACAACCCCAGGAGCCACTGTTCACATAAAAGTCTATGTGCAAGATGGCAGCCTTGTTGGGGACACTCAAGTTACACATACATCATCTCATTTGATCTTCACTACACTCCGGGGTAAAAGGCATTATTATCCCTGCCTGACAGATGAGAAAAGTAAGACTGAGTCATTTGTCCAAGTTATCATGAGTATAGGTGAAATCAGTATTGAGATTCAGTTCATCCCAACCACAGAAATCCACCCTAATTCCATACCTCACCCACTTCCATGAAGTAGTGAATGCAAGTGGGTCCTCCACACACAGTGCTTTGCTGCCACTTTGGAACTACACTCCTCCACCTAAAGCAAGAATCTACAGAAACTGAAAGGACACAAAAAAATCCACTAATTTTGAATCACAGCACCCCAGTTAACACAAATTTATGCAAATTTGAACACATCACATCTGAGTAACAATGGGCAAAGTTAAGAGGCAGAGTGTAGAGAGTTAATAAGTGAAGGGAAATCCTGGCATGTGAAACACCCTGCTTGCTTCTGCTTTATTTCCAAATCTAAACATCATCCCACTTTAAATACGTCATGCAGTTTCTTAAGGCAGCTCCGAAGGATCAGCGTGCTCTCCTGTTTCTCTTTCCCCTAAGAAAGCCACAAATGCAGCTCATCTTAAATGTCACCAAGGCTTTAGACTGACTGCAGCCAATCAGCTCTCAGGGCCAGAGGAGCTTGGAGAAGGTCAGTCAAGTCTCATTTCCCTGGAGCTTTTCCACTTTTCCCATTATCTTCTCTCACCAGTAACGTCCTTGAGATCTTCCATTTCGCCTCACAGTCAGTGTGGCTGGCTCTGGACACCAGGACACCAAGCCTTCTCTGCATTTCTGTTTTCTTGTTTATGTCTTCATTTTCATCCAGTCTTTAGATCCCTCTCTATGTGACTCAACCTTCAATCAGACAAACTTTGCTCTGCTTCTTTGATGCTGTGAGTCCAGTGAAAATCGAGCAGCTACAGACTGTTCTATTGTCTGTCACTCTAATTAACCAACAAAGAATTTAGGCTTGTGACAAGTTGATTCCTTAGGATAAGTGACATCGAGCCACGTTCCGGAGCACTCACGCTGATGGACTCCGTGACCCCGGTTTCAGGGAAGCTTGTCCAGACTTCAGCCATGATCTGGGAGACTTCATCCAGAAAGGCAGGAGGCACCACTAGTGATAACTAAAAAGGGGCAACCCTTTTTCCTAGTCTAGCTCAGTTATTCCCCCCAACCCCGAATAAAAGAACCAGATCTTCCAGAGACTCTGATGCCTATTTTTTGATAGGAAAAATCTGTTCTAGAGAGTTTTGTTTCCCTAGTTAATATCTGCAACATTGGGGGAAAAAAAAAGAAGTAAGTGGGAGGAAGACAAAAAGGACGTTTTTCTTTTCTTGCACACAGCTGCTGCTGACAATCTGGGTACTTCCCTGCTAGAAGAGTGCAGGCCGGGAAGCTCCTCCCACAGCACGGGGACATTTCTGCAGGGGCTCGCCCTGTCATCACGGCACGGATCTTTTCTATTTTAGCTCCAGTTGTCAGAGAAGTCATTATATCCCTTTCCTGACCGTTCTCCACTGGAGCTGCCCAGTGGAAAATACAAGAAGCACTCTGGCAGCTGAGAGAGTTCCTGTCTGCACAATTCACTAGCCCTCCATTTGTGGAGTGCAATGGTCCCGGAGCTAATCAGAACTTGTGGTGGGCAGACTTGTGAGAAACCAAACTGCTTAAGGCAAAAAGGAAGCGTATCATCGGCTCATGCCAGTGAAAAGCCTGGGTTAGCTCTGGACTGACAAGGCTGGACGCAGGTGCTCCAACTCACTCATCAGAAAGTTGCCTCTCTCCAAACCCGTCTCCCTGCCGCACGACAAGAAGGCTGCCAGCAGCTGCACGTCCATTTCCTATTGTCTCATAAAGCCTACTAGAAAGAGGGTCTCTTCCCAAAAGTCTCAAAGAAAACTGAGATTTTATACCCTTGCCCTTACCTGAGGAGGTGAAATGGCTAGACCATGGGCCCACCCAGGAGCTGACAGTGAGGTTACAGACTGAACCACATAAACTGTGAATCACGGAGAAATGTTCCCAAATGAAACCAAGTCGTTGTTACCAGAAAAAGAGCAGGTACCGGACAAAGACAATCCTCTACTGCAGGGAGATGAATGCAGGGGACAGCCAACCCACCAGCAAGCACTCGTTCACTTCCAGCTGCCCCTAGAATCTGTCAAGTGCCCACTACTCAGTGTTTTGGAGGATCTGCAGAACCAGATGGTTAAGAGGGGAAGGAATCGGTGTACATTACACAGCCGTGTTTGGAAAGAATGAACATCCCTTCCTGAGCAGCACGGCCACACACCCAGACCCAAAGCCTACGGCCTTCCCTAGAAAACCAGGCGGAGCAGCTCCTCTCCTCTCCCAGCCGCCCTCGCTCGTTCTAGAGCTATGAAGCAGGCCTTTTTCATTGCTACTTTCTTTTCCTTTCAAAGTTGTCCTCGATGATTATCTACAGCTAACATTCTTTCAAGTAAATCCCCTCTTTACTAACGGTGGATCAGCAAGGCCACAGGCAAGTCCAGCTACACCAATAACTGACCGAGTTTTAAATTCAAAACTAGAGAATAAACATCTGAAACCAGTTATATCAGAATCCAGCAGCACCAGAGTGAACACCAAAAACCAACTGATAAGCCAGATTGCTCTCTACATAAAATTGAGGGGAACAGAAAGAAACACTGGAATTTGTCCCACATGTTCTGTCTCCTTAAAGATGACGTTAGGGCCCGCGCTCAGTGGGGGATGGACCCAGTGTCCACCACTGCACTGAATAAAAAGGAATCAAAAGATACAGTTCCAATCATACTTGTTCAATGGTTATTAAGAGATCCAAAGCCTAAATTGACTTTTAAAAATAGAGTTGGCAATTATGGTGAGTATTCTAGGTACCTTGGGCAGTCAGTGAAGGAAGAGAGATTCCAGGGAACCTCCAGGTGACCCAGGAAGGTCTGTCACACAATACGGGATGGATGTCAGCATTATTAGTTATCTGATGCATTCTTTAGTTATAAACAATTGACATTCACTCTGGCTTGCTTAACCAAAAGGAGATTAACTGCAAAGCAGCTCACAGAACTGAAAGAGCTGCTAAAAAATGGATGTAGAAGGGGCAAGAATAAAGGTCACTCCAGGGATCAAGGCAGCAGCAGCAAATTGATATCCTGACGGGGCACAGCTTGGGTAAATCACCTCCAGCTGCTTTTCCATCCAGGTATTATTCGGCTCAAGGTTAGTGTCTCAAGAGAAAAAAATGATTGGCTCTGACTGGGTCATGCATCACTGCCTGGCTGGAGGGGGTGGTGTTGTGGGGGGAGGGGTGGAAGACCCTTGACTGGCTTTCCCACCAAGGCTGCACCCAGTATGGAAAAGGTAATTCTGAAATGCCATTAGAGAGCTACTAGCGAAGAAAAGTACAGTTGTGCTCAGCAGAAAAAGAGAGAGAAGGAAGGGACGGAGGGAGGAAGGAAGGAGGGAGGGATAGGAAGGGAGAGGAGGAAAGAGGAAAAGGGAGGAGAAGGGAGGAAAGAGGAAAAGGGAGAAGAAGGGAAGAGAGGGGAGCGAGGGAGGGAAAAAACGTCCTCTGCCCTATGTTGTCTGATTCCTACTCCACAACGTCTCTTTACTGTCCCCACCTCTGTAACACAGAGATAATCACAGCACCAACCCCTAAGCGCTGCAGATTAAATGAGCTAGTATCTGGCATGTAGTAAGAACACTACAAATGTTAGTTCCTTTTAAACTGTTGTTATTATGACCACCTCTATTCATTAACCATATGAAGTTCAATTCACACGTGAGCAACGCCTCCGAGGAGGAAGGGGCTTTGGGGAGGCAGGTGGAAGGGAGGCACTGTGAGCAGGAGCATGGGGGCGGGACGCACACGGCGCGTGGGGAGAATCAGGACGACAGTGACGTGGCTGCAGTGAAGAGTGGTCGGGTGGCCAGGACCCTCTGCCCTTCAGAGTTCTCTGATGGATGCTGCTCAGCACTGCTGCCTCCATGTGAGCCCTCCAGGTGATCCTAGAGAACTCCAGAGCCACCAGGCCGCAGGTGACGGAACACTAACTGAATCCGCTTTTGTCCAGAATGGCTACCATTGTGTCACAGTCAACAGCATGGCCTTGGGAGTCAAACCTCAGCTTGAATCCCAGCTCTACCTCTAAAATGGCTGTGTGTCCCTGGGGAAGCTACCAAAGCTCTTTAAATCTCAGTTTCCTCAACTGTCAAATGGAAAAATTAAGAGTACCTTTCCAGTGGGTTGTGAGAATTAAACGAGGTGACACAGACGTGGTTAGCCACAATGACTAGTTTCATTAAGACTGTCGCTTGTTATGAAGAAACTAGGACCCCCCAGTCAACCTTTCGAGTGGAACATGGGTAGAAGAATGACAGATGCATCTAACACCCAAGTCTGGGGAACTCCAGGTTCCAGTGAATTTATTTTGCTTCCATTTGCCCTGGGATATTCTTATTCTTTAGTCTAATTTGCCTTCAGGGGGGTCCAGCACACGTACATTACTTTCCATAAGCCACACACGGGCCTGGGCACTGGGGACACAAGGATGAGCATCACGCACCCCTTGCTCTCGGGTAATTCGTGGTCTTTCGGGGCAACATATAAAGGAAAAATTATAGAGGCATGCTAAGCATTCAGACGGGGACAAGAGAAGTCCAGGGGAGGGACAAAAATTGAGCCCAACCAAGAAATTTGAGAAGTTCCACCAGAGGAAATGACCCCCGGGCTGGGTCTCAAAAGAAGAATAAAGGCTGGCCAGGTACAAACACTGGGAAGGCTGCTCCAGGCAGGGGAAGCAGAGGCCCAGCACAGAGGAGTGACCCTGCATGGGGTCTGCGGAGTGAGTCACAAGCAGTTACGCACTGTGTCAAGTGCAAAGCACCATATGTGGAGGCAGGAGAGTGGGGCACTTTTATGTCCTTCCTGAAGACACTTTTATGCCACAAAGTCCCCTCCACTTCGCACACTTGCACAGTGACCCACTCTGCAGTCTCTGAACACAGCACATACGTCCCCACTCGCGGCCTCTGCCTTTGCAGTTAGCTCTTTCTTCCCACAAAATTTCCGTGTCTGGCTCCTTCTCATTAAGGTCCAGGTTCAGATACCAGCTCCTGAGAGAGACCTTCTCTCACCACCCAGTCTACTCTTTCTCTTTCCCACCAGTCACTCCAGTACTGACCCTGGCTCTTTATACTTTCTCATTCCTATTTAAAATCATCTCTTGGGGAGGGTATACCTCAGTGGTAGAGTGTGTGCCTAGCATGCACAAGGTCCTGGGTTCAATCCCCAGCACCTCCACTAAAAATAAAATAAATAAAGACCTAACTACCTCCCCCTCCCTCCAAAAAACAAATAATAAAATCATCTTTTTTGTTTGTTTGTTTGATGTCTGCCCTCCCCTACATCACTAGAATGAAAGTTCCAGGAGATACTTTACCTATTTTAGCTAAAACTCAGACACCGAAGTCAGAATCTAGCATATTAGAAGCATTTGAAAAATACTGATTGTGCCTGATAAACACCGAGCCAAGGAGCATCAAGTAGAGGTTAGGAGCTCAGACTCCAGGACCAAACGCTTAAACTGAAACCTCTCGGCCACTGGTGGCTGTGTGGCCTCAGACAGGGCGTCTGGCCTTGCTGTACCTCAGTTTCCTTTCTATGAAATGGTGATAATTATTGTATCCACCTCACGGGGATGTTATGATGACCATGCAAGTGCTTAGCACAGTGCCTGAAATGCAGCAAATGCTCAATGCATTTTAGGCATTTATCCTCTATGGGAAGTCACTTTATTATCAAGAAGAAATAGAAAATCATCTGTTTTTCTGAGGTAAGTGCTAAATTTTGTTTGTATAGACCTAACTTACTTAAAATAATCATATGATCAATCATCTAAAATAAACAAACAGTGGAGCAATGGCAAGAGATTATTATATTACGTGGTGTGTCGCCGAAGAGGAAAACCTCAGGAGCACCAAGGCATACAAGGACCACAGGTTGACAGGTTGCGGCCTAACCATGAAGGTGGGATAGTTATTCATAAGGTCTAAACGTGAGTTTTCAGCAAGCATTTTAACGCACTGGTGAATGCTCAGTCCAGCCGAAAGGTCCCAGATGACTGACATCCCAGATACAGTCAATAGACAGGTGCACATTCCATTGCCACGTCCTCTCTGCACTGCCCATTAACGTGCCTTCTCTCCGTTTTGCCAGCACAAGTTTCCCAGGTCTGTCACACTTGGCTTCTGCCTAAGTCTGCTTCGAATGATGCCAATAGGGGTCCCACACTGCCCAGCAACCCCTTCCACATAGCTGAGCTAAAGGAAACCTCTAGCAGAGCAGAGGTGTTATCAGTCAAACCAGCCGTCTACTTGCTCTGTTCCTAAATGTCAATTACTCACCACCCAGAGTCAATTCTGACCAGGGGGAAGGAGGGCTATTTCAGGTAAGAATGCTGAAATAAATACACCCTCCAACGAAGCACGCTGGCCTTCGAGGAACTGCGTTCCTACTCTGGTACATCAGCCCCACAGCCTGCCAACGAGCCAGTCTGTTCTGCGTACAAACACAGGCACGTGCATAACAGCTGTGAGTTTCTGGTGGGCATTTCTCAGCAAGCAAGTGTATGATTAAAAAACAGAGATTTGTGTTGAGGTGAAACGGGAAAGGGGCGCCATCCCCATCAGCCTGCTATGTTTCTAGCACTAGTATCAGCTGCTCTGTTCCGTCCTAAACGGAACTGCTCTCTTCCCCATCATCATGTCATTTTTATTATGCCAACAAATGATAAGGCAAAAACCCATCATCACAAACCAGCCTATGAAAAACCAACAACACGAAGTTGAAAATGAAGAAGAAAGTCTTGTATTTCCTTTCACCTGTAGGGGGAAAAAAATGCTGAAGCCCAAGGCAAGCCCCCGTCACCATTCAGCAGTCCACCTGCCTTTAAAATATACAGCACACAGACTGAACAGGAAGATTTCGGCTATGCACGGCAATTGTTCCATTTTCTGTATTTCATAACCTGCAATTTTGAAGCCATGCTTGGTACACACGCTTGTAAAACAGTCATATCAGATAAAAGCAGAGGGATGCTAAACTATTGGAAAATAAATCAAATTCTCAGCAAGCAGTTATATCCATCATGTTGCAGCAAGCACACGTGTAGTTTAAGCTCTGCGCGCACAGTCTATCCATCGTAATGATTTGGGGTCAGGATCCTGCCACGTGCACTCAGCATTCTCTACGGAGTAAGCCCGCGCGGAGCGGGAAAGGCTGCGGAGCTGGAGCTCGTGGCCCTGCAAGTTGCCCTCAGTGCACCTGTTTGCGTACAGCCATTGTACCTAAGTACAAGGCAGAGAAGAATTAGCACATGCATAGAACCTGACTGTTCACAAGGTGCTTACATGAGCACTGTCTCCCTCGATCCTTAAAAGAACCTCGGGTACCAGCAGAGAAAAGCATTTCCATGTTACAGCAGCAAAACGACATTCGGAAACACCTGTAAAATATTGAGAAAAATTCTGAAAATCAACCCACATCCACTCCCTCTCAAAACTGGAGTGGAGTTGTGGGAGGGGTGTGTTTCAGCAACATTTTGCCCCAAATCCAACATATTCACATTTGACTACAATGAATATTCCCTGTCTTTGACTTTTTTTCTTTTAACACAAATACTCAAGTTTATCAAATTAATTAAATAAGGCTACTTTATGAGACAATGGCACAAGACTCTGTGATGCCTTATTTAAGCACCAAATATGAAAATAATTCAGCGAAAGGGATCACTGCTTGTAAATACTATTAAACTGAAGAACAGTGCCCTATTATGAGGTCCTAAAAAAATATTTCATAATGTATTTATTTTAACGTAAAAAGTAAAGAAATTGAAACGGCTTGGGTTTTACTTAGAAAAAAAACACAAAAAGCTTCAAATTCCAAATCTGAGTATCACACTAAAGCCAGGTTTGTTCACAAAGCTACGCTGAGAACAGCCTTAACCTCATCGATACAGCGCTCTCCCAGCAATGAATGTCCAACGACAAGCCTCCACTTCTCTCGGGATGCCGCTCCCTCCAACGTGAGCTCTGCGCCACTCTTTCCCTCGCCCTCAGCTCTGACTCCAAATCTGACCGTCTAAATCATCTTCCTTCTCCTGCCTTCAACTTCATAGCACCCCACGATGAAAACTTGACCTCGGAGCCAGGCAACAGTCCACATTTTCCCCTCGGGAGGGGATCATAGGAATCCATAAACTGGCCCCTGTATTAGTCTTCTCACGTGGCTGTGCCAAACCACCACAGACTGGGTGGCTTACACAACTGACATTTATTTCTCAGGGTCCTAGACACTGGGAGGTCCAAGGTCAGGGTGCCAGACAGTTCAGTTTCTGCTGAGGGCCCTGTCCTGCTCTTCAGAGAGCTCCCTCCCACTCTGTCCCCACATGGAGGAGAGAGGGCTCTCGTGTCTCTTCACCTTCTAAGAAGGGCAGTAATCCCAACATGAGGGCACCACCCTCACGACCTCATCAAAGCCTAATCGTCTCCCAGAGGCCCCCGTCTCTAAGTACCACTGCACTGGAGGTTAGGGCTTCAACTTATCAATTTGGTGAGGGGAGCACAGAGTCTACAGCTGTTTCTAATTTTTGAGTTATATCCTCTGCAATACTCAACAGCAAAATGTTTACTTATTCTTGTTATCCCCCCTTAAATTCATACATGAAGCCAAAGAACTGCCCTGGTAATAGCTGAGGTTATATAGATATAAGAGTAATGTTATCATATACTTGTATAAAAGAATAGAAAAACAAAAGTTAATATATTAAGGAGTCCACATTACAAATCCTTTTAATGATCCTGAAGACCCCTTCAGGTATTCCCCTAAAGTTTTATAAATTCTCTGCTAATTAAAATCTTTTTCTCAATATCTAGCAATTAATGTAAATAAATACTGGTTTCATTTTTAGTCTTTTTTTTTATTAAAGTATAGTTGATTCACAATATTGTGTTAGTTTCTGGTATACAATATAGTGATTCAGTTATACATATATATATTCTTTATCATATTCTTTTTCATTATAGGTTATGACAAGATATTGAATATAGTTCCCTTACTATACGGTAGGACTTTGTTGTTTATCTAGTCTATATATAGTAGTTTGTAACTGCTAATCCCAAACTCCTAATTTATCCCTCCCCCTCTTTCTCATTTGTATGTCTGTGAGTCTGTTTCTGTTTTATAAGCAAGTTCATCTGTATCATTTTTTAGATTCCACATTTAGGTGACGTCATATGATACGTTTCTCCATCTGACTTACTTCACTAAGTATGATAAATTCTCACATTTTTAGTTTTACTTGCTATTTTAGCAGTTTTTACTTTTCTATATAAATATACAATTTCTATTTCAGGTGCATTATGGATGAAAAGAGTTGTGTTGGAAACTAATCATTTCATAGTATTTGTTTGGAAAGAGTGCTTTCTGAATTCCAAACAAGCATTTAAAAATAAATAAATAAACTTACAGAGAAGAAACAATCTGTAAGTTGGGACTATCCTGTAAAAGATATCACATTTACCAACATAACATTTAAGATTTGAGGCAATATAATTAAATTTAGAAAAAGTTTTCTCCAATTTAATAAAAGGGAGAGAGACATACACAAGTGTCAGATGACAGCAAATGCCAATGTATAATTATTGATTGTCCACAGAAGTGGAAAACTTAATTGTAATGTCAGGGTTTCCAAGTATGAATCGAAGAATAAATCTATCCAACTTACTAGAAAAGTTTACACTTACTCAAGTTTTTCAAAAATGTACTATTTCTGTAGCATTTAGAACCAAGGAGGACAACCAACCAAAAGGAAGGAAACAAGAAAGCAACCAGAAAGACCTCGAAATGACCTTCTCCTAAAAAGTAGGCGTGGTCTTCTCAAAACCCCGCTTCACTGAGCTGAACCTCAGTTCAGTTCTTAGTCTGAATTGAAAGGACCCCCAGACTCCTGCAGGGCGACTAGCAGACCTCCCCCCGCCCAGAGCTGCCAAGATGCATCATGCACCCACTCACCACATTAAAGAATGTAAGGACACATCAGGTCCTGCTGAAGAGAATGTCCAAATAAATCGATTGCTGTTTCCCACACCCTACTGCTTCCAATCCCACCTTCAGTGTCTCAAAGCTACTAGTAGATCCAAAGTCATCTTTGGAGGAAGTGCCTAGCACTGATCAAAAAAACGATACACGATCTCTACTCACTATGTTTTCTATTTCTGCACATTTCATCTCCATAAAGAGAAGCAGAACCAGGGTATAGGCACTGTGAACGGAATCTTCCCAGGATCCTGATGAGTTTTTATCACCCCTTTTGAAATCATCTTTCCCAAAAGCCTCACGTATAAAGCAAGCAAGGTCACCGAACTGGGAGGAAAACAAATCAAAAGAAAAAGTCTGTGACACAGGGCAAGCAGGAGATGCCCAGCCCCTTTCAGCCGCCCCACCATTTGCAGGCACTGCCCCGCTGGGCAACGTGCATTCCCACCTTCCTGGAGATTTTTATCCATTACTTCAGGGGGTGAGGGGGTGAGGGAGTGAGGGCACGTATCACTGCCCTTGTAAGAAAAGACTTCAGGGGATGGTAATGGAAACAACATTAGTAAGTTAATCGATATAACAACTTCCGTCCCATGAGTTTTAGGATCATACTACATACAAACCACTGGATTTTAGACTGGGGATTATTGACTTCGTGTGTGTGTGTGTTGTGTGTGTGTGTGTGTGTGTGTTTTGTGAAAACTGGGGCATTTTTAATGTGCGTGTGTGTGTGTGTTTTATGAAAACTGGGGCATTTTTAATGTGTGTGTGTGTTTTTTATGAAAACTGCGGGGCATATTTAATGTGTGTGTGTGTGTTTTATGAAAACTGCGGGGCATTTTTAGTGTGTGTGTCTGTGTCTGTGGTATGAAAACTGCGGGGCATTTTTACTGTTCTATTGAGCAAACTAAACCACCCCCCCTCCCAGCCAGGAGGCGGGAGCTCACCCCGTGAACCCCGAGGGTCGGCGTCTGGAGGCTGGAGGACGCCCGGGCCCCAGGCCGAGCCCCGGGCCGGCCCCTCTGCGCACCCCCTCCCCACCCCCCAACCCCAACCTCAACCCAGCGGCCCTCTCCGCACCCCCCACCCCCCTCCCCAGCCGGCCAAGCCTCACCTAGAAGCCCGGGCCCCGCACCCGCGGGGCCGCCGCACAGGGAGCATCCCAGGAGCGGTTCTCTCGCCCACAGCGCCTCCGGGGAGAGCCGGCCTGGCGTCCGGAAGTGCGCGCCAGCCGTGACCCCGACAAGGAGCCCGCCAGGGGGGGCGCGTCTGCGCCCGACCGCCCCGCCCCTGCCGCAGCGCCCCCTGGGAGAGCCGGCCTGGCGTCCGGAAGTGCGCGCCGGCCGTGACCCCCACAAGGAGCCCGCCAGGGGGCGCGCGTCCGTGCCCGCCACCAACGGCCCGGCCCCTCCCACCCCTCCTGCAGCGCCCACTTTGTGTGTGTTTTTAATTTAAATGTATAGTATTAAGCCTACACACTTAAAAATATGCCATATAAATTATGTCAAAACTTAAAGTAGATATCTGTAACTGGAAGGAAAAATCTGTTCTCAAAGATATGAGTGCCTGAAACTTGGGAGGGAATGAATGAATACACTTCAAATGAGTAAATGAAGCATTATTTAGAGAGCATTAATTTGTGCCATACCTAACGCTGCGTCCATGCGTGTTGTTTCATCAGTCTGGTGTTGTTCTGATTTTATGAATGAGGAGAGAGTTACTTGCCAAGGACACGAAGCAGCTAACTGGTGAGACTGGGACTCAGGGAGACACTGTGCGGCTGGACAGTCAATACAGGACGAGGCTCTAGAAGTTAGGTTTTAGCTCTAGCCATGCCACTAACCTTTGTGACCTTGACGATGATTAAGATTAAGAATAATCCTTTTGTCCTCAGTTTCCTCCTGTAAGGTTCCCTTCTCTAAAATCGTACAATTCTATAAATGCATGCCATCCCTCACCTGCATTTCTGTTAAGTGGTTGGATGAAATTACCCAAGATGTGATGTAAAACCATCCAGTTCTATCGTGCAACACATATTAGGCATGCCTTGAGTGCACTACCTCGATTTTCTAATCCATGCAAGTGCTTAATTTGTTGTATGTAATTTGTTCCCTTTCAAGTTAATATCCCTGTATTATAAAAATCAATAAACACACACTGAAAATAATTACATAGATATAAACCTCTTACTTTGCAAAAATACATGGTAATGCATGCATTTTTCTACCCAACAACATTTACTATGTGTTAAAATGATGCTCTATGCAATCTTAGACAGAGGGAAATGTTTCCTAGGGAAATTTCAAACATCTACATGGGAAAAAAAAAAAAGAGTACACATAATCAATATAACGATCTCAAGGATGGAACCAACAGAAATAAAACTGCCTCCTTTGATTCTTCTGGTAGAATAGCTAGTTAAAGACAAAAACCAATGGTAGCAAGAGGAGTTGGTTAGCCAGGATCAACTTACTACTGTTCAGTGGGTGCATTTGATTGTGGCTTTGCTACTAAGCATTGCAGGATGAATGAAGTTGCCCTTGATTTCTCACTCTCTACAACTACTGGTGCCAACCCCATGTGGGCCCACGAGGGGAGGCAGCATGGAAACACAGCTTGCTTCCTGAGCTCTGACCACTGCTTCTGAGCAGACCTTACAGCCAGAGTCCAGTGGATGCAGGCACTGGGATTCAGCACTTTCCCAAGTGTGCTTTATGAGATGCTCATTCAGGTCAGTCAAATTTTAGAAATATTCCATCTTTTACCCCCTTTTTGAAGAATCAAAAGGTATATTAGCATATGAAAGTCTCTAGGAAGTCTTTTATAAAGATGCATGCTTAAATTGGCCACACTTACCAAATTTATTTGTTCGTAGAACCCCCTTCACCCTGATATCTATTAATGCCTCACAAAGGATCCCAGGGAACACACTCTCCTTAGCCACGTCTAGGGCTCCTGATTCTCTGTGGTGAAGATTAAATGAGAGACAAAGAGGGACCCCATTCATGGATCACCTACTGTGTGCCTAGCTTTGCTCTCTGGGCTTTGCAGGCACAGTTTCATTTAATCACCACAATAATCCTATGAAATAATATCCTACTATCCCCATCTGATAAATAAAGGAGCTGAAAAATATATGTCAGTTTGAATGAGACAGATGCTCACAAATTAGTGAAAAAATCAAATTATAATTATAGATAAATAAATATATAACACATGCACATTTATTATGCATGGTCTAGAATGAAGATTGTTAACTAGCAGCCTATAGTTATTTTTTAATTCAAAAAAAATTGCTGACAATATTTAAAAGCCAGGAGATTTCAACTTTAAGAAAAAATCAGAAGCTTTAGCAATGAGAGGCCACTTCCTTCGGGTAATGTTCTTCTGATGCCCCTGCAGGTAAGGCCTGCGATCTCTGCTTCCCCAAATCCCATCTGGCTGGCTTGACTCATGTGCGTGAGCTGTCTGGTTCATACAAACATTCAGGTGTGTGATGTCTGGTCTAGAAGGATAGGTACCAAAATGCTCTGCAGAAAAAAAATTACTGTGGTTTCTCCTAGGTTGCAGCCAGTCAGAACAGCTGTCCTCGAAAAGCTCACCGTCTAGCAGGAAAGACAGACCATTCACTCAGCTGCCCAAATGAGTCACTCTGGAGTCATCCTCAAGTCCTCCTTGGCTTCCATCAGCTGAGCCAACCAGGCACAGCTCCACCTCCAGTAAATACGTCACAAGCCCGTCCTCACTTCGCTATTTCCGTTCCCACTGCCTTGGTGCCATTCCACGTCTTCTCAACCGAGGCTAGCTATCTTACATAAGGCTAGATTTGTCATGTAATTAGCAAATTTTGAGATCTATCTTTTTTAAATTGGTGACTCTTGTGCCATATAAAATGCCTATAATTGTTTTTCTTTCTGTTTTATTTGGGGGGTGGATTTTGCAAATATCTTTTCTTGAAAATGTCCCCTATAGTGGAAAACCCCAGATATGATTTAAAAACCCCAGGTATGATTAAAGAAGAAAACACTTAAAGCACTCTTAAGAGAAGAAAAACAGGGACAGAGGGGCCAGAAGAGTCAGGGATACTCACGTGGCTGCTTCATCTTTTAAAGTTCTCTGCTCTAACTTGAAGGATTTATAGTTTTGTACTAAAGAGAGAAGCTGATTCTTTGTAGAGAAACTTCTAGTGTTCTAGGAGTTGAAACTGTAACACTGAATAAAATCTCCAAGGAAAAAATGACCAAAAAAAAAGAATAGACAGATGAAAATGTAAATAGACGTTTCCCCAAAAAAGACAGTCCACAATGAGACGAAAATTTCTAAGTGATACTTTTATAAGATTCCAAAGCTCACCCCCAGCCCCCCTCAAAAAAAAAACTCTCCACTTTTTTTAGGTATATTTTGAAATAAGAATAATATCTAATATTCTCCTCATGTGTCAAAACTCTTGCTAGTTCTTAACACGAACTTATGAGGTAGGTGTTACTGTGTCCATTTTATGAATGAGAAATCTGAGACCAGAGAGGTTCAGTAATTGCTGGAGCCACATTTACTCCACTAGCTACGTGTTCTCACCTACTGTAGTAGAATAACTAAGTTAGCAAGTTATCATCATACATAAAAGCTAATAACTGCTTTGGAATGTTACTGGCTTCAAAGTACTAAAAAAGCAAGGAAGGAAGATACAGCATTTCTTTTCTTCTGAGCCACTGAGATGAGAATCAAGCAGTAGTGATGCTAGTTTTACCCGCTCCTTTTCAGGTAACTGCTTCTGCTGGTACCTCTCAAATAGTGTTAAATGGTTATCGGTGGTAAGTGGACATCCTTACCTTTTTCTTGTCTTTAAAATGAATGCCCGTACCGTTTACCGTTAAGCTTGGTTCTTGCTTTTTCACCGAGCCTGATACATCTCATATTAAGGAAATATTCGTCTATTCCTGTTGAGTACATGGATATCCATAATTACTTTTGTAGACTGTCATTTGAATCCTTCAGCACCACGGCAGATTTAAAACACGGTCACAAATCCTTCCACACCCTTCCCCAAGAGAAGCAGGGTCTCCGTCTCCTCTCTTTAATCTGAGTGGTCCTGTGACAACTTAAACCAATAGGATGTAGCAGAAGTACCGCTATGTGACTCCAAAGGCTAGTTCATAATAGGTCAGGCAGCTTTCTCCTTGCTCCCTGGAAACTGCTCTTTGGATTGCCCTTTGAAGATCCTGAAGCCACGGTGCTATGGGGAAGCCTCGGCAACACAGAGAAATCACACGTAAGGGCTCTGGTTAACAGTCCCGGCTGCGCCCAGCCTTCAGCCATCCCAGACCATGCACCAGGCATGTGAATGAAGGATCTCCCAAATGCTCCTCGCTCTCTGCCATTCAGGTGAGACCCTGGACATTCCACAGCAGAGACGAGCCACCTCTGCTATGCTCTGTCGAAATTCCCACAGAGACTGAGCATTTGATAAAACAGTTATTTTACACCACTAAGTGTAGTACAGCTGGTTATGAAGCTATAGATAACTAGAACAAATGTCAGATACCTCTCTCTGTCTCATTTTACACTTTTTGGTTGAAAGTCAACTTCGTCTAATATTTAGATTGCAAACCTTAATTTCTTCTGTTTGAATTTTCTTCTTTTGCCCATCCTGTTATTTTCAACTTTTCTGAATCATTTTAAGTCTGTCTTATAAATACAGCCTGGGGGGATGGGTATAGCTCAGTGGTAGAGCACGTGCTTAGCATGCACCAGGTCCTGGGTTCAATCCCTCGTGCCTCCATGAAAATTTAAATAAATAAACCCAATTACCTCCCTCTCCTTCAAAAAATAATTTTTTTTAAATGGGAAATAAATGAGCAAAAATAATTAAAAATAAATAAATACAGCATAGAGTCAGGTTTTTCTTACACTCCAATTCAAAGATCTTTCTCTTTTGATAACTGAGCCAAACTCATTTATAATTTTAATATGGCAGATATATTTGGCTCCAGTTCACTCGTATTGCTTTATGTTATCTTTATTTTCTCTTTGTAAGTTTAATTTTTCACTATGTGGTCACCTTTGAGAGGGAGAGAGAGATGACTATGTGTACATGGTTATTCTGCTCTTTTGGAAAGATTGTTACAGCTATAATTACAAGTTTATAAAATAATGAAAATCTTCCATTTTTAAATAGTATCTACTGGTTTCTTACTCTTCCTTGCCTCCTCTTCCTTCCCTTCATGTCTCTCTCTCTCTGCCCCCTCCACCACCCAGTGGTATATTATTATCTTTGTAATTGTTCTTTCTACTGCTAAATAAGCATTTCACTTTTATTGCTTTCTTGTCACCTTTAGATGAAATCATTTGTCAGTAATTACCAATGAGGACTCAGCAAATTCATTCTACCTCCTACCTTCTTTGCCCCTTTCTTCTCTCCATTTAGTTAGTGGTATCACTCCTTCATTGTCACGCACACAACGTCTGCATTCTGTTCTCTCATCCCACTTTCCACAAGTATCTTAGTCTTAGCTCCACTTTTAAATACATTTAAGATCATTG
This sequence comes from Vicugna pacos, assembly GCF_048564905.1. Taxonomy (NCBI): domain Eukaryota; kingdom Metazoa; phylum Chordata; class Mammalia; order Artiodactyla; family Camelidae; genus Vicugna; species Vicugna pacos. The sequence goes on from NC_132995.1 coordinate 73,415,175, forward strand.
CCACAGAAGCATGAAGTTGGACACTTACCTTACACCACATACAAAAATTAACTCTAAGTGGATCAAGATCTAAGTGTAAAAGCTAAAACCATAAAACTCATAAAAGAAAATATAGGGGGAAATCTTTACAACATTGGATTTGGCAATGAATTATTGTATATGACACCAAAAGCACAGGCCACAAAAGAAAAAATAAATAAACTGGACTACATCATAATTTAAAACTACGCATCAAAGGACATAATCAACAATGTAAAAAGACAGCCCTTGGAATGGGAGAAAATATTTGCACATTATATATATGTGTTAGGGACTTGATAGCCAGCTATATAAATAACTCCTCTAACTCAGCAAGAACAAAAAGACTCCAATTTTAAAATGGGCAAAGGATTTGAATAGACACGCTCCAAAAAGACATACAAATGGTCAGTTTTCAAGATATGCATGAAAATATGCTCGACATTGCTAATCAACAAAGAAATGCAAATCAAAACCAAAATGAAATGCCACCTCACCCCATTAGGATGGTTACTATGAAGCAGCCAGGAAATAACAGGCGTTGGTAAGGATGTGGAGAACTTAAAACCCTTGTGCACTGTTGGTGGGAACATAAAATGGTGACGCCGCTATGGAAAACAGTATGGCAGTTACTCAAAAAATTAAAAGTAGAACTACCATGTGATCCAGCAACTCCTCTTCTGGGTACACCCCAAAGAACTGAAAGCTACAGCTCTAGGAGATACCTGTATAGCCACGTTCATAGCAATCTTATTCACAATAGCCAAAAGGCGGACGTAACCCAAGTGCTCATCATGGCTAAATGGGTAAAGAAAATGCAGCACACACGGCAGTGGAACACAGACACACCTCGGAGACATTGCAGGTGCGGTTCCAGACCACTGCAGCACAGTGAGTATCACAATAAGTGAGACACAAGAAATTTTTGGCTTCCCAGTATATAGAAAGCTATGTTTACGCCATACTGTAATCTAGTAAGTATGCAATATTGTGTCTTCAAAATACTATACATGCCTTAATTTAAAATTACTTTATTACTTAAAAAATGTCAAAATAATTACAACAGTAACATCAAAAATCACCGAGCACAGATCACCATAACAAATATAATAATAATGAAAAAGTCACATAAAGACATGAAGGAAGCAAATGCTGTCAGAAAAATGGCTCCCACAGACTCGCTCACTGCAGGTTGCCACAAAACTTCAATCTGTAAAAAAAACACCATGTCTGCAAAGCACCGTAAAACGGGGTACGCCTGAATTACCCGGCCTCACGTGAACGACGCTTTGCGCAGGCGTGGTCTGGGGTCCGCACGCGCGCTAGGCCAGGCCCGCTCCGTTCGGGTTTCTTGGCCTCACACCCGGGCACCTGGTTGCTGCTCCGGGTTGCACCCTGGACCTGAAAGCCCGAGGCAACGAGTACGTGAAGGAGGAATTTAGGAGACCCGAGGCCTTGCGCTCCGACGCGGCCCAGTGTTTCTTGCAGGAAGGGGAGGCATGTGCAGCCGCGCTATGGCAACAAGCTAATGAAAACACAACATTCACCAGAAAAAGCTTGTTTCGGAACCATCCTCCCAGAAGAAAAACGTAATGACTTTCGTGGTGAACAAATTGGACAGCTGCAGGAGCTGATGCAAGAAGCCAGTAAACCCAATAGCCAATTTAGTATCACTGACTCCATGAAACCAAAAAATTTAGTGTATTACAATAAAGCTTAACGAAGCACTTAGAGTTCAAAAACAATTATTATGCTCAGTGGAATAAGTCAGCCACAAAAAAGACAAACACTGTATGATTCCATTAAACAAGGTGCCTAGAAGAGTCGAGTTCATGCACAGAATGGGAGGCACAGGGGCTGAGGGTGAGAGAAATGAGGTGCTGTTTAACCGGTACAGAGTTTTAGTTTTGCAAGATGCAAAGAGCTTGGGATTGATTGCAAAACAGTTTGAACACACTTAATGCTGCTGAACTGTATGCTTGAAAATGGTTTTTAATTGTAATTTTTACAATTAAATCGTAAATTTTATGTTATGTGTATTTTACCACAATTAAAAATAAATTTTTTTAAAAAGAGAAAAAAAGATTAAAAGGAACTCAGAGACATATCAATTTCCATGTATAGCCCCTAACTGGAGCTCAATTTGAACAAACCATGTATTAAAAATATTATGAGAATCACAAAATCTGAATGCTGGATATTTGATGACATTAAAGAATTACTATCATTTATTTTTCGTTGTGATAATGGTATTGGGGTTGTATTTTTAGAATATGCTTTATGTCTCTTTTGTTTCAGAGATGCATAGTAACACATTTACAGGGGAAATGACATAATGGATTATTTCCCAGTTGGAGGATAGGAGGACAATGATTAGGGGTGTGGATAAGACAAGATTGATCATGATAACTGTTGAAGCTGGATAATGGGTACATGAGAGGTCATTATCTTATTCTACTTTTGTATATTTTGAATTTTTTTTCTAATAAAAAACTTCAATTTCAGAAAGAAAAAATTCACTGCCAGTTCTCTTGCCCCAGACATGCAGGCCGTCGTTTGACTGGCAGAACTTCTCCCGTGAGTTGTTTATTCCTGAAAGGCTTGTGGCAAGTCTTCCCTGAGATCTTCCACGCGCAGTGGGAGTGGATGTAAAGAAAGTGGCTCCCACTTTTTTTCGCTGAGAATCTGAGAGGTGCCGCTCCTCCGGCCCCTGGTGTTGAATGTTGCTGTGGAGACGAATGTGGAGTCATATTTTTCCCTCTCTAAGTTATTGGAGCCTTTTACTGCCCAAAGAATTCTTTCTTCATCCTGAGAGTTCAGTCTCATCATCAGAACACTTCTTGTTTTGATAGTCTGGGCCCGTTTTCCCTGGGACACAGTGTTTTTTCGGTTTGTTCAGTCACATATTTTATTACCAGAAGTTTTCCCTGAATGGTATCTTTAAATGTTTGGGGTTTTCTTCATTGTTTATGGTTGTTCACTGTTTCGTTGTTTTCCCACTAGAACTTCAGCTGACTGTCTCCAGGATGGCCCATTTCTAGTCTTCTATGCCCATTATTTCCATCGCTGTTTTTATGGTGTCGCTTTTCCTCACGTTTCTTCCAGTTGTGTCTTCATTCTGTGATTCTTTATTCCCTGCCTTGCAGCTCACCTTTTCTAGTTTCCACTTACTCCCCACCTCCCCTCTGTATTCTTTTATTTTTTGCTTTGTGGTCTTCATTCATCAAGGTTGTTGATTGCTTCACTGAGTGTATTTTTATTTTAACTCATGGCAAATTGTTAGGACTAGATTTTCATCTGCTTATGAGTGTTCTCCACCTGCGGGCCCACATTTTTTTCCCATAGGATCTTTCTAACAATACCCTTTTTAAAATTTTTTTACTTTTCCTCATTGAACGAATTGAACTTTCCCCAGTGGGCTATTTTCAAGAAGTTCTTTGACTGGGGAGGGGGCAAGGCGGCCCAAACTCTACTCTCCTCCACTGCTGCCCCAGAATTAGACTGTTCCCTGCAAACACAGCTCATCCTGGGATTCTTTGTTCAGCTCTTGACTGTATTTCTTGGAGCCAGACCAGAAGAGGCGCATCAGCAGGAGCACCAGCCCGGCGAACCCGAATTCCTGGGCAGCTGTGTTGACTGCGCACTTCAAGTGAGCCCTTCCCCTGGTATTTTCCCTGGCACGTCCGGCAATCGCCAGTCCCGGTCCCTCTCTCCACCCTCTGTGTTACCCTTTTTGTTTCCTCATTGGCAGCTGTTACACAGTTTCATCTCCTCTTGGCAGTTCTTACAGGTGTTGGAGAGTCTCGTTTATATTTGTCTCCTGGTTTTTCTGAAAATGATGGAGACTCTTCCTTTTCTTTCCTTTTTTTTTTTCTTTTGCATGATTCCTATGACAGGAAGAGGGGAAAAGCCAGAAATCTGACAGCATAATTAGGGAGACACTTTTGAGAAGCTTTATGCCTCGCATTTTATTGTGGTTGACTTTGGTTTTGTTTCTCTGATTTTGATGAATTTACCCTCTATAAAAACAGTTCACTTTCTTCTCACTCAGTGTGTGCATAAAACTCGTTTAGTCCGTCGGAGGCTTTCTGAGCAAGAGTAAACCATCTCATCCAGGAAAGCATAAAAATAATGTAAAGGGAGTGATAAGCCCAGATGCAACAGAATTCTTCCACTCAGTCAATCCTGAAATGGAAGTGGGATTATTGCAAACCAACTGACGATGCCTTACCAGCTGCTGAATTGGATCCCGCTTTAACTCTGCACGATGACAGGGTGAACTTATTTCCTTTCGTGTAATGAAACCAGGATCTTTCATGGTCAGTAAGAGTGCGGAAGCATCTGGATTCATTGACTGCAACAGACCTTAATAGTGTGCAAGTCGCTGGGGGAAAATTGTGTGTATCATATTGTCATTTTGCATCTGTTACTCTGATTAGGATCATTGTAATACATTCGAATTCATTAATGGTGGCTACTTTGGATCTCTAAATAATTAATGGAATCATAGGTGTCTCCCTAAGCAACGCCCTGATGGCACTGTGTATTAGGCAGTGCTGTGTGCTCTGAATAAACAGCTCTGACACAGCTCCATCTGTTGTGCCAGGCACCTCCTCTTGCACCAGCTTCCTTAGCCAAGCCTGGAAAAATAGGCAGAGCCAGAGCAGACTCCGTGCATCATGATGGTTTTTAATGCAGGATGCCAGGCCCCAGCCCATCTAGTGAATTAGAATCCCTGATGGTGGATCCTGGGAATCAGCATTGTAATGGCCATCCCAGTGTTTCTTATGTGCCCTACAGTCTGAGAAGCTCTGGATAGAGGCCTGTTGTCCAGGAAGAAAATGTCAGCAAGATGGGGAAAATATTATGTTGTGAATCCTAGTCCACTGGAATTCCATCACATTGTATGTGAAATTTCCTTGCCCCAGATGTCTGATATGGTTGCAAGGCCTGAAGAAAACAATTTCTCCTACTTCTAAGTTACAAAATAATCTCATCCTGCCCCACCTGATTTTGTTGTGCTCTGCCTGGTTCCGCCTGTGCTCTGAGGATGAGCAGTTGACAGCACGTGAAGCAAAAACATGACTATCCGTAGATTTTTCTGAGAGCAAATCTAAAGGAATAAGAAAGAAAAACCAATTTATTAGGCTACGATTAAACACACACACACAACTAGCTGTGGAAGTGCTTGTTTCCCAATATCCCGAGGACAACGACACTTGGCAGATTCCTCAGTTTATCTGCGTTTCATCAGAGTAGAAGACCACTCACATAAACGGCAGCCGTCTGTCCTGGGGCACTGCAGAGGTCATGAAAAGATCTGAACCCACGCAAATTGCAAGCATTAATAAAGATAATGCCCTAGTCAGGAACTGTGGAGTGAACGTGGATTTGTAAACGTCTCAAGACTAGCCAGAAAGGTGGGGGGATGAAAGTAGAAGATGAAGGCTGCAGAGGAGACCAAGGGAAAGACCAGGGGACGCTGCTGCAATCTACACCACAGAAATCCCTCTGCCGGGGCAGAGGGAAGCCGGCCTGGCTTGGCTTTCGTCTAGGCTGCACCTCAGGATGTCCCCCACAAAGTTTCCACAGATGAGCTCAGTAGCCCCACCCATCGAATCAAACCATTAGCTGCATAGCAAAGTGATCAACGGGAGCCAGGGGATTCTTGTGAACTCCAGATGCCTAAACCGCTGCTCACAGAGCAAAATGTCCTGGGCACACGGGGCTATACATGGCAGGCAACAGGCATCACTTGCAAATGGAAATGGCACTGAGAGCAAATATTAGCAAGGAGTTACCGGTGCCACATGTGTCAGGCCTTATTGTCATTAATTGAATCCTCACAGCCATCTTTCCAGATTACACTTATTTCATTGATGAGGAAATAAATAGGTAATAAAGACACTCATCTAGTGAGTAGTGGGACCAGGGTATGAACCATACACGTCTAGCTCCCAAGTCCATGCTTTTAACCACAATCCTGCTCTGGAAGACGCTGGATCCCTTCAGCGGTGCAGGCTTGACGCTGACATTCTGGTAAGAAACACAGCAGCAAGAGTCTCGATCTAAGAGTCTACACTCGATTCGACTAGATGACGGATGTGGTTCTAGACGTGGGCAGCACAGCTGACTTTCCCGATGACAGTGAGGCCAGAACTCAACGAGTCCTGGTTCCATCAGACTGCAACTAACATGTAGACAATAGATAATCATTAACTGAATTATTTAATTTTTGACTTTGTCAATCTGTATTCCCAGTGTGAAACATACCTGGCACACAGTCAGTGCCCAATAAATGCATGATGAATGGGTAAATAAATATGTGAACTGATGAGTGGATAACTCAGTTTTCAAAGATATATGCATCCTCATACTCACCTGGAGAAAAACACTGCACATAGACCAACACACCAGCCCCGCCATCGTCATTCCTTTCTGCCAGACATTGGTCCCCAAGCTTCTGCACAAGTAAAGGGGGGTTCATAGCTACTTATATAACAGACTGTGCCAAGAGCAGGAAATAAAGGAGGCACAGGCCATGAACATCCCCAGGCCAATGGCTCACACACCACCAGGGTTTCTGTCCAGGGCCATTATTTTTTAGCATTGCTTTGCACTGCCCTTTTACTACAAGGATCAATCTGAACTTTTAATCATTTGCTCTTTGACCTAAAGCATATGGATTTACAGCATCCTTTTCAGGGCCATGGGATCTTTATCTTGGATTTTCCATTGTTTAAAGATCAATCTTAACTAATTGGGGCTAATTAGAGATCAACAAAAAACCTTCCAGTCTCTATCTACAGCCTACAATAGTATTTAAAAAAAAAAAAACCTATTCAATTTTGTGACTGAGTCGAAGTTCATTTCATGGGCAAGTATAGGAAGGACCCACCTTTAGCAAATAGATTCCTCAGTTGTGCAGCTTTCAGTTGACAGATGCTTCAGTGATGGAAAAAATAAAGGACAAGAAGTTAGACCTCCTAGGTTTGAAACACATTTTCACCACTGTTAGACGTGTGGCCTTGAACAAATCACTGCGTCCCACTAAATCTGCTTGCCCAGTGAAAAATGACGTGTTGAACTCTCTGCAAGATCTACAAACACACACGTGTCGTTTATTATGGCCCATCTTGTTCCACCCGCTCAGCTTGTTTATCAACAAGGTTGGGAGTCACTTGAGGATATGTCATAAACTCTGTCTTCATTTCTTCCATTGCTTCCAGACACTGTTAAACACAAAAAGCTGGTCAGCGGTCAACTGGATTGAAGTAAATCGAGGTTCTCCATGTTTACCTTCCAAAATATATTAAAATCTTCCCAAATTTATGTAAAGAAAGCACTTCAATAATCAAAACAATATGCTACATTTAGGGGTTTTGCCTTCTGTCTTTTATTTCTCATGTATGTGCTCCTGTGTGTGTGTGTGTGTGTGCATTGGAAATAATCCATGCTTCTCTCACTCTTGGTTAAAAATTGTAATGGTTTTATACATGATTTCCCCAAGTGAAATTTCCATTGAAAATGGAAAATACTCGATTTCTGTTTGCACTAAGTGGTTTAAAATGCATGACAATTAACAAATGAGTCGCAGGCAGCCTCTTCCTGTAACTAATGCCCTGCCAGCCGGACTCATCAGTTACAGCAAGGACACAATATCCACTTTACCAAACACCCAGCTTCCCTGGACTTTGTGCCTATTTGTCTGCTGGCCTTCCTAGTCTGTTTCTGCGTGTTTTATACATAAATAGTCTCCGGCAAGTTATAGCAAAGGTGTCTCCCTTCTCTGTTGCCACTTTGCCGTCTGCACTTTACTGCAGGGTAACAGCCATAGAAGCCACAACCAACAGCACCGACTCCGGGCTTCTCAATCTGCAAGCTTGGGAAGAGTCTCAGGGTGTTACGTGCTGGATTTAATGTGATGTTGTCGTCTGAAGCGAAAATTATTTGTACAGCTGGAATAGAACATTTGCATAAGTTACAATTAAAAGGGAAAATATAATTACAAATTTTCAACTTAATTTGAATGGTTTTTAAAACGCTCATTTGGCATAGGCGCCAGCTTGCAGGCACACACAACGCACTCCCAGAATCGCATCCCTTTGTCTGAGTATCGCTGTGAACTCGTTTCTGAAGGGTTTGCTTTAACCCCCTGAATCCCAACAGTAACCAGCACGGAGAAGCTAAGGTACAAGGCACTGTTTGTTTTCAGAACAGGATTACAACACACACAGCAATTCATAAATATTTGCATCTTTTAATTGTTTCTGAAAATTGAAGAGGCAAGTGGCACCCGACAGTAGCGCTGTTTGTCCTGTGGGGTGAATGAGCAGTGGAATTTTAACTAGCTTCATTCCCTTTCAGCTCTCAGATCTGAGATCTTTGGTCGCATCTCCTGTACAATGTTTCCCTCATATCACAGTCTCTTTAATGGCTCCAGTTTCTGATTTTTTATCCCCCTCCTTAATTACATGTCTTTTTCTTGTAGCTACTTCATGCTGAAGGCATGTCATTCTCCCCAGACACAGGCTCGGCTAGGTGTCCATGCATCACGTCCATTTGTTCGTTTGTTTTCAAGATTTCTTTTCTAAGAAACAAAGGAATCCTTTTATTATCTTCAAACATAAGAATCAAAATTTTCATAAAATACCTTGTACAGTATGTTTGCTTGAAACCCTGCTTCCCCAGAGCCATGATAACTGTGATTATTATGGAACACGCATTGTGTGGCACCAATGAGTTTTGAAAAAGAGAGAAAAAGAGAAAATTATTCCATTCAGTCTTTCTCAGGAAAAAAAAAATCGAAAAAGACATATAAATGGAAAAAAATTGCTATTATTACAAATTACACAATTAACTATGCCTTTCTATTTTCCGGATCCTTCTTTTCACAGCTATCTCCAAATAATGAGACACCAGAACATACTGTTGGGAAAGAAATGAATTATAAAAACTGATCCTTTGTTCTATTTGCCCTGGACGCTGAAAAGGAAATTCTATGGGAAAACAGAAAAATATAAAGTAAGACTATAATCTTATTTCATCTTTTTCCTGAGAAACCACAAAGGTGCTCATTTGATTGAGAATATTATTAAGGAGCATGATTTTTTTTAATCACAGAAATCCTGTTTATTTATGAAAGAACAAATACAGGACAATGAGAGAACCACCACACCACCTTCAGGAAAACACACTGCGGCTTAGAATGTCCCCGAAACTAACAAGGAAGCTTCCTAAATGATGGCCTTGAGGGTGGTCATCTTCTGTGCAACAGACTTACTAACATCACTACTCAAAACTGGGATAGAAACTGAATACCCATATATGACAAACACATATACATTTTATTTGATTAATTGGGGGGGGGTTGTTTTGTTTTGTTGGCGGAGGAGTAATTAGGTTTATTTGTTGTTGTTTTTTTAATGGAGGTACTGAGGATTGAACCTAGGACCTCCTGCATGCACTCTACCACCAAGCTGTACCCTCCCCGCATTTATCCTGGGACTTATAGGATCCTGTCAACCTCCTGGCCCATCAGCTTCCTCATTTCTTTTCTCTTTGATGCATTGTGGATAATTGTATCGGATCCTAAGTTTATAGTCAAAGTCAGAAATCAGAAGCGGACCCTTTCCTAGAACACATGGTATTTCCCAAACTGTGGAACCTTTGTGAAACCTTTCCCAAATTGCGGAACCACCAATGAGGTAATTTTAACTGCTACACAGTTAAGTATTTTCATCGCTATCTATTTGTAAAATAGAGCATCACATCAAACTTGTGATTTCACTATTTTTATTACTTAGAATTATTCCCTTTTAAATTGACTTAAAGGAAAATATTGCAAAAAATATCACAGATGGTATGTAGGCACAGCAAAGTCATGAAAGAGGTACTGAAATGACCAAAGTTTAAGAAACAGTATCCTGGAAAAGAAAATTACTTCTCCACCACGGATTGATTTCTTAAATTTGAAAAAAAAAAATTCTCTCAGAAAAATTTTAGAAGGAAATTAAAACCTCAAGGAAGGGCAAAATATTTTTAATTTTTACTTTCCTTTTTGATTCATGGAAAACATTTCTCAAAAAGAGTAAAACACCCCAGCACACTGACTTTCCTTGAATCATGCAGAGAGGAAATTTGAAACAGGTACTCTTAGGAAGATTCAGGAATTTTTCCAAAGGGCACCTCACAACAAGCCAAGACAGGAAGGGATAAAGGGGAGCCTCTGCCAAGTTGTGGACATGGTGCAGTTGCTCCTCGTGGTTCAGCAGGTCACGTCACTCCAGGAATGGAGTGATGCTGACCATCAGGTGAGGACTGCCCCCAAAACAGACCCTGAATGGAGCTCCCAGAGGTGTAAGAAAATGAGGGAGCCTGAGCTGGGCAGCCACCCTTCCCTCCTTAGCTCCGAGCCACCCCTCATCTCGTTCTCCCCCTCCCTTCCCTCCCCAGCTTCCCTGCCTTTATTTCCTCCCCTTCTCTCTTCCACCAACTGCACTAAACTATGACAGCATGGAGATCTGTTTTTCCATTATTTAATGTCTTCATATATAATTTTTTGTTTTCTCTCCTGAGTTTTAAATGTGCATGATTGCAAAGTTTTACATATCCAGTTCTCAAAAAAGGCTAAAATTAGGCTAAAAATAGCCCAAGGTTGGTTTTCACTTGTACGTCATGCTAAGATAGACAGTTTGTGTGATTCAGTGCCCACTCCCACCACCGACACTGAAAATAGGGAGATTATCAGAGCTGAAGTGAAATGACCCATTGCCCTTCTTGGTGGGAAGAGACATATGTGTAATATAAGAATAAATAATGGAGTCAAAGAACCATTATGTTTTGTTGCTCTTTGTAGTCTTCTGAATAAGTCATGCCATTTTGAATGGTATTCAAGTGAAATCTAGGCTAATTCACTATTAAGAGAAAATAGATCATTCTTGAATGTTTCTTTACACCCTTAGTATGGAGGTTCCCCAAAAAACTAAAAATAGAACTACTATATGACTCAGCAAATTTAGTCTGGGTATATATCCAAAAAAAAAAACCCAAAAAAACAAAACAACCCATAGTAATTCAAAAAGATACATGCACCCCAATGCTCACCTCAGCACTGTTTACAATAGCTAAGATATGGAAGCAACTCGAGTGTCCATCAACAGACAAATGGATAAAGAAGATGTGGAATATTACTCAGCCATAAGAAGGAATGAAATTCAGCCATTTCAGCAACATGGATGGACCTAGAGAATGTTATGCTTATTGTGAAATAAGTCAGACAAACACTGTATGCTATCACTTATATGTGGAATCTAAAAAATTATACAAACAAATGTATATACAAAACAGAAACAGACTCACAAATACAGAAAGCAAACTAATGGTTGCTGAAGCAGGAGGGGCAAATTAGGGGTATGGAATTAAGAGATATAAACTATACGTATGAGATAGATAAGCAAAAAGGAGCTATTGCACAGCACAGGGAAGTATATAGCCATGATCTCGTAATAGATTTCCATGGAATATAACCTATAAAAATACTGAATCACTGTGCTACATACCCAAAACGAATATAGCTGTAAATCAACCAGATTTCTATTTTAAAAATGAGGACAATGAAATTTATTTTGATATAGGATACTATAAGTATTTAGTTCACATTAGTACCATGAGGACAGAGTCCTATCCCCATCGATATTCTAAGAAGTTAGTCCACAAAATACCCACTGACCAAGCTGACTGAACAGATTGAAAACCTCCACTTGGCAGGAGTATTAGACAGCTCTTTTCTGTCTAGCGATCACATGTTCAAGCTGCTGCTAGTCCCCCCACCCTTCCACACCTCCCCATGCCTGCAAAAAAAGTCCAAATTCTTTAACATGTGTCAGGTCCCTTCAAGACCCAGCCCATTCCCTTTCCCCGCCTTGCCTCTCACTGCATGTTAGCCAGCTCCCTGTCTCACATGCCAGCCTGCACTGGCCCTTTGATGTAGTTATGTCCTTTTTTCCGAAATCTCTGAATGGCAAAGTCATACTCATCTTTCCGAATCCAGTTCAAATGTCATCTCCTTCCTTGCAGAGTTCATGACTCAGCCTTTGTGCTACAGCTCCTGTTCAAGTGTCTACTTTAGCATCTTACCCGGGGAAGGACGTGGGGGACGCAGGTCTCCCCTGAGCCTGAGGCCAGACGTAACTGCGCAAATGGAGAAAGCCAGTGGTGTGCATCGAGGGACCCCTGCCCACGGGACACGGCATGGGCGCTGACTGGGCAACCAGCCCCACAGTGATGGGGAAGGGAGGTCTGGAGCACAGAGTGGTATTGGCCGCGTGCATCTGTCCCCAGTCTGACCCCAGGGACACATGTCTAGGTCCTTAGAGACTGATGATTAGGAGCGTGAATTCTCAAGCTCAACGCCTGGACTCAGATCGCAGTTCTGTCACTTACTGTTGGCCTTGAGGGAGTCAGTTAGCCTCTCCACCCTCAGCGGAGATGATAATAAGAGAGCTCCTGCCTCATGGGCCTATCGCAAGGATTACACGTTACACTGTTTGCATATAAACAGTACCTGCCCCACAATAAAGCGTCATGTAATAAGCACCAGATAGTGTACTTAGGAAGAGAGATGGCAGCTAGGTAAAAATGGAAGATGCTGTAAGGCCTTGGGGCACATGCAGCACTAACTCAGAACTCAGCACTAAACTGAGTGAAAACAAAAAGAGGCTGCTCTTCCCAACGTGACCACTGGACACTTAGAGGCAGCGGCACCCAGAGAGGCCCCCACTGCAGAGACGGCAGCAGGGCCCAGCGGGAGCCATGGCTGTCGTCTTGTGGCCTCCGTGGTCCCCAGCGGCACTGTTGCCAGGCAGTGATGACAGCATAAGAGGGGTCAACACTCAGTGGACACACGGGCTGAGATATCAGTCTGACTCACAAGCCCGTGGGACATAATTCCCACTGAGGTCAACCAGGAATAAGGGGGTGGGAGGGTGCTTTGCCAAGGCCCTCTAGGAGTCCAAAGTGATGAAGCCCTCAAATTATCATTGGTGTGACTGTGTTTTTTCAGAAGGGGAATACTGAGACATCATAAAAAGCACAAGCTTTGCTTTCAGGCAGACTTGTACTCCATTCAACCGAAGGTATCTCCTGAGCATTTATTCTGTGCCTCAGGCTCTGCGCTAGTCGGTGGAAATACCACAGTGAGCAAGACAAAAAAACTCTTCACATAGAGCTTCTCCTACAGAGGGGACAGAGACCATAAAAGAGTGAAAAATCAAGCTAATCAGATTTCCTGTTTAAGAGCTGCGGAGGCAATAAAACAGGTGGTATGGTATAGAGATGGGGTAGAGGGAGCTACGCACGCATGGCAGTCAAGTGACTCCTCCCCTTCACAGTGAGGGCTGATGACCAGCATGGAAGCTTGGGAAGACCTGGAGACAGAGAGTAGGACCCTAAGGTCTGGAGACTTGGCATACTGGAAGAACAGAAAGAAGAATAGTAAATCCAAAACAGGGTTCGGCGAACTATGGTCTGTGGGCCAAATCCAGCCTGCTGCCTCTTGACACAAGGTTTTACCCAAACATTTGTTCATCTATGACCTGTAGCTGCTTTAGTTCTAGAATAACAGAGTTGACTAGTTGCAACAGAGACTGTATGACCTGAAAAACCTAGAATTTCTACTAACTGGCCCTTTACAGAAAAGGTGGGCTGAGCTCTGATCTAAAGCCTATGAATGAGCTTGGGTGTGAGCGGGGGGAACTGAAATCTAAGATGTGTGGGAGGCAGCCAACTGTGGGACAACATAAACCACGGCGAAGAACTTGGGTTGCATTCTACGGGCGATGGAAAGCCATTGGAAGGGTCCAAGCAAGGGAGCCACATGATCTGACTACGTTCCCCACTCTGGGAGCTGTGTGGAGATGGACCGTAGGGGCGACGCGGCAGGGAAGGCAACTGAACAGCTGCTGCAGAGCCCAGGGAGAGGGGAAGGCGGGCAGGACGGGTGGCAGCGGTGCAGATGGGGACAAGCAGTCAAGATGCCTCGTCTCAGGTGCAACAGGCTGAGAATTCCCAGTGTGGCTGTACGACCCTAGGCAAGTTACCCAAACTCTTTAAGCCTTAGTGCATGTGAGCGAAACCCTCAGAGCGCTGCTGTATGGATTGAATTGCAAAATGCGCCCGAGGCACTTGCCAAAAAACAAGTGTTCAGCAAATGTTGGCTGCTGTGGGTGCTGTTGCTGTTGCCGACGGTGAGGCCCCCGGAGAAGGAGGTCACAGCAGGCACCTCCCTGCGTCCGTCCTGCCCGTCTCTCCCCGGCCGGACTGCGGCGTTCCCTGGAGACAGGGAAGTATTTATCCATCTTCATGCCCCCAAAACTGTGCCGGGCACATGGTAGAGGCTTAATAAATGTTTATTGATGTAACTATTAAGGTTTTTCTGAAGAAAAGAAAGGTAGTATTCATTCTGCCATTTTTCACCCGAAGTGTTCTGTTTTTAGGATTGATATGGTGCATTTTTACGACACGAATTGTTCTGAAGACACAGGCAGTTTGTATCCAAGGAGAGCTAGTAGCCAGCATCCTGTCCAGTGCAAAGGGAAACTCAGATACTGCTCCCCAGGAACCTTTAACCTGATAAAAATATGTCAATGATTACAATTATGTATTAAATCTGGGCTAAAAATCCACACACAAGAAGTCCAGTCGTGTTGGAGACTTCTACATACCAAAGCTCTCTGAATTGTTTCAAAGTGTCGACTTGTTTTTAGACACTTATTTCAAACCAGTTGGACATTCTGAGCCCTTGTCCAGCCATACTAAAGAGTACTCCACTTCTTTATTATTACCGTCTTCCTTTTATTGATCATTATTCTGCCTGTAATTGAAATTTCAGAATTTTTGGCCAACTCTCTTATTCTTTGACACTGCCACTTATGAGGAAAGACTGGAAGCCTTCCCTTCGTAAAGGACTCAAATTTTCTCATCATAAAACGATCAATGCTGACTAAACAATTATTTCAAATGAAATTAAATATGATATACAAATTTTCAAATGAAATATGATATCCATGAAGTAGGTACATATTTTGTGACATTTTCAAGTTTAAAAAAGGGGTGAAATACCATACGATATTTTGTATTGTTTCACAAAATTATAAAACCCCAGATGGGCCATCTCAATAAAATGGCACTAGGTGTGTAACCTCTTGTAGTCACAGTAGTCACATGTGTCCTTACCACACACTTGTTGCTATATCTTAAAAATTACTAGAATATTTTTTAATTAAAATAAGATAAGGGGGAAGGTGGAGCTCAGTGGCAGAGTGCACACCTAGCATGCAAGAGGCCCTGGTTCGATCCCCAGTACCTCCATGAAATAAATAAATAAATCTAACTCCCTTCCCCTGGCAAATCAATAAATAATAAATTGAATTAAATTAAAATAAGATTAAGCGGGAAAGTATCTCGATGGTGGTCACCAAATGATAGCAGTACTATGCAAACTTGTCAGTTCAGCCCACAAACTCTGAACGCATAGGAGACTGAAACTGACAAAAATATTTAAAATAACAGGACATGAAAGAAGAAAATCCCTTATAATAGTAAAGAAAAAGGTAGAAATCCCTGAAACATCAGAGAGCAGCCATGAGGAGGGAGCTTTTTTTTTTAACACGAAGCCTGGCATCTCACAAATAACGTATGTTCCATAGTATGTGGCAGTTGCTATGGTAACAACCTTTATTTTCTGAAACAGTACACAGATGTGTACAACATACTAACTTGCTGGTTATAAATTATAGCTTTTCCCATAGTTCAGTAACTTAAGAATTCTATGTTTTTGAAATCTCAGAAGTTCTGTTGTTATTAAATTTCTTTTATGAGATAATTTTCCTTGTACTTTCAAAATGAGAGTGTTCCCAAACAGGCCAAGAGGAGGATGAGAAGATGGGGCAGATCAGAGAGTAGCAGCAGACCGAGGTCTGTTTTCTATGAAGAGTCTGGATGAAACCCACTGAAATGAGGAGAAAGTTATTTTAATTAATTAGGCGTCATGTACAATAGCGATGAGAAATAAGTCGCCAGCAAAATGATGTTACAATAAAGTTATGAACTGATTTCTTATTACAAGGTGCCATATTTGCAGTTTTAAAATAAATGAAGATTATTTCTTAGAAATATTATGAGCATTAATATAATTTTACAAGCTACAACAGTGTGGGGAGTGAATTAGCCTGGTTACTTGACTTTAAATGAAGTTTTTTGAATCTCCAAAGGGTCTGAGTCTGGGAGAAATTTATATTACTCTATATAATGAGTTAGCATCCTTTTGTCGGGTTACAAAAGACAGATTTTTACTGATTGGAATTTCTTTTCTTTTTATATTTTAACCTTAAGCAACAAATATTTATCAATTTGCCTTCTATGTGCAGGAAGCTGTCTACAGCTAGATGCATATAGGTATGTGTAGAAGAAGAAATTATAGAAAAATTGAATTCTGTAGATAGTTTTTTCCTACTCTGAAGATTTACATTATGTTTTCTATGTGCTAGATCTGAATATTTTCTCTAAATAGTTCACTTTTTAGATTCTTAAACCTTATCAAAAAGAGTCATCTCTGCAGCATGTATCAGGATCTGGGAAAGAAGTTTGCAGACAAGGTTATCTATTTAGCACGTACACTTAAAATGTATCTTTCTAAAATAAGAAAAATATTTCTAATTACAAGGAGTAAGTATCTTTATAGAGAGAGTAACAAAGCACCCCAGATTTAGAAAGTCCAGAAATTACCCTGCAAATGGATATTCCTAACAAACATAAAACACTTGGAAATGCTGTTTCAAGTCACAATACAGTTCCATTCAAATTCAAAATTGTCTTACAGCAGCAAAAACAGAATGAGAAACAACTGAACAAGGCATGGATGAGAACAAACCATTTTGAAAGGCTTGCACCTTTAAGTGGTTGTTAAAAATTTTTTTCCTAATGCTTTCCACGCATGCTCCTTTCAGTATCTTCCGAAGATATATTATAAACAGAACCATGCGTAATCCATTCGAATCCTTACATGATCAGAGAGAGTTAAGTTGTCACCTAATGGGGCCTTAGAGGCTAGAACTCGGAACCCGGTGGAAAAAGAGTGCTTCGCTGCTAGATGCATTTTAAAAGTATTGCTTAAATTACATTTAAGTCATCAGATAATTATGAACTTTCTTCTCTCTTATATTTATATGGCATATTTATTGAATTGCACAGTATGCTTTTACAATAAAGTGCTTTTTACGTTGCCGCCTTTGTTCATCCAAAATAAAACTGACAGTTATCCTTTTATAAGCTATTCCGAGAACATTTTCTCTTCTTTGAAGCTGATTGATGCACTACTTTAAATGTTCCTGCAAATATCTTTTCAATTCAAGTTTTTGCATAATGTAATAAGAAGATAAAAGAATTCCATACTTCAACCAGAGACATTACAATGCAAGTAGAGACATTATCAAGGGCATTAACATGCTCCTAATAGCAATAAAACCTTTTAACTGTCTGATGTAGAGCATGCTCCCACCAAACCACCACGTATTATGGTAATTGGCTCCAATTTCTGAATCTTACATTGTAAAGTTACAAAGAGTTAGGTAGAACCGAAAAACAAACCTAGAATACTCATCTTCTTAGCGTTGCCATTATCAAATATTTGCTTTCTACCTCGAACGAGGGCAGATCTGGTCTGTTGCGCTGTTCTTTTCTGTGCTATCTTGTTTCTGCATCCTGTCTCATTTTTATTGCTACTGACTCTGATATAAATACATATTTTTTCCCCAAATAGCCCTTTTCTAAGTCCAAAACATCAGAGGAACACAAATAGCATTTTCCTCAGAGTTTCAGTGTCACAAATGTGTTCTCTGTGCATGCCTGTGTCACATTTCATTCACTTTATGTGTTCTCTCATCCCAGGGAGAGACAGTGGGGAAAAATATTCCATGAGGACGCTTTGATTTTCCTTTACAACACACTGCTAAATTACGTGAGTAGCCTTTCCATCCTGCCTGTGAGGAAATATAATTTCAAACTAAAGTTGAGCCCAGATTCTGTTAAATTAAATAAGCAAAGGAAAAATAGTTCTTGGCTTTCTCCCACTTAGATGGGAAGCGGGGCAACGGGGAATTGACACAAGTCGGTCCTCAGTGATTAACCTGCAGTTTATGGTTGTGTTTCCAGGTGACGTGTCCATCATGCAGGAAGCTTCTCGGAGGCTGTCGAGAGCAGCCTGTCTGCTTTGAGAAGAGCAGATCTATCAGGATCCAGAATCAAGCTCTGAAAAGCTGTCATTTCATTCCTCTAAAACAGCCTCTGATTTAATGTACAAGATGTCAAGAAGTAAAGGACAATAAAATAAAAGCCAAAAAGGAGAACTATTTCAATTAAGAACCATTTCTATACCAATTCTTGAAAATCACATAAAATAAAAGCTGTCAGAATCAATCTGTGTTTAAAGGTTGATTTCTGTGGTGCTTACATGCAACCTGTAAGACAGGGAAAAACAAATTATTAACAGAGCAATTGAACCTTAAAAATTCCTTTCCTACTAGATAGATAATTTGGTTATTAAATGTTCCTAGTGGATCTAGAGAAAGCGTTTGTATGGCGGGTGCTGGGATTCAGATAGAGAAGGCGAGAAACATATCCTCATCCATTAACAAAAAGTCACAAATGTCAGCTCTACTCCTGTAAGAAGAAGGAGTTTCTCCCATTTCCAAGAATTTAATATTTTGATTGCCAAGAATTAAAAGCCTTATATAAGACTCTGGGAATTTACCTTTATTGCCATGATTTTCCAATGGTGTTTGAATGTCCTTTTCAGAGAAAGATAAATATTTCTTCAAGAACTGCCCTATCACCCCAGTAATCAAATATCTTAAAGGTGAACTGAGAAAAAAATCTTTATGAAATTTGAGGCAGCCTTTTATCTAAGAATGTAATAATATTAAATAGAAATACAAGCATTGCCAAAAATATATAAAATTCTTCCAAATGTGTCTTCTTATTTGGAAGACATAACTTTCATTCTCATTTGTTTTAAAATGTGCTGTTTAAGAAACATACATTATAACTCCAACTTACTCCTGTCCTTAGAATTTTTATGATGTTAGACTTCTTATTCCACATCTTCTATTAAGGCAGATAGTGGACAAGGAAAGAAGAGATGAATTCACATGCTGTCCCCAACTGACTTGTATATTTCAGGAATATGCCCCTTTCAATGGTCTATTTCCGATTCTTTATTTAAAAATGAAATGAAGTTTTCTCTGAAGGAAATACTTTAAAGAAGAAAATTCACTGCCTCATCATCAAATCGAGAAGTTTTCTACAAGCAACTCATCCATAAGCAACAAGAGAAACAGCCTAAGTACTGCTTCCAATCAAAAGGAAAAAAACTACAAAATCAGCTAACTCGTGATTTCCTTAATGTACTTAAAAGAGATAAAATCCCACGGATGCCTCTAAAACTAAAAATGGAGGAAAGGGCAACTCTATTGATTCCCTACAAACCAACGAACATGTAGCTTATTGATAACACTAAACACCATCTAAGCCTTTAGTGATTTTCAACCGGAAGTCTGCCTCTGAATGAAGGTTTAAATCATCGTATTAATATATTAGGGGGGAAATTATCACGGGAGACCCTGGAAATTAATTAAAAACTCTGCACTCAGTTTGTTTGTGAGAGAAGATAAATATCACACATGGGAAAAGATGCCTGACAACTGTCATAGTTTTCAGATCCAAAATTAGACCCTGACAGCTATGTCTTTGTATGAGTCTCCTCGGGGTATGATATGCAGAGATTTAGAATATGAAGATTTCTGATAGAAGTATTTATTATTGACACTTCCGAAACATTCCATGTGTGGCATCAGCAAAGCATGCTCCATCTCAGACAGAAATGTCAGGTTTTCTTCCAAGATTTTTTTTTTCTTATTCCTTTCCCCCATTCTCATCCCTCCCTCCCTATCCACCACCAACCCCCTTCTCCTCCAAAATATGGGTTTTTTAAGAAGTTCAACAGCAGCCCCTGGTGGAACTCAGCAGTTGTTTCAGCCTGAGCACAGTTGTTGGAGAAACTCCATCTACCCTGTCAATAAGGAGAAAAGTGTCTGTGTGTGTATCACTGCATCTGCGCTCTGCTCCTACGGGTCAGAGATCAGAATACGACCCCAAATGCCCAAATGCTGTGCTTTGTGATGGTAATTTCAGCCAATTTCAGTAGCTGGAGTTTTGAAAAACATACATATGTCACCAACAATAAGCCTCTGTCTCAAATGTCATATTCATTTTATGCATGAAGACCAATAATTAACTGCTCCTGAATAATGCCCACCACAGAGTGCGTGCAACGAAGAGGCTCCGCGCCCGCGAGCCGGCCATCACCATTTTGTTTGGCGGGTGTTGTGACAGATTTAGCTTTGTCACTTAGCAAAATGAGCTATACAAAGTGACAATTCTATGCAAGGGGAGGATTTCTGTGGGTGAGAGCTCAGAAAACACGCAAGAATGCCACAGTCTGGCCCCACTGAAACGGCAAGCTGGACTGAACAAGAAAGCCTGAAGAGTGCTCTTCACGGAGCCCACGATACTCCTCCGCCTGCTTAGTTGGCAGCCACAGGTGATCACTTGTGGGCAGAGGGGAGAGGTGTGGCTCTTCGCAGCAGGCAGGGTAGGTCTGTGCACTTCACAGGTGCCTGGTAGAGGGCCTCAAAGCCAGCTCCCCTTCTTGTGAGGCCATCTGCCTAGGGCACAGTCATCTTTTTCTTGGCACAAAGGCATGGCTCTGTGGCTCAGCCTTGTGCCTTTGGGGCTGTACCACTGCAGAAAAAAATTTTTCCCTAATTCACACAGAGGTGCCATATAGGCCTGAGGTGGCCCTGGTGCTAGGCGAGCAGAGGGAGAATTATCCTGAAGAAGTCTGCTTTCCTGGCTGAGATTCTCATGTGCGCCAGGGCTGGGGGGCATGATGAGCATTCACCCTCCATGGGACTCATGTTAGGACAAAGGAACAGTGGGAAATTTTCTCAAAAGACCCAAAATTTACTGGAATAAATTTATTCAAAATCTTTCACTGTGTATTTTGACTTTTCTCTTCTTAAATTTAAGATGTAGTTTATCAAAAGGAAAAGCAAATAGTATATTTAAAGCTTAAAGTAATGCTATGATAAACACTGGAATAGATAAATATAAATTTATATGAAAAAAACGGTTTTTAAATATGGAAAGCACTGTACTTCACATGAGCCCTTCACATGTCCCTGAGGTCACCTGGAGCTCTTGACTGCTCTCAGGTGAAGCTGAATCAGTGAGCCAGTGTGTTGAGACCACAGATCCCAGGATGAGCCCCTCAGCGAGTGCCTGCTGGGCGCCAAGCACTGTATTTGACACTGAGGAACAAGAGGTATGAAAAGAAGTATGGCGTGGTCTCAGTGAGTTACCGTCTAGTGAAGGAGACAGACCTACGTGAATAACTTTAATATCCTGTGGCAGCAACATGCAGAGCCCTAAAAGACAAAGTGGGGTACTTAGCTGGGGTACTTGCACAAAGTCTTAAAGAAATATTAGAAACTAGCTACAGGGGAGAGGATTAGAGGGCAATATAGGAGGAGAATCGCCAGGACCCAAGGGGTGAAAGCGTAAAACTACACGACGTAGCCAAAGAACTACGGGCAGCCTGCTATCACCAGAGCATAAAGTGCAAGGTGAACATCGGAGGAGAGGCTGCGGAGGCGGGGAAGGGCAGTCACGGAGGGCCTCGTCTGCCCTCCTAAGGAGACGGGAGTGGTCCTATCGGCCACAGGGAACTGTGAAAAGCCTTCTATAAAGGAGTGACGTAGCTGGGGGAAGAATGAGAGTGAAGGCCAGAAGAGCGGTGGGGCTTCGTGGTGCTTGCCCAGGAGAAAGAGAATAAACCCCTGAATCCTGGTGGTGGAGCTGGGGTTGGAGAGGAGAGCTTCAGGAAGAGTCAGAGGTAAAAGCAGAGAGTACTTAGAGACTTATCGGACATGGGCAGAGACGGGGGAGGCGCGAGTAACCCCCAGGGTTCAGGTGTAGACAGCAAGGACGGAGGCCACCAAGTGAGTTAGAGACTCCGAGGGCCGGGACAGGTTGGAGGGGAGAAGATGACACTGAAAAGAAGTACTTCTCAAAGCACGTCCTCCAATACCCTCCACTGGCCTCCTCCACATGCTCCTTGTCACACTGATTATTAACACTGCCCCCAATGTCCCAGCTGGAGAGGACGTCACAGATTGCCAAGTCCAGGTGCTTTCAGACTGTGTGCTGTGGGGGTCCTGTGGGCGGCAGAGCAGGCAGGGCTTCAGGCTGCCTTCCCTGACTCAGCCCAAGAGGGTCTGCTTTTACCTGTTGTGTATATAAGAATTCTTCAGAAGACTTAGTTTTAAAAAAGAAAACCACACGTTAAAAACCACTGACAACCTCTTCCTTTGATGGAAAGGAAAAGCGAGGCCCACAGATGCAGGATAACTTGTCCACAGACACAAGTGTGTAGCAGAGGCTGAGCTGACCCATGGCACTGAGTTCCGCCCGTGTCAAGGCTACACGTCCTCTACGCTGTGGTTTCCTGAGTAAGAAATCATCTACTTTTGCTGTGCTTTTGGAGTGAGCACCACAAACCTCACCCCCAACACACAGTTAGTAGTTTCAGTTTTATTCTGTGAATAAATATTTACTGAGCATCTTCCACAAGCCAAAACTTCTTTTACTGAGATCGTCTGCATTTCTGTTTGGATCCCCAGTTGCAGCCTTTGAGTCTTTGGTAGACTTCTAATGGTGTCCCCAGTTGGTATTCGACTGCGGCCGGATGTAGTATGATCCAAGAAGTAGACAGATATACGACGGGTTACTTTAGTCCCAAGTAAACAGTATTATTATCAAAGGCCTGAGTTTCCTAATTCACTGGAGGATATAGCCAATTTATTTTAATCTAATTTTAATACACTTTTTAAAATCCATGAAGCTCCTAAAATACAGTAAGGCATTAGTCATATTTTTTAAAGAATTACTTCTCAGATATTACATTAATTTTCCCATACACATTCCAGTGCTCACCGGAAATAATGACCCAAAACTCACTGATATATGAAATAATTATAGGATAGATTGCTTTCAGAAAGTGAGAATTCAAGCCAATCAATTCAATCACTCGTCCTCCCCATCATACTGACTCAGCACCAATAGGGTGATTCCTAAAACAAAGAGAAGCGCATCTTTTTTCAACCTAGAGAAATCAATAAATAGGGAAAATGTTAGCCGAGGGGTTATGGTAGCCCCTTGAGCTCCTCCTCCAAGATCATCCCATCTTGAAAATCCTGTCCCAGGGCTCCTAGAAGGGAGCAGTGGGCTGCCTGTTCATCAAGTGTGAGTCAGGGAGGGGAACAGGAGCCAGAAGGGGGACGTCCTTCTGTTCAAGGCTGCCAGAGACCAGACTCACACGGCCTTTCCAGGAACATTCTGTAAGATCTCTGGGGCAGAAAGAAACCACTGCTCCATCTCCCCTGTTGGGGAATCCATTCTTCATATTATTAAACTCTTTAAAATAAGGGAACGGGGATTCAGTCGTTCTTCATCTGCCTTTTTATACTTCCCCACCCCACCCCCAAGCAATCTCTTACTTTCTTTCTTTACTCCTCCCATTTGCAGATAATTTTAAAATCAGAAACTCTATATACTTTGACATATATAAAAGCCAGTTAGTGGAGGTAGGTTTCAAGCACAGAGAAGGAGCAAAAAGGAGAAAATCCAAGATTATAGCTCAAAAAGATTTCAAGGCTCACCTATTACCATCCCATTTCCTTCCAGGTGAAAAATTCAAGTCAAATGACTTGTCGAAGATGATCCAGGGTCGGGGGGTGGAGGTGCAGTGATGAGGACACAGCTCAGTGGTAGCATGCACTAGGTCCTAGGTTCAATCCCCAGTATTTCCAGTAAAAATAAATAAACAAACCTAATTACTCCCCCCAAAAAACAAACAAAAAATAAGTAAATAATAAAACCAAAAACCACTTTTAAAAAAGAAATTAAAGGAAAAAGATTATCCCACACCTCTGTTCCCATATAGCGGTGTTACTGGGTATAGGAGGCAAATAAGCAACCAAAAAAGTTTTAAGGATCAAACAAAAGCCTCATTACTCCACAGGCCCCCATTTATACCACCTCCTTTATGCTGTAAAGTGCATTAGTGGTAGACGGACAGACTGAATCTCAGAGTGAGCATTTGGTTATCACTTGTCCCCATTGACCTCACACTTCGCACGTGTATGAGTATATCCAGAGTTAATGTCCTTTTGAGATCATCGTGTTTGTGGTATCTTGGTCCACCGTCCTGGAAAATCTCCCTTCATAGCCATTTCCTCCCTGCACTCAACAAAAGTTAGTCGGCAGCTTACTCTGCACCGGCCCTCGATGGCACTAAGGAACAGCGTTCTTTTGCTCTCTTACCTGCTCACAGCTCCGTCACTGTGTGGTCATGACGCAGGAACCATGTTTCTTTCCCAAATCCAACACATTTATCTATCAGCATTTTCATACAACGAGGTTTAAAATGGTGTAAATATCCCTAAGCCCATCCAGGGCGGTAAATGAACGCTGGCTTGTTAGCTCCAGTCCCTCCTTTGGGTGCTCTGGCCTCCTTCCTTCTGTGAATTCCTCTGACTGCCCTGGGGCCTGGCCGATCTAAATGCAGTGACACTGAGCTCCAGATGAACAGAATTCCACACAGCACATGAAGGTTCACTGGGAGCACTGAACAAAATGAAGTGCCTCGATGAGCTCTTCAGATTTCAGAATCCATTGGCTGAAGATGTCCCAGAATGGAGAACTGACCACGGCTTGGAAACGCAAGATAGATGGAGAACAGAATTTTCTGACAAATCGCTGGAAGCATCTGATGAAATGCTATTTAAAGATCCAAAACCATTCACGTGACTATGAAAATTAGCATAGGCCCACATACCTAGGACTGAAGAAATTAAGCTGGACCTAAAACACAGCTGGTTGCCTTGTGAGAGAGCAAATCGTTAAATGAAAAATGGAAAACGTGACCCAGCTCTGAAAGGCAGTTTTTCCAGTGGTAAGAGACGGCTCGTCTAAGTATTCAGTAAATATTAGCTATTATTACTATTTCTTTTCTGAGCATTTCAACTAACAACTTATTACTGTGATTAAAAATATTACCTAATACCTCCAGTAAGTCTGTGAAAATTTGCTTTAATTACCATGTTAGATAAAATTCTACTTTTGGAAATAATAACGTATCGTATGTAAAAAAAATTTTTTTAATCTTATCCTTGCCTGCCCCGCTTCCCAGACCTTTCATTAAATTTAGTTAGGATAGATCCCTCTGCCCTTGGGTGAGAGGGAAGGATAGAGGGGTTCCCGGCAACCCCCATCTACCCAAGGGTTTGTATTTTTTTAAGTTTGTTCACATTTGTATGTAAATGTCTATTTAAAGCCAGGGGATTATCTTACTATAAATACATAGCTGGCAACTTGTAAAAAAAAAAAAATTAGCTACGCTGGGGTCAAAGGCCAAAGCAAACATCCTGTTGGCTAGTAGCATTCTACTGACACGAGGAAAGTCCTCCTGTTACGAGAAATCAACAGCAAGCGAAACAGCCTGGAGATTGCTTGAAAAAAAATCCACCTTTCTCAAAACCATCAGAATGCTCTAGAATACCTGAGAAGTATTTTCCCCAGCAATGTAAGCCAGTATATTTAATCACACGTTCACTGAACATTAATTCTGCACAAAACATCGTGCACGTTGCTCTGAGAGAATGTAGGAAGTACCGCACGGGTGTCCACCCTCAAGGAGCTTGCTGTCATGAAGAAAAGTTCATTTCCTCGGAGGGTGTTGACGCCACACTCCTCCCAGACTGTTCTGCATAAATATGAGAAAAATCAGATTTTTTTCTAAACTCTAAGGAACCTTTGGTTGAATCACTATGTCTTACACGATAGCTTAAAGAATATATTTTCCTTTGTGCATTTTGATATTTGAGAATAATGAATTCAAAAATTATTGGGAAAAGTAGGTCTGTAATTGACCACCTAGGGAAACTATGCAAAATCCCCTCAAAATTCCCGCCAGGAGGAGAAGAGAGGTGGGTTCAGACACAGCGCTCTGAAACCTTCCCAAGCTTTCTCCAGTGGAATCCTAATTAGTAAGACCCCTTTAAGCAATTTTAAAGCTGCTTAATTTAAATACAGGAAGTGTTTCCTTGGGCTCTATAATACTTTGGCAGAGCTGATCCTATTTCCTGAGATTAAATAGAAGAAAATTCTTTCCTCGGGAGATTGAACTGCACACAATAAGATCATTCATTAGAATGTTCATATAAATTCAAAATATACCACAGGAAGAGTAAATGTCTTCTTCATAAAAAGTAACACCCTAGAAATGCTAAATGGAGCCATGACTGGCTTTACTCTTGAGTTTTGGCCTTTATGAGTTACAAGTTCTTCAGGAAGAATTACTGAGGTGATAACTCACTTTGACAATGAAACCTAGTACAGAATAACTTAAAAAAAAATTAAATCCTTTTTCCTAGATGAAAAAAATCCATCAATATTATCTGCTTCTTCAAAATTTTGCTTCCATTCATGAAAATAAAGCTGTACCTTCTGTAATCTAATTTACTCTGCTCTGTACCACTTAAGACTTAGCAATTGGAAATCTCAGAAGCTTCGTACCAAAACCTGCTACTCAAACGTCCAGTCGGTAAGGAGAGGGGGGAACGCTATGCTTCTGAAACTTTTTTATTGTCCAAGAAAACAAAGGGGAACATTCTTCCATCCCTTGCCATCCTTCTGTAAATTTACATCACCTCACTAAATTTGATAGCTAAATAGTGTTCTGACAGTGTTGTTGAGACTTGCGTGTCAGATTTAGAAATGTTATTGTGGAGGCTTACTTTGATGGTGAGATTTGAGAAGCCTATTTCCCTGCTAAACAAATGTATTATAGAGTGATGGATAACCGAGATTCAAAGGATTACAATGAGAGATCAAGGAGTTCACCTGTAATATCTATCGCATTGACAGCCGACTTTATTGAAGTTTCACAATATTAACTGCCTCTCTGTGAACTGGCTTAGCTGGCTAGGTGATTATCAATTTATCACCAGTCAAAACACAGATTGCTTCATGTACAGTGTCTGTGGCATAATCATGTACCTTGAATCTGATCAAACTGGAATGATCCTACGAGGGTGATTCTTGTAAGAGTGAGGAAGAAACATGTTAGGAACTTCTGTAATGAAATTGTGTATAATTCGTGGTTTGATACAACATTTTTTCCTGGATCCTAGATGGAGAATGCACTGCCCCAAAAGGACACAAAGACAAAGCCTGACGGGAAGAATGAGAGAAGAGTAGAGACTATTCACTCCCTCTTCCTGAGCTTTTCTTCCTCTAACCACCCCTCACACTCACTCCAGAGACGGCAAGTGGGAAATTGACCAGCCCTTGAAATAGACTTGCACCTTGAAACTCCACCTAGCATTATGGGAACTGACTGAATTATATGTAGGAAATTATCTGGGATAACCATGGACCAACACTGAGATGCTTACGTTACCTCTTTGACTCTGTTTTCAATAGAGCTTTTAAGTGCTTTATCATTCTACCCTATTTCCTGATCCTGCCCTAAACAAGGTCTAATCTTTCTCCACATGTTGCGTTCCATCAGTAGCCACTTCAATTAATAGCTGTTCAATGCAGGAACAGAGGGAGAAGATTTTGGCCTTAGGCAAAAATTAATAGCTACGTTAGCAAATGCTTAATGGCCACTTACTATGTGGCCATTTTCAAGGACTTTTTATATATTAAATAGTTCAAGGACTTTTTATATATTAATTCATTTAATCTTCTTAACTATTCTGTGAGGAAAGTACTATTATTTTCCCTGTGCCATCAATGAGAAAACTGACAAACAGAAACATTAAGTAACTTGCTCAAGATTACCCAGGCTGCAAGCTGAACCCAGGCAGATGCCTCTAGAGCCTCACAAATTCTGAAACCCAGTCACACACTGATTGGATTGAGTTGTTCTGGTCCTACTCCAGCTGCCTCCACTATATAAAGTAAAACTTCTCTAGAGAAAAATATCTTCATCCAGAGCCTCTACAGCTCTCCGTTCAAAAGTGTCTGGTGTTCAATAAAAAGTCACCAGATATACCAAAAAATCAGATACCCCAAAACAGAAAGAAGGAAAGAAAAAATAGAGACAGGGCCACAGATGATCCAGATATTAGAGTTATCAAACATGAATTAATGTGTTCAAAAAATAGATGAGAAATATCCTTACCAGAGAAATAGAATCTATAAAAAGGGAATCAAGTGCAAATTTTATAACTGAAAAATACAATAATTAAAATTAAGAAGTCAGCAGATGAGTTTAATAGCAGATTAAACCCAGGTGAAAACAGGCTTAGTACTATAAGATAGCACAGTAGAGAATATTCAGACAAAAGGACCAAAAGAAAAACCCAAAAAAGAATGAAATATAGAAAAGAAGAGTGAAAGAGACACATGGGAAATGGCAAAGTTCTAACGTAAGTGTAACTGGAGCTCCAGAAATACAGACATAGATTAGAGAGGAAACAGGCAAAAGCATTGTTTGAACAGCTAATCTCTGAGAATTTTGCAAAACAGATGAACAATATCAACTCCCAAGGAGGATAAATACATTACTAATTCCATTGTAGTAAAACTGCCAAATGACAAAAAGAATAAACCATAAGAACAGCCAGACAAAGAAGCATAGTTCCTTCAAAGGAACTGCAACAATGATAACTAAGTTCTCAACAGAAATCATAGCAGCCAGAAGAAAGAATGACATCTTGAAGTGGTGAAAGAAACTATTGACAACTTAGTCCATACACAATGAATATATCCTTCAAACATAAACGCATTAAAAAAAAGGAGTGTTTGTTGTCAGCAAACCTATAATAGAAGGGGTTCTTTGGACAAGAGGAAAATGATCCCGGATGAAAAGATAGAAATGCAGGAAAGAATGAAGAGCTGTAGAAGTTAAATATAAGTATAAATACAAATGACTGTTAACTGCAACACAGTAATAACATGTGATTAAGTTTAAATGCAGGTATAGTTAAAATGTATGACAGCAATAACTCAAACAGCAGAAAGGATAGATGAATTTAATGTGTCCTTAAATCCCAGCCTTGTCTGGGAAGTGGTAAAACTACCAATTTATATCAGACTCTAGTAAGTAAAGGATGTTGTTATATCCAGTAAATATAATTCCAAGCATATCAGTAATTAAATTACATGTAAATGGACTAAATACTTCCATTGAAAGACAAAGTTTGTCCATCTAGATGAAAAAAATAAAAATTTAATTATATGTTGCCTAAATAAGCATCTTAAATATAATAATACAGAAAGGTTGACAGTAAAAGAATGGAGACATATCATATAAATACTTTTATTAAACATAAAAAAGACATTTTAAACTGATGCTTAGAAGTTTTAATCTACTATATATGGAGATGAAAAACTGGTAAAACTAAATAATAATTTAAGGATGCTTATATTAATGAAAAACTTTTTAAAAGAAAGTGTGATTAACAAAAAATTCAGGATAGAAGCATGAGAAAGGACTAGGTAGCAACATAAATAAGAAGATTAAGAGGCTTCTGTATCTTTAAGTTGTACAGTGTTTATTTTTCTATTATCCTTTAAATGGTACACATAGGTGACACCTTAACTCTCTTTTGTATGTATGCTTTATTTCACAATAAAATCACTTTCTAAATAGTAAAAAATTATTCTACCAGAAAGAAATGACAATTTTAAATTCATGTTCTGTCACTAATGAAAGCAAAAATTGACTCAATTAAAAGTAGAGTAACCCAAGACGATAGGAGGAGACTTTAATAACACTTTTCTCAGCTACTCATTGAATAATCAGACTAAATGATGTAATAACAAACATGTCTTAATTAACGTATATAAAACTCTGCATCACATACGGAACAAGAGACATTTATCAAAATTGACAATATACTGGGCCCAAGTTCCCTCAAATTTCAAAATATTGAAAGCATTAATGTATTCTCTGACCCCAGAGGCATTAAGCTAGAAATCAGTAACAAAATGACTAGAATGTCCCCCAGATATTTGGAAATTGGTCAAAGAAGAAGTCAAAATGGTAATTAGAAAAATATTTTGAACCTAAATAATGGTGAAAACATGACATATCAAAAGTTGTGAATACAAGTTAAACTGTGCTTAGCGGGAAAAGTCAGTGATAGTGGTTACGTTGAGAATGAGGGGTCATGACTGAGCAGAGCGCAGCAGGGGCCTCTGTGTCTTGCTGGAGAAGGTGACTACGTAAGTCTTGTCCCTTTGTGAAGAATCAACCATGCTGTACATTTATGATTTGGGCATTTTTCTACATGCCTGTTATATTGGAAGAAAATTTTACTCGAAAAAAAAAAGAAGAAATTATTCCTGGCTCCTCTTTTTCTCACATTTCACATCCAGATCATCAACATTTCCTGTTGGCTTTTATTCAAAATTTATGTAAAATCTGGCCACTTTTCACTACCTCCCAGCTGCTAATCTTGTCTAAACCAACAGCATCTCTTTCTCGATTTATTTCAGAGTTTCATATCTGGTCTTCCGGTGCTGCCCTTGTTCCCTGTAGTCTATTGTCAATACAGTCACCACGGTGAGCTGTTAGGCTGAAACAGATCATGCCACCACTCTCCACAAAACTTCCCAACTGGCTTCTCATTTCATTCACTATAGAAGCCAAATAATTGTCATGATTCTTGTCTCTGAGTGACCTAGACTCCCATCCCCTCATTGACTTCATCCCCTACCCCTCACTGCTGATTCACTCTGCTCCAGGCTTCCTGCCTCCCTACCCTTCACAGAACACACTAGGGACTTTCCTGCCCCGTGACATTTGCACTCACTCTGTCCTCTGCCTGGATGTTTTGTCCCCTAGATTCACACAGTTCACTCCCTCACTTTCTTCAGATCTCATAAAAATCACCTTTGTCCCTGACCATTATCATTGCAACTCCCTCCACCAACAACTTCCAATCCCTCTTCCGTTCAGTTCACCAAGTGTTTATCCAGTGTCAGTATGAGCAGGCATTGGTCTAGCGCTCTGGACAAATTAGTAAATGAAACAGGCAAGCATTCCTGTCTTCATGGAATTTACATTCTAGCAGAAGGAGGCAATAAGAGACTGAAGGAGGAGTGTAAGAGAAAGAGGAAGGATGACTTCCAGGGTTTTGATCCAAACAACCAGAAGAATGTAGTTGCCAGCTGCTAAGATAAGAAAGAGTGAACATGCAAGTTTAAAGAGGGAAAAATCAGTTCTGTTTGGTGTGTTATGTCCCCTTTTCTGCTTTATTTTCCTCCACAGCACTTATCAACACTGACATACTATCTATTTTCTTTATTTATTTGTTATTATCTATGTTTACCCACTGGAATGTAATCTCCAAGAAGGCAAAGACTTTTGTTTGTTTTGTTGGCTGCTACAGCACAGGCACCTGGAATGAATTCATCCACTCCGCAAGCATTCACGGAATGCCTCCCAGGTGACTGGGACTGTGCTAGGCTGGACCCCACATGTTTCCTACCGTAAGGAGCTTCGAGGCTAGTGGGACATACGGACAAACACACAGTCTGTGTGTAATAACTCCAGGGATCCAGGACACCGTGGGAGCACACAGGAGGGGTATCACACACAGACTATGAAGGGGAGCCCAAGAAGCTGCCTGAAAGAAGTGATATTATAATACTGTAACCAAGAGTGGAGTTACCCACTTGGAAAGGGGAAGAGCATTCCAGGAAGCTGGAACAGCATGGGCAAAGCTTGGAGGCTCGAGAGACAAGGAACACTCAGGAAGCTGCAAGTTCACCTGGTCTTTTAGATGCAGCCTAGAGAGCATATTGTGTCAGGTGGGAGCTGAAAGAGTTATGCCACTAAGAACACACTTGGCTGACAATTACTCCGCCAAAGCTCTAGGCTGAGGCCAGCAAACACAGGCAGCTGCCACCAGCAGCAAGAGCAGCGATGGCCACCATCTTCCCCACCTACCAGGCAGCTGTGTTGGCAGCAACAGCAGAGGGGTCTGAGACTCGCTGCCCGCCAGCAGCACTCCCACAGGCTCAACCGTCGAGACCGAGGGCAAAATGGAGGACGGTTCCTCTGCGTTTCATCCCTGCGGGCAGTCTGTGCTCCCAGTTCCCCTGCAGGTAGAAACAGGCAGAAAGAACAAAACAGGTCAACACTCCTGAGGAGGCTGAGGAGGGAGGAATCCCATAGAAAAGGCTGGAATTTCTGCTAGCCGAACATAAGGTTGGTGCCCTTTGTAACCTCATTTGAATCCACAGACACAGAGAGTCTGGTGACATGCAAGTTCTACGAGAGCACACATTCTCAACAGGGGTGCTCTTACCCCCAGGGAGGTGAAACTGGTTCTTGGGGTGAAAGTATCTTAGGTTGGGGTACTAGCTCCACTACTACAAGGACACCAGAGGGTGGGGAGGGTTTTAAAAAATGTCTAAGAAGGTTACTTAGGAAGGCTACAATTTTTAAATGATAAACGCTATACCAGAACACATCTCTCCTTGGGAGATGGAGACCAGGAGGGTTTACAAGATGTGTTCCGTGGAAGAAGAAAGAGCAGGGGGCAGGGACAGAAAGGGGCGGGAAAGGAAAGCGCGCTGGTGGCAGAAGGAGCGTGCACAGGCCTGGAGAAAGAGGAAAAGGCAAACAACACAAAGAGCAGCAGAGCGGCCAAGCGCGATGAGGTCTGGGCAGGCCTTATCGCATTTAGCAATTCGGAGGTCGCTGATCATTTAACCCCTTTGTGCTTCAGTTTCGATACTTGTTAAATTAAATCGAAAAATAACCTCTAAGGCAACTTACAGCTCTGAAGACTCTCTCACCTGGCCTGCGTCTCCTTACACGCAGAGACACACACAAAACACACACCACACGCTTATAAACACTCCCAACACGCATGCTAATCTCTTTCTTTAATCTAATTTTCCTGTCTCTCCGCAGTTGTATTTGCCTTTGGAGAATTCCAGTTCTCTTTGTCTCATTATAACAAGGTTTTTTAAACACCAGCCATGAGAGTCCACATCGCCCTGAGAAGCTAAGCTGCTGGACACGGAGCTGGTTGCTATCAGTCCCTGTAAACACTCCTAAAGCCTTGCAAAGACCTTTTACAATGCAGTAAACTCTTTAGAAAGGGGATACCAGATTTCGTTTCATGTTCAAAAAAATGATTTTAAAACCCAGATTCATTGAAATGGGGCAAAAAAATTATCTCCTGTTGAACTATCATTCATTCATTCAATATTTGTTAAGTGCCTACTGTGTGTCAAACAGCACAATGTGTGCTTGGGAAACGACCAGTGAGTGAGACAAACAGGCCACAGCTTCCAGGAGCCTAGGGGAGGAACTGAGAAGCTGACAGTGTTAGACAGCTCCGTCCGTGCTATCACCTGGCCACGTGGGTAACACGTGTGAGCCTTGGACCTGTTCCTGACAATAGAGCTTGAGGAATCAGGAACAGTATCCGCTTACGCGGGGGAAAGACGGCAGCACAGACAACAGTCACTCAAAAAGGGGGGTTCTTAACCTTTTGGGGGCCAGTGGCCTCTTCTCAGAATCACATCTAAAGTAAGACTATAAATGAAACCAATTAGATTAAAACACAGTCACCATGTTTTAAATTTGTGACACAGTAACGTATGTACTTCTGTACTAACACGTTAAATGATCAGACGGAGGGGCTGTCCGAATAACGACAACAACCTTGGAGGGGGGACGAGCATCAGTGATGTGTCGAGGTACC
Source organism: Vicugna pacos (assembly GCF_048564905.1). NCBI lineage: Eukaryota > Metazoa > Chordata > Mammalia > Artiodactyla > Camelidae > Vicugna > Vicugna pacos. The sequence goes on from NC_132995.1 coordinate 73,449,107, forward strand.
TGCAACCCTATAATGTGCTGTGAAAATACCTGTGACTCCTGCTGACGACACAGTCACGGCTGCGCTTAACACTTTGGTCTGCGGTTGATGTTCACGATTAAACAGAATGTTAAATTTCAGTTAGAGGTTAATGGAAATACAGAATTTTTTTATTATCTAAAGTCACAGTCCTCCCCTGAACTCCATCCACAGAGAGTCTGTGGCCCCCAGTTCTAGAACATAAAGCTAACGCAGGATCTTCCCGCTCAACCACACGGCTCCACAGCCACTCCCAGAGCTACTGCCCCATCCCTGCGATTGCCCAGAGAAGTAGCTCGTCCATTATTGGGAGCACACTGCCATCCCATGGCTTCTCCTGAAGACTTTCACAGTTAATAATACCCACAACAAAGCAGCCTTTTAGGGCATTAGACCAAACCTGCAAATTAACGCTCCAGCTCATCACAATTCATTAATCAAACTCAGACCGGATTTAACAACAGATTATTAAAGACTCAAAATTATACCCACAGAAAAAAAAAAAAAGGCAGCTCCCAGAGGGTCAAATGTAATGTGAATGGTTTTGCATAAAACTATAAACCTGCTATTAAATTAAAAACAGGAAAAATTATGTCCACTGCTTATCGCCAGTCTTTTTCTTTTTTTTTAGAGGAATGTTGCGCTAATTTATTTCTTTGCTGTTCCTGGCTACACAGTAAAAGACTAAAAGGTTAAAATGCAGGGGTTCTTTTGATGTTTGGCTGAGCAACTTACACTAACATGTACTGACTGAGGTAAAGAAATTAATGAAATTACTCCCATAATTCATTACTAATGGAACATTGTCAGTGCTTTCAGCTGACAGTTCACACACATCCGTCTCAGACACCGAGACACCTCGTGGTGACTGACTGCAGGGCTCACTCCTTCTGATGATGCTCAGCAAAGCAGAACTCAGCTGCCTCGTCCCACAGTTTCCTGATCCCTCACCTCCGTGCTTTTGCTCTTGATGAACAAGTCTGTTCTCTCTGTGAACAAAGGCAGGAAGGGGGAAACAATGATTTGAATTTTTCTCTCTCTTCAGGGAATTTTGGCAGACCCGCTGGGAATTCCCAAAGGCATAAACATTCAGAATGCTATAATTTGGCAGATCACAGTGCTGCAACCAACTGTGCAATGAATTTTTTTAAAAGGTTAATATTTTAGAGCAGCAATCATAGATAAAGAGCAGAAAAATAATAAGAAGTATGAAAAAAAACTAATTTAAAGAACTGTATGATTTTTGTGACATCTTTGCTCTTTCCCCATTAGGATTGAATCATTAGTTCTTTCTGTTTTTGTAGAAACAGAAGCAAAAATTACCAGCACACATGCTGATTAAGGTAAGTGAGTGACATTTCTGGAAATACAAAATGTTTTATTCAGTGTAGGTACCTGTTTGATATTTATAGGGCGTTCTCATCTCAGTAGTGTTTTTTCAAACTCTAAATTCCTAAAGGAAAGGGCCTATGTCTTTGTTATACATCTGAAGATAATTAATAACTTCTCTTTGAAGATACACTTCTACACACTCATACCAGGATGGTAGAGAATGATGTTATGGGTGAGGCAAATAAACCAAATGATCATATAATATATGAATAAGTCATTATTATATATATGTATAATAAGGTCCAAAATAGTCAACACATTCAAAACACCCTGTAAATACCGGGAGAGTCTAAGAAAACAACATGACTCAGGTTTGGACTTTGTTTACATGGACGTAGTTTCTTCCTAAGCAGCAAGTACACAGTCCAATTTTGTCATCCCCCTCTCTCAGTGCCTGGCAATCTTTTCTACCAGCTCAAGATCACAGTGCATCCACAACACAGCATTGCAAACAGCCTCCATCAAATCGCTCAGTGATCACTTAAAATGAAATCCATTCACTCCACTCAGGTGCAGCATCTGGCACATAGGAAGTTCTCCATAAATACTCACTGAAATTAAAAAATGAAACTCCCGCCCTTCTTCCCAAATGAAAACACACTATGTGAGTTCTGTTCTTCCAAAATCAATTTAACCACTACTAATTCCCACAAAGTGTCGTCCTAGAGATTAACAGCAAATAAGTGCCTTATAAAAATACTTAATATTTTTGCAGTGAGCCTCCAATCTCATGCAGATGTTTGCATACACCCCAAAAGAAAGCTATACGTATTTGAAAACACAATAATAAAACCCAGATCATAGAAACTGGGGACTTGGTAGGCCACCAAGATTCGCAAAAATGAAGCAGGCCTTAACTTTTGAATGGGAGCTCTTTGGGCAGAAGAGTCCTACTGCTATTTCTTACTTCTCTAAGGTGAAATAAATGGGCGAAGTATAATAACAGCTGCAGTGCAGAGAGCCTCCCTCCAAACCAGGCATCTGCTTGGCGGGTGACGCGAACAACAGTCCCATCATACAGACATGAGCATCACCACTTTACTGAGCAGGAAGCTCAGAGCGCGTCGGCAGCTCACTGAGGCCAGGCTAGGGAGTTGCAGAGCCAACAGGAAAAGTCACGTCTGCCTCCAAAGCCGCTGGGGCACGACTAGTCCCCACTCCGATGCTCTTCTCTCAGACCCTCTCCCGTGTGTGCCCTCCACTAGAGCCGCCTCAAACCTAAAAAATAGTGACTGAAGGCAACACCTGGGCCCATCCCTCTCTGGGTACCAGCTCCCCTTGGGCAGCCCACGAAATATAAGTGGCAGGATAGCAAAGTAGGTGACAGTCTGGGCTATGGCGTCACTGCCTAGGTTAGCTTCCCAGTTCTGTGACTTCCCCACGCGGGCACTTTCTCATCTTCTTGTGCTTAGTGTTCTCCTCAGTAAAATGAAGTGGCAATGATACCAGTGTCAGGAGGCTGCAGTGATAATTAGATGAGTTAAGGGCCTGGAGCCTGACACATAGAAAGTGCTGAATAATGTTGGATGTGGTTTTTAGCTCTTTTGGCTATAATGGAATGGAGATTTGGTTATCCACAATTCAACGAGTTAGCTGACCAGCTTCCAAATACCAGGTTTTATTGAGCATCTAACACACTTCAACCTAAACAGCAAAGTAGTCTGAAAGTAGCTCTAATCTAAGGCATTAGATTGTAGATTCTTTGACATGATGGAGAATTTGGCAATTCCTGTCTAAGTCCCAGTGGTACAACTATGTCCTACCTGAGGCAGGAACACCTGATTCATCTCCGTGACTGAGTGACTCGGGTGAGTTGATCTGAGTCTACTGCTCATTTTTATTTCTGAATTTTTTAGTGTTTTACCCCAATCAATCATTTTATCTTTCTGTCCTTTAGTTTTTCAACTATTAAATAATAGCAAGGGGCAGAGATGAGCAAGTGGTCGTGAAAACAGAATGGGAAGGAAAAGTGCCATAGATTTTGTCTATAAAATCACTCAAGCTTTCGTCTATTATTTTAAAGTTGAAGAAATAGGGAACTCATGCTTAACCTTGCAACCTTATTTTCAATGTACAGATGTAAAAATTAAGGCCCAAGACCACCCAGCCAATAATCACAATTTTGAGATTTGAGCCCACAACAGACTGTCCTCACATGCCTGCTCTTTCCACAGCTTCAACCTGTCTTTCTAATGAAAGGAAGAATTCAGATTTTCTTTCATTGCTATTATTTCTTACATATAACTCATTTTAACACATTACAACTATCTGACTCTTTTAGCCAATTATACAATAATAATAAAAACATATTGCTAGCATAGAAATCTCTAAATTATGAGAATAGCTTAAAACACTACCTTCCATATGGGCTCCAATATATGATAAAACTAAGGATCTAAATATTTTATAATTAGAATTGATGCAATGCTGAATTAAAAATCACGAGTCATACAATGCTCACACCCGCATAATCTGAATTAGTCTTTTGAAACAATGTTGAATTAACACTTGCATTCTCTGCAAGGGGAGACTTTAAAATTACTACAAGCTAGAGGAGCCAGTGAACTCTGTAGATACCGCAGGCAAACCCTCTCTAGGTCCTTTCCTCTTGGTTGGGAAAAGCAAAGGGATTTAGTTTACGGAAGAAGATAATAAGAATACACAGCAATCTAAGGTAAACTGAATAAAGTATACACTCGTCCTTTGCTGAGGAGCCTAGCTCTTCATATCCGAAGTCACCCTGAGGTGAAAATGTCCCAGTGACACTCTGACCACAAGTCAAAAATCCATATGATTACAGGTAAGCTGGGCTGCTGAGCCTTATCCTCAGCTATATTTCATAAAATCACTCTCTCTGGATCAATAAAATGCAAATGCTAAAATTATCGTGTAGTACCATCAAAATAAAAGGAACCTTGAGAATATAGTTGTCATTCTTAATTAAAATGAGCTTTCTAATTCCTTTACTCTAACTAACTGAAGTTGATATTAATACTATAAACACTTAACTGACTGAAGAAAGACTCTAGCCAGACCCCCAATGAGAGAACACTTAATTCATCTATGATGCAGCTTATAACTGTTTAGCAGTGTGGTTGGGGTAAGTCTCTTTGGCCTGCTTTTTAGATGATTAAATACTCTCCATCCAACTGAATAGACGTCTTCAGAGTTGCATTTTGCATGCTAAAACATTCTTTAAACACATAAGCCATCGCTCAGGATTTAAGAGGAAAAAAAATCTTTGTGACAGTACATTCATTATGTCTTTATTAAAGGTGGACTTTTCCATAGGGCTTTGCATCACTGAAAATAAGGCTCAGTTTAATAACAAAGCTAGCTTTCCTAGTACCACAAAAAGTATAAAATTTTAATGTTTAACGTGTTTCTTAATTATAGAAAACTCTGCAAAGAATAACATCCTTGAAATTTACTATGCAAATGCTCTTAATTTATGACAAATTGCTCCTTAAAACACAAGTATTAAATCTCTATTAGATTTGTTGAGGTAATGTACTAATGTGCATCACTGAGGTCTTAAATTTCTAAGCAGCAATGCTGTTTGTTAGATGCAAATAAGGATTTCCTTAATTAAAATACACTATCCCCAGCCTCTCAGCAGATTTAGCTCAGTCTTTATATAGGAAAGGTTCATTATCTACCTCAAGTTATTAAAAGTATGACCTACTGTGGTTATTTCCTTTAAAATTTAATTTTAATTACTATTTTGTTAATGGAAATAAAGCACTAAAGAATTGTGAAGATGATCCAAAAGCAATTTTGAAAACTTAATTAAAATACCTCTTGAAAGCTTCAAAAGGAATTTAGCACTTACATGGTTTGATAACTGATGGCCTTACAAATATAGCATTAGATACCAACTCTATTTTTTAAAAAAATCTTTGGATGAAGCACACTTTAGAACTAAGGCATTTTCCTAGTCTGCATCTTGAACTAATGGTCCAACTAAATAGGTGTAAACATAAAACTTTTAATTCAAAATATTAACAGTAGGCAAAGGTTCTTAACAAAGAAATGAAATGAATAACCATTACACCATGTCTTCACGATACACAAACCTTAAATGCATTCAGAGTTTTTGCATAAAACCATCATGGTTTAATCCAGATAATTGCAGATGTGTTCAGTTTGTCTTCTGGTCCTTCGGGACTTGAATATAAAATTAAAAGGCTGGTAAGATGCTGTATAAAATTCAGTACCAGAGTTTTATTAGGCAGCTTCCTCTCCAATCTAAATTTCAAAGGTTTACACATATATTATTGATCTTATCTGTGAAAATATTGGCTCAGTAAGTAGCCTTTAAACATAACACAATCCATAGATTTTATTGAGATTCACTACTCCTCATGAAAAAGATAAGAATATGAGATGCAGGGCATAACAAAGAGCGTGCTCCAGGCAAGAAACAGTCTTTGTGATGTTCAAAATATATTTAGCAGCTCTTATATTACAAACCTTACAATGTTATGGTTCATAATGCAATGTGCATTTTTGTATCAGGCTGCTTGACTACTTCCAGTAAGTAAAGTCTCTGAATTCATTAGCAATAATGACTTTTTCCTTCTTATATCTATTTAATGGAAAAGACATTTTGCCAGATACCACCCTGTCCAAAAAAAAAAAGAAAGAAAGAAAGAAAGAAAAACCCAGGATGCCATTTCATTAGCATAAAATCATGGATCTATTCTTTTAAACATTGGAATTCGAAATTCAGAAATTAAAGAAATTTTATTTAAAATGTAAAATAAACATATGACTAAAATAATGGGATAACAATTAAATTGAGGTACCACTGAATTTCTATATTAAACTAGAAATGTGGTTTAAGATCACGCCCCTGAAATCTGACCTAATTGAACTAACTAAAGAAATTCTATAAAAATAAGAGAGTCCATCTTTTGGTTTGGTTTGGTTTCATTTGGTTTTAATTCAACACACAGGAATTACCTATTTATAAGTGAATTATTTTCTAAGACTTTATTTACATGTCAGTTTTTTAAAATTGAAGATGAATATTACCCTAGAAGCAATAAATAGGGATTAGGTTTATCCTAAAAAAAAAAAATCTATAAAAGCTTAATTTAGCCTTATGGCACAGCTGAGAGACTTACAATGAAATATAGCAGGAAGCAAAGCTGTTTCAATACTAGCAATTAAAGAAAATGGAAAGTTAAATTGAATAAAAGATAGTTTATTATTCTTAAATGCTCGGGGAATAATAGATTTAATTTGAAGAGAAAGCAAATGTAGATGAGGCATTTGTCAGAATTCTGAAGGGGGTTTCTGAGCATTTTCAAGGGCTTTGGAGGTTGTTGTCTTCAGCTCCGCATTAGGGCTTAATTTCATGTGAACACGTAACGTACATTACTTGTGCAGTGAAGGTAAGTTTAAAAATCGAGTGCCTTTCCCTTTCCTTGTTGCAGGTATTCTTTAATATTAACTTGATTTTTATCAACAATGATGAGTAATTTCTGACTGATAATCTGAATGGAAAAAGAGCAATACCGGAGAAAGATTTTTCTGGCGATAACTAAACATGCATTGGAAGAATGGAGGGGGCAGTAAGGAAGGAGGAAAAAGTGTTAGAGAGAAGGGGGCGGGGGTAAATAAGGAAGCGCGTACATTATATGAAAATGGTAACTTGAGGTCCGTTGGTTCTTGGAATTTTTTTGTTTGGTTGTTTGTGTGTACATGTATGTGTGTGTAAAACAGAGAAGAAAGAGAGGGATAAAGAACAAACAGTATGATTTCCTGACATTTGTCCTTCTATTTAAGTTAGTTGGTTTTTTTTTTTCCTATCTTAATTGTTTCTTTTGAGAGCGAAACATGCCAAAGTGGTGGGCGATTCATATGATCCCTTAAATACAAAATACCGTGGCTTATGTTTCTACACTAACAAGCATTGAGAAAAAGCATAATAAATAAGCCTTAGAATAATTCAGAGTTTTTACATAAAAACACAGTGGTTTAGCTATATTATTACAAAACATTTTGTTTGTGTTTTGTCCCTCCAGGACCTATGCAAATTATTGAGCTGATAATGAACTGCATAAAATTCAGTACCAGAGCCACATTAAGCAAGAACCCAAAACAAAAAAACTCAGAGCCTTTAGCATGCTCCTGTGCACTGGGACTCTAAGAGTGCACACTGCTTCCCCCATGAGTCTGAGCTTTTCTCCAGGGGTACCCATCAGCGTTAAGAGTTCTGTGGGACACACTCTGGGTGAGAGTTAGAGTCAGGAGCAAGACAGAGTCCCACCCCTATTGTTCAGTCGTCTTTTAAAGGATGTAGCTGATGTAGTAAAACACGTAAAGAAATTCGGCATAAATCAGAAAGGAAGAGATAGTATTACCATTCTTTGCAAATGATACTAGAAAATCAAAGAGAATCAACTAAAATCTATTAAAACTAACCAAAGAGTTCAGAGGAATGACAAAATAGAAAAGCAGTAATTTTCACTTACACTAACAAAACAATCTGTTGGAAAATATAATAGGAAAAAATACTCCACTCAAAATAAGAATTTAAAAGAGAGAGGGAGAGGGGAAGAGACAGATCACCCGAAAGGAAAATGAGCCAAGACTATTAACAAGCAATTAAGAGAAATATGCAAATAGCCAATTAACATATGGACAGATGTTCAAACTCAATAATAATAAAAAATATATAAATTAGATCAAGATACCATTTTCCCCTTAAGAGAACTGAAATGATTAAAAACATGGGTAATACCCTATCCTGACTTGAAGTCTCTCTCATACAAGTAGTATTACTTCAGAGTCCACATAGACAATAAAGAGCACACTCAGACTGAGCAATTTGAAGGGCATTTAATAAAAGGATTATTCATAAGGGCGTGAGCCGGGTAGAGGGATAGGGCAGTCCCCAAGGCTCAAGCAACACAGCCGAGCAGGGAGGCTCACCTACCAGGACTGTGACCCTGGGGCTGGGGAAGCAGCCAGCCCCTTGGCAACCTCCCAGGGAGGCCCAGGACAAGCAGCACCTCACCCAACTCTCCTTCCTTCTCCTCTCCTGCCAGTGCCCCGCCCCTCAACCCTTCCATCAGTCAACCCAGCCCCACCAGAAGCCAGAAGCCAAGGGACCTGTACTCTAGATCAGCCTCCCAGAGCACAAAACAAGGTAGAGAAAAGTAGAGGGTGCACACGAAGGGGCAGCAAAAGATGCCTAGCGTGTAAGAGTTCAGGGAAATAAAAGTAAAGCCAAAGTGGGTGATAATCTGGCGGCACATATCACACATTTAAATATTCACACATCTGATAAAGGAACCCAGAATATACAACAGAGAAAGTACAGTCTCTTCAGTAAGTGTCCATGAAAGCTGGACAGCCACATGTAAAAGGCTGAAATTAGAACCTTCTCTAGCACCACATACAAAAATAAACTCAAAATGGATTAAAGACCAAAGTGTAAGACTGGAGACCATAAAACTCTTAGAGGAAAACATAGGCAGAACACCCTGTGACATAAATCATAGCAATTTCTTTTCAGTCTATCTCCTAAAGCAAATGAAATAAAAACAAAAATAAACAAATGGGACCTAATCAAACTTACAAGCTTTTGCACAGCAAAGGAAACCAAAATGAAGAGAAAAACTACTGAGTGGGAGAAAATATTTGCAAATGATATGACTGGTAAGGGGTTAATACCTAAAATACCTAAACAGTTCATACAACTCAACAACAACAAAAACCCAATTTAAAAAATGGGCAAAAGACCAGAATAGACATTTTTCCAAATAGGACGTGGAGATGACCAACAGGCACATGAAACGATACTCAGCATTGCTAACCATCAGGAAATTGCAGATCAAAATCACAATGATACATCACCTCACCCCAGTCAGAATGGCGATCATCAAAAAGAGCACAAATAACAAATGTTAGTGAGGATGTGGAGAAAAGGGAACGCTTGTACACTGTTGGTGGGAATGTAAATTGGTGCAACCACTGTGGAAAACAGTATGGAAGTTTCTACAAAAACTAAAAATAGAACTACCATATGGCCAGCAATTCCACTCCTGGGTGTATATCCAAAAAAACCCAAAAACACTAATTCACAAAGATACATGCACCTCAATATTCACAGCAGCATTATTTACAATTGCTAATATTTAGAAGCAACAGATGAATGGATAAAGAAGCTGTGGTATATTTTTACAATGGAATACTACTCAGCCATAAAAAAGAATAAGATTCTTTTTTTTCCATTTGCAACAATGTGGATGGACTTGGAGAGTATTATGCTAAGTAAAATGAGTCAGATAGAGAAGACAAATATACAATATCACTTATATGTAGAATCTAAAAATACAACAAACTAGTGAATATAGCAAACAAGAAACAGACTCACAGATACAGAGAACAAACTAGTGATTAGTAGTGGGGAGAGTAAGCAGGGAGAGACAAGACAGGGGGCAGGGATTAAGAAGTACAAATTATTATGTATAAAATAAGCTACAAGGATATATTGTACAATACAGAAATCACAGTCAATATTTTATAATTATAAATGGAATATAACCTTTAAAAATTATGGACCACTATATTGTACACTTGTAACTTATATTATACATTCACTATACTTCAATTAAAAAAATAAAGAAAAATATATACTATGTATGTATATGCATGACTGGGACATTATGCTATACACCAGAAATTGACACATTGTAACTGACTGTACTTCAATAAAAAAAAGAAAAATATATATAAATATTCATATATATCATAACATTTGCTTAGTAATTTTTTTAAAAGTTGGTAAGAAAAATTCAAACTATTAGCAGTGTTTGTTTCAGAGGAGGGTTGGAAAGAAAACTCAGGGCTCAATGGCCAGCCAGGTCTGGGTTTTCATCTCAATTTAGCTGCCAGTCAGCATTCTTTTAACTGCAAAAAGCAGAGGAAATCAAACTGACCTGAGAAAAAAGTTTTAGTCACGGCTCACACCACCAAACCATGAGGAAGTCTTCAGAAATACTTGGGTCCACGGACTTGAGCCTCATCAGGTTCTTTCTTTCTCTTCCCCCAACCTGCTGACCCTCCCCTCCCGTAATCTGCCAGCTCTGCTCCCGACAGTTGGCTTCATTTTCTCAGGCCCTCTGTTCCCACAGGTTCAATCCACAGACACAGGCAATACTAAAAATATATTCTTCAAGCCTCATGTCCAGAGGGAAAGGAGGTCCCTGGTGCTTCCATTGTAAATTGTCCCAGGAAATGGCACCGATTGGACAAGCCTGGGTCACATGGCCCGCCGCGGCACCAGGGCACGATGACTGGTCCTCTCTGGCATAAACGTGCACTCTGTGGCCATAGGACATGAGCATTTTTTTGGCCCCCACCACCATCACAGGTTTGAGATAGAAGAAACACAATCTCCCCCAAAGAGAAATTTTCTTCTGGACAATAAAAAGGTAAATAAACACTACGTTAATAGTACCCTGGGACAAATTACTTAACATCTCTGAGCTTCAGTTTCCTCATACATAAAAGGGGGTGACAGTGCCTGTATCACAGGCTTGTTGTGGGATTAACGTTGTGGGTTAATCTTATTCTTACTATTTTATCATTCTCTTTCTCTTTGTATTTCCATATTATTCTGTATTTTTAAAAGAACATGTATTCTTTTTATTCATGAATAAAAAAGCTATTTCCACTGTGAGAGGAAAGAAGAGCTCAACAACATTCATCGAGGAGAAGCCAACAGGCAAGTTAATCATTCATTATTCAAAATTTGTGTTAGTTTTATATTTGCCATTTACAATGTACCTATTAACAGTTACCACACTGTGCTTTATGTACATGATCAAGTTTAACCTTCAGATTTACTTCATGAAGTAGGTGCAATTCCCATTGTACCGATGAAACTCAGAGAAGTCAAATAACTTACCCAAGGACACAGAGCCAGTAATTAATAGAGCCACTGTTTACACAGTTCTGACTAAAAAGGTCAGCAAACTACAACTAGTGGGCAAAATCCCCACTGCCCTCGGTTTTTCTATGGTCCATGAGCTGAGGATGGCTTTTCCACTTTTTAATTGTTGAAACAAATGAAAAGAATACTTTGTGACACAGGCAAATTAAATGAACTTCAAATCTCAGTGTCCACAACTAACGTTTTGTTGTAACACACTCATGCCCATTTGTTTAGACCTCTCTACGGCTGCTTTAGCACTGCAGTGGCAGAGGGAAGGAGCTGGGACAGAGATCACATGGCCAGCAAAGCCTGAAATACTTACTGTCTGCTTCTTTACAGAAAAGGTTGCAACCCTGGGCTGAATCCAAAACCCATTATGTTTCAAGGACATCTCACTGCCGCTCCTTGATACTGCCTGAAACTCATCTCTTGGATGCTGTCATTATGAGTCTCTGGTGGCCCAAGCAAGAGAATTTCAGTGCAAGAAAACAGAAGAGCACGAGCAAGTTCATCTTGGGCGAATGTAGAGAGATAAAGAGAGATAAAGGAGGTAAAATATATATATACCACCCTACCAGCCATACCACTCTAAATGCGCCTGATCTCAAAAGCTAAGCAAGGTCGAGCAGGTTAGTACTTGGATGGGAGATGAGAACTGCACCAATTGATAACGTCTGCTCAGGACAGAGCAGGAGAAGGAAACAGGTTACGCGTTCTCACATGGCACACGGCATGATCATCCACTGACCGCACACTTTTATGCTGAATGTCTGAACTCAACATCACACGTTACTCACAACACCTAGTGGGTCAGGAAACCTTTTGTAATAAAAAATTTAGAAGTAAACCCTGCACTTCATTCTAAAAGTATACTACTCAAAAGCAACAGAAATAAAAGGGGCAAGGTAAGAAATGATCTATTAAAATTTTTATAATCAAAACTGAAAACTTTCTAATCAATTTGTAAATACCAGAAGACAGTCTGCTTTTCACTATACATAAAAAATGTGGACTTCCAGATTCAGAGCAATCCTAGGGGTTCTTCCAGTACATTCCCTGCTTCATTGCAGCCGTGCTACATTTACACTATCCTTGGAAAGTAATTACCTACTATTTTCTCAAAAATCTCCTCAGGCTGTACAGCTACCTGTGTTCACACTATCTTTTCTCATGACCTTTATACTTAAGCGATGCTTCTGATACAATCAAAACATCAACAGTAAGAATAATTTTTAATCAGAGAGAGAGAATAGTAAATCCATGACTTCCTTTTATTTTATCACTGATTTCACTGCGTAGCTTAGATATATACAAATCTTACCCAAGCTCTAAGTTCTTCATTTATGAATCTAAGTTAATATGAAATATTTAAAGAATTAGGCTGAGAAATTTTATGAATTCCCTTATCGTCTCTGACAATAGATGTCAAGGAAGTACAAGGCATTCTCATCATGGTATCGCTAGACTCTCATCCTCAAAATTAAAAAGCTGGGTTCCCCTAAAAGAACTAAGGAGCCACTGGGCAACCAGAGAAGAACCAGACTGAATACATGAGGAGAGAGCCGACCGCCGCTTGTTAGCCGCATGACCCTCAGCGAGTTACCTAATCTCCTAGCCTCCACTTTCCTCACTGTTGAGCAGTAGTGTTTGTTAATGTGTGTTAAAGCCCTTTGTACACTGCTAAGTGCTGTAAGAAATGTGAGTTTATATTATTGTTCTCAATAACTGTCCCTAGGATCTCAGACTACTGACTTAGAAACACATTTCATAGATAGAGCCAGATCATTTTTAAGTTTCTGATGACTGCTTAGGGTTAAGAAATCATGGCATAAATTTCATTACAAGCAGGAATTAAATAGGAAAAAGCTGATGGGCTGAGAGAAGCAGAGAACATCTTGCTAACTGATTCATATTTTCTTTGTCTCATTGGGTTTGATAAAACTACGGTGAAGTCTTGATTGGAGATTGCCTATTACCTGGCAGGTTAACCTTTCTCTTCTACAGGATTTGGGTTCAAAAGCTGATGACAAAACCACCACGTGTCTAAAAACCGATCTTTTCAATCCTACTGTGTAAGCAGGTTGAGACTGCTATGCCTGTTAATTAACCCCTGAATCCTGTCAAGGTAATTGAAGCATAAACTTAGATAAGATTAATACAGCAGATAAAGTAAATTCCAGAGCATGCTTCTCCCACCCTCCGCCCCTTCCTATCTCAGTTTGACAAAAAGCAGATCCCACAGCCTTAGCCCAGATCCACTGAGAGGAGTAAGGTGTGCACTTTGAAAGTAAAATAAAGCATTAACACCTCACACAACATTGTCAAATGTGTATTTTATAGATGTCTCCTCTTACCCAATTTTCTTGTTCCCCTTGTGCGTATTTTTGTGTTGGAAAGGATAAACAGACTCCATTGTCCTTTCTCATTTGGTTAAACGTTGTAGTATTAAGCCAGCAATAAGATATCAACTACTTTTACTTAGAAATTATTTTAGTTACAGACAATGATCTGTTTGGCTTTGTTCAAAATCAGGTCCAGGATGATCCTTCATACATTTCCATTAACTATGAAATTAAATAGAGGAGGCAATTTTTAAAAGAGAAATATTGCTTGTAGCCTGAAACCCTAAGTGTTGAGTTTCTGCCTGCAGTGGGTTTTTTTCAATTAAATTATAAACCATGGGTAATAGAGATTTATAATGGGAGTGCTGATACAATCTTAACTATAGGGAAGCCATCCGACACGCTCCATGCAGTATATGGATGGATTATTTGCATTAAATTATCTTTAGGAAATGCAAACAAAACAAAGAAAAATGTAAAGCTTGTTGCATTATTAGCATAAAATTAAAGTCCTTGAATGCATAATTGTTTTATACCCAAAGCATTAACAGATTTTATTCTTAGAGTTCAAAGACCTGCTGATTAATATGCAAAATGGCCTCATTTTATAAGCAGTTGTGGTTTTTTTTCTCCTCTCAGAAAAGAGACAGTTCTTCGCTGGAGGAAAATACTATGAAGTTTAGAAAACACTAACTAATATTGATATAAAAGTCCACACACCTATACAGCCAAAAACAGTAACGCCTAGATGCTGTTAGAATATTTATATCTCTTCAGTCTGTGTACGACTATAAACTGTATGTTTAGCCAGATAATACCTAGCTTAGGAAGATTAAGTTTACAAAATATAAAGAGAAAACACTGCCTTTCTCTAGAATGGCTTACCTACTTGTATAGTAATTTTTTAAAACTATTAAAAAGAAAGAAAATCCAATAGAAAGAGAAATTCTGGGTCTAGTAGTATAAATTTAAATTATGTGATTCCAAATCTAATTTTACAAAGCGGGCTCCGTCCAATTTATACGGCCCCAGTCACCAAGATTTGTAACAAGAAAAAAAATCGCACAATTTTTTAAAAGTAATGATTCTCCAGAATTCTAATTTCTTCTTCTTTTTCTAAATAGATATCAAAATACTTTAATCCCTGGAAGTGATATACTGGGTTATTTTCTCCAACACATTTCTTTCCAGCCTGGACAGTCTAGAACAACTGATTTTTTCATTCTGAATATTGATGTATTTCTAAATAATTTATGCTCTTTAAAGCATCTGACACCTGGCAAATCAAATTATAACCACCACAACACACTGTCGAGTTTTAGAAACTGTGGGAATTTCTTTGACCAAGAAATAATGTTTCTAAAAGAAAGGCATGAGGTCTGAAATGTAGTGCAGCCCCAAGTGTGTCGTGCTCACTGCACAAAGGCGCATCAGCCTACGGGCCTCAACCTCCAGACACACCAGGCTCACCACCTGATTAGAATAACACTCCTTTGATATGCTGTATTCGTGTGGCGAGTATTGATTAAGAATTCCCCATGTGCCAGGGAGTGTGTTGAGCTCCCCAGCACCACCACTGTGCCATTTGGGCCTCATAAAGTTACTCTTTTCAGAACCTCTTTCAGAGTTAGTGAACAAAGAAGGATAAATCATTCATCAGTGTCTTTTTCAAGCCCTTAACACATAATCAGTACTCAATAAGCAGTTGAGAGGAAATGAATGGTTAGAAGACAATATTAAGCCACATTCACATTTTACTCAAAATTAATAAAATTCAGAAATGCTTAAAAGTAAACTTTGAAATGGAAAGTATACAGATTACATGTGTAAAACTCTTCTTTGAATGTGAAAATGGTTTTACTCATTAAGATGTCTTGTCAATAACACACTGTGCTATTGCCCCACTAAATAAGCATATACAGATAAGAAAATGGCATTTACCATGTGTGTTAACAGAAAGCATGCTCCAAAAATGACTAGATGATTTCAAATTTGTTCAACTCACAAGGGCCCAGTACTCCAACATAATGGCTAAGATTAAAATTGTTTTTGTACTTTTCCCCAGGAAAGAACACCAGCCTTTTTGCTAACTCTGCTAATTTGCTAACTCAAAGGTTAAAATTAGCACTGCTATTGGCAAGGAAAAGAAAACACATTCTTTCATTACTTTTTGCACTTTTAAAGGTTTTAAATGAAATAGAACAAAGCGTTTCATTTATAAATTATTTCACAGTTTACCAAGTGTTTTCATACAAGCCACTTTCATTTACGGGACTTAAGAGGCTTCCCTGAGAAATTACTACCCACAGATCACTACCTGTGACAGTTCTATTGTGTTTCTAGCTAGTTAAACCACATCTGTAATATAGAAATCAATTCTGGGAGCCACTGTTAAGAAGGACATTGACCAATTAGAGTGTAATGAAAATTAAATGTCCAGGTGAACAGGAGAAGCTATAATTTTTGATAAATTATTCAAGCAACTTGGAAAGTGAAGAATAAGGAAAGGTACAATAACTGCTTTCAAATATTCGAAAGGCTTCCATGGAGAGATGAGTGTACCGATTCTGCGCTGCTGCAGAGGCTAGAGCTAGGGGAGAGAGCTGGAAGTTACGGCAGAGTCTGATTGAATGCAAGAATGAACTTTAGATCTGCTTGTGCTGTCCTGTAACAGTAACAGCTGCCTCATGAGGGTGGTGCCGACCTCTGGAGGTTCTCAGTTGGAAGCTAGATGTCTAACAGAGCTATCATTGTTTAAAATTACTGTACCTGGTGGAGAACTGGACTGAAAATTTCTAAGTTGCTTTCTGAGTCTCAGATTCTACTTTTCTAGATAAAAGGAGATTTTTACTGTATGTTCAATTCTCTAAAAGAAAAATATTTTCAATTAAGGTTTTAAAAATTAATATAAGACTCTGTGATGCACAGAATGCTTACTTCCAACCAGAAAGGGTCATTTGGCCATTTAAAACACGCAATATATGAAACGGGAGGTATAACAGGTCTCAGGCAACAGGCCCTGTATACTCTATTCATATATAAATAACCGCAATCATAAGAAAGCAACTTTTATTTGTGAGGAAACTATATGAATTTACCATGAGTATAAATTTAAGGGTAATTTTACAAATCAAGAATAAAGGAAATGGCCTCTCCTTGCTAACACGCCAGAACAGAATGGAGCAGGTACATTCCTAGGAGGCCGTAACTATTGGACAACAATTATTTCCTCGGCTCCCTGAGTTCTCCTTGATTGCATACAGGATGAAAGAGCTAATACAATTCTCTTTCAAAGTAAGTTTATAGACCTAGGTCCTCGTTCTAGTTTTGCTACCACATATATGCCTGGCCTTGGGTGACTAACTTACTTTAGTATCCCGCTTTAAAAAAACAAAGAAGCAGTTGGATTAAAGCATCACTTTAGTTCTTTCTGGCCCTAAGGTCTATGACTTCTATGTATGCGATATCCCACTTATGCAGTCAAGCACCATCGACCTTCAGGAACAAACAATGAACCTAAAAATAGGTTTTAAGCCTGTAACTGTGAATACCAATGGCAATACAAAAAGCGAAAAGGGATAAAGTTTAAGAAGACAGATTGTGATCGGATGGCACACCGACTGAAAGAAAACACACTCTCATTGAGTGATGGTGGCTATAAAAGCTAAGCCCTGTTACCCTAAAGTCATAAAATTTGGAAGATGTGGCAAAAAGGGAGAGAAGAAACTACAAAGAAGAAAAAGGGCCAAAAAAGAGGGAAGAGAAGAGAGGAAAGAAGTCCTTAAGCGG
Organism: Vicugna pacos; assembly: GCF_048564905.1. Classification (NCBI taxonomy): domain Eukaryota; kingdom Metazoa; phylum Chordata; class Mammalia; order Artiodactyla; family Camelidae; genus Vicugna; species Vicugna pacos. The sequence continues at coordinate 73,466,600 of NC_132995.1, forward strand.
CCAATATCTGCAATGGCAGGTTTTTAAAAAGCACCAAAAATGGTGAGCAGGAAAAAGAGAGAGAGAAGAGAAATGAAGTAGTGGGAGCAAAAACAAAACACAGAAACAAACTCTGGCTGGAGCATGAAACAATGGGGGCCGCGCAGCAGAAGTGGGAGCCCAGGCTCGTTCACCTCCGCAGACCAGGAGAGGGCTTCCTTCTCCCACAGCAGAGTGGAGTCCTGGCTGTTAGTGACAACCGGATGCACTGAGCTTAGTGGAGTCTGTTCAATCCGCTCTGCTTAGCAGATGAGCATGAAACATCTTTAAAACGTTTTCATCTCTAAGATGTTTCCAAAAGACACTTGTTAATTAAGGAACTGACCTTTGGGTGGTGAGGAACCTCATTCATTCAGAATTAACTGAGGTACGTGGAGTGAATTTGTGCATATATATACATGGATGATTGATAAGCAGATATAAATAACTTCATACTTGAGGGCCTAGAACAAAGCTCAAGCCATAAAGAAATCAAATATATTCTGCCCTTCTCTCTATGCTCTTTCTACTTGGATTTCTTGGGAATTCACATTTGTGTGGGCTGACGATGTAAATCCAGCAGTGGGCTTAATGAAAACCACCAAGTGCACATAAATTCACAGCAGATTTCTCCCCATTTTTGTGTGTGTGTGTGTTCTTTTCTTAGGAATCGGTGTCTTCAGGAGAATTCTGAGCAAAAAGCTTCATGTCATTCTAGGTCTCCTGGCTATCTTAGCACCATGCAAATTTCCAAAATTATTAGTAATAATTCTGGGAAACAGAAAGATTATAGTAATAAAAATAAAAGCATGCCAAATTAGCTTGTTCTTAAATTAGAAACATGGAAACATAAACTAAGAATGTGATAAGCTGATATTTCCCTACAAATAGTCGAAGGAATATTTATCTATAGGGTACAAGGCGGAATGGTATCTGGAAATACTAACTCACGTGTCTTCTCCCCTGGCATTTCCTTGTATCCTTTCCTCAGCCCAAACAATCGGGGCGTCTTGCCTTCACTGCAGTATGGAATGGTTGTTGAAGCTGGATACAGGTAAACAAAAGAATTCAACTCATAGACGTGTTTTGAAAGCGTACTTTGAATTGAGAAAATCTAGATTTCTAAGAACTCCAAGCAAAAGTTTAAGCCATAAATAATAGATCTGGAATAATTCACAAGTCACATTTTTACCTTCTGTTATTTATACTAAGTATCAAACTTCACATCCATCAGGACTAGATCTGACGACACATGATAGAAAGCTCCAAACGTGGCTTAAAGCCACAACGGTATATTCTTTCACATCAAAAATGAACAGAAGGTGGCTCCTGTTTGCTACTCCACTTTCCCCCTCAGGCTCGCCTCACAATCCAAGACAGCCGTCGGCGTTTCAGCCATCCTGTCCACACTGAGGCAGTAGTGGGGTGGGTGGGGGTGGGGGGGCGGCAAAGGCAGCAGCTGCCGGTGAGGCAACGCCTTGAAGTCTTGCTGGAAGTCACATATGGTACCTCTGCTTACCCAGAATTTAGCCTGATGACCATATCAAGCTTCGAGAAGCACTACAACATGTACTATTTATTCTAGACAGCAACGTACCCAGGTAGCAAATTACTAAGACAAATAACTACAAAGGAAAAGCCTGGCCTGGAAATTAGGTAAACACTCGGTGATCTCTACCGCCACCAGCTTTCCTCTCTCCAGAGGATTTACTGTTCTCTAGGCTGAGGGTTAAAGGGACTTTAAAGGAGACATTTTGAGTGAGAAAGAGAGAGTAGAGCCTGAGATAAATCGAACCAACCAGAAAGGACCAAGTGGGCAAAAACAAACGAACAAAAAATCAAAAGTTTTTTGAGGGTAGAAACTTGCTCATTGGAAGCTCAGTAAATATCGAGTTTTGTGAAATGGAACTCAGTATTCAGAGACTCCTCTGGAACAGTCCAGTGCGCTCCAGGGAACAATGCGGGAGCAGAGTTAGTGCTCTCTCACCATACAGGTTCATGCAGGTGAGCACCACAGTCCACCATGAGGAGCTGGTGAGCTAAGGTGCTAGTCATCCTGCCCAGCGGTTTCTGGCAAGAGCCTCCCAGGAGCACAGCGACCTATTTGTACACCAGAAGGAAATGTGCTCCTCTCGGCCCTGAAACTTGCCATGGTCTGGGTGAGCAATCTCCCTCACACTGAGGCCATTCAGGAGACCACTGAAGCAGAAATTACGACACTAAACATCAAGATGGGTTCTGTGATCATAGGTTTGGTTTTGTTTAGAGTTTTTTTAATATACATTCATATGTACACAAACCGGTCTTTTCAGAATACAGAGGAGTTGAAATTTCTCTAGTAACACCCTTTGTATTCATCTCACAGTGAATATTTACTGAGCTTCCAATAAGCAAGTTTCTACCCTCAAAAAACTTTTGATCTAATAGTGGGGACAGTAAATGTCCACTTAAAACTGTAACATAAAGTACAGTATTTACTAAGAAAAAGGAGGGGAGGAGGAGGAGAGGGAAGGTAAAGAACCTCAATGAAGTTTCTGTTGTGAATCTCACACTGCGCTAGGTGCACTTGCACATCGTTTAATCCCCTGACAAGTCTAAGAGATAAGAAAGTGGCATTATTCTCACTTTGCATATGGGACAACTGAAACTTGCTAGAAGAATTGAGACCAGAGAACAATTACTGATCCCAGAATGGGGATTAAACTCCTTATGGGAGAAAAAGTTCTAGAAAAAATGTCAACATAGTTAATGGAAGAATGGACAAGAGAAAAAGATATTTCAGGGAGAAGGATGAACCTGAGTATACGCAGAAAAAAAAAACTAGGAGTATTTATCTAGTTTAGCTAGGGCAAGAGGATATTCAGAGGATGACAGATCCAGAAATAATAGCTTGTAATCAAATTCAGAAGGCACCTGAAAATAGCAGAGGGAAGAGTTTACAACGAATCCAGCAGGAAGCGGGACGGATGTGCTTCCTTGGGGAAGATTTATCTAGTTCAGGTCTACCAGTCTGTAGTCACAACTCCAAAATCCAAAAGTTCTAAAAATCAAAAATACGGAGGTTTTTACTAATTTATTTGGAGACAAAAGCCAATCTGATCTTTGGCATTAAAGTTTAACATGAACAACGAGAGACTATTTATTTAGACCATTTACACCATTATTTAGCTTACTTAATGTGAATATTCCTGCATTTCACTACAGAAATAACAACGCTTGATTACAAGATGCTGCCCAGTCTTTATGGGGACTTTGTAATATATAGTATTTTCTCCATATTGCCTTTCTAAAACTCCAAGAGTTAAAAAGAAAAATCTGCATTCTAAAATAAGTCTGACTGCAAGAATTTAATATGAGATATTACTAACTGTAATGTCTAGCAATGTATAGGATGGGATGGAGGAACCAAAGTGCGAAGAATGGTTTGGACACTTCCAATAATTCTGGCCAGAAAAAAAAAAACAAGTAAAGTATGGTAGCTGTGAAAATGGAAAAGACGGGTGAATGTAAGAACCACTGGGAACTAGATTTGGCAGCTAATTTGATGCAAGAGAGTGAGGAAGTAGTCAAAGGAAATTCCTGGGAGCCTAGTGGCAGTTTCAATAACAATATCAACAACAGCAAAAGTGGGTTCATTAATGAGTTTGTTCTAATCATACTGGGTTTACGATGCTGGCGAACACCATCCAGGTTGTGATGTCAGGCAGAGTTAGTTACAGGCTTTTAGAGTTCAGGTGAGAGATCAGGGCCTGAGGCACAAATCTGAGACTCAGCTACATAGGGGGGGTGCTGAAAGACATGGAAATGGACGAAATTCCCAAGGAATAAAGTGAGAGATGCATAGCATTTGCGGAAATCACTAGCACTTTCCGACCTAGTTTTCTTAGTTGCATGAAAGGTCTACGGCTGAAGCTTAGCAGAGGCTAATCATCCTTAACAACGGGGAAGCAGCGTTGTCAGGTGCAGCGGAATGCACCGGGCTCACAGAGCAAGGGGCACAGCTTCAGAGTTCTCTCCTAATGACACTTCGGGGCGTCTGCTGCCAACAGTAAGCTGAGCAAACATAAAGTTAGAACCCTGGAAAGATGCCCCGAAGAAGATGAGTTCACTTTTTTCTAAAATCAATATATGTCCTTGAGTCCACATTCTTTGTTCTCCCAGTCTAGGAGAAATGTTGCTTTCTGTGGAGTCTATCATTGTGGCCAGTTCTGTCTCAAACAGGACTGTTCAAGCCAAAGTAAACTACAGTTTGTCAAGTTGTTAGCTTTCTTTGAAAATGATCTCCTTCTTACCAGCGCTGCTACAGACTCATACCGCGATAGGGAGGAACAAACCTGGCTCCATGTTAGATCTGCTCTTTAGCTCTACCCCGTGCTCTGCTCCCTGCGCCTACTCATCCTGGTTCTGCATCTTTTGTAAAAGAATGCTGTCTGCAGCCTGGAATACACAGGACAGCCAACTCTCAAGGCTCTGACCTTTAAGGGTATAACACTTCTCCTTTCATAGAGAAAAAAAGTCGCAGAACAGAGGATAATAACGTTTGTCTTTTTGGAGGTTTACAGGAACATCATGACCTGACTCCTACAAGAACAAAGGAGTCCAACTCCAAGAAGTTTGCAACAACCAACCACATGCCCTCCCTTTTTTCATATAAAAGGAGCCTGAATTGTCACTTGGGCAAGATGATTCTCTAGGATATTAGTCCCCCATCTTCTTGGTCGGGTGGCTTTCGAAATAAAGTCATTATTCCTTGCCCCAACCCCTTGTCTCCCAATTTATTGGCCTGTCATGCAGCAAGCAGAACGAGTTTGGACTGGGTAACAATATCAGTATTTAATGTTTTGTAGCGATGAAAACATGGTAAGAATAAATTGCAATGAGTTAAGCAGATATGAACGAAAAGCCACATTCCTCACCTCAGAAAACAAAGCTACAGATGAGATATTTCTTGACAGGTATGAGAGCTAATCTTATGTGTCAGCCTGGCTGGACCACATTGCCCAGATATGTGGTTAAACATTATTCTGGATGTTTCTGTGAGGGTGTTTGGGGGTGAGATTTACATTTAAATTGGTGGACTTTATGGTAGATTGCCCTCCGTAATTTAGGTGGACTTCGTGCAATCAGTTGAAAACATGAATAGGACAAAAGACTGACCTCTCAACACGAGGGAATTCTTCCAGCCTCAACCTCTAGACTTGAACTGCAGCACGGACTCTTCCCTGGGTCCTCCAGCTGATAGCTCTGGGCCTGGAGCTACTGCCTGGGCTCTGCCTGTGCCGGCCCACTCTGCAAAACTTTGGATTTGCCAGCCTCCATAATCGCATGAGCCAATTCCTTAAAATAAATAAACGTATGTCCTGTTGGTTCTGTTTCTCTGGTTAATACAAGACAGGTGGAAGGAATGAAGCTACTTAACTTCAGGCGATACGAAGAAATCGGAGAAATTGCAATTTGTGATTCAGGTTGTCTGGGAAAAAAGCAATCTAGTCAAAAACCAAATGGTAGAAAGCAAAGTGATTGGGGCATTAAAGTAGTTGAAATAACAAACTGATCAAAATTAAGATTCCACTCCCTTTTTTATTTCTTGATAATTTTTGTACATCATTGACAATTTTACAACCTTTAGACATTTTTGTCTTTTTTCACAATGTGAGGCAATTGCTCCTATTTTTAATTTTTTATTTCAAATCCACCTTCCTGCCCAGTGCAATTTATGCAGTAAAAACTTAAAAATAGTTTTTCATTGATCAAATTCAGACTTGTGTGCATCAACTTACAAACAAATCAGCCATCATATGACAATTCCAAAATTTCAACAGCATCTTCTTCTTATGTAGCTGTATTTTTACAATTATTTAAATGTTACATTTTCCCTTTTGTATAAAAATAAGTGGGAAACAGCAAATTAAAGGGCCAAAAAGAATGCTAACAAGCAAAGGTCTCGTAAAGGGAGCACAATTGAGAGAAGATGGAGATCATGTGGCACGCAAAGGGGCGGCACAGCTTCTATCGTGCAATCTCTCGTCTTCACTCAGCTGAGTGTTAATTATGAGACAAAGAGCAAGATTAAGAATATGTGAGAAATGCTAGAAATATACGATCAAATATTATTTGATAGACAAGGGGTAATTAAGAATTTTATATGTTTTGCCTCCTGGGCCTGGAATGCCCTTACAACGTGTATGTCTACAACTTTTCACATTCAACCTCCTCACGTATTTGAGGAACATACGACTATAGGATAGTGCTTCTCAAACCTTAATCTGCATGCAGATCACCCTGGGATCTTGTTAAACTATAGACTCTAGTTCAGCAGGTCTGGGGTAGTGCATGAGATTGTGTCCGTGAACCACACCTTGAATGGCATGGCTACAAGAGACTCACACTCAGAGGGGCACACCAACATTGCAAAAGCTACTCTCTCCATGGTTTACCAAAATTCCACTAGATGAAAATCAGTAATTCATAATACTCAACCCAAACAATTGATTTTAGAACAATTTTTTTTCATCCAAACTGCTTTTGGAAAAATTATTATAAATTATATCATTTGCTGCCAGAACTTAACATTTGTTAACTTGTTGTTGGTTCACAATTTGGCCCCCGTACACAGAGAACAAGGAGAGACCTAAGAAAGAGGCAGATCCCTCCAGGTTAGTAGGTGGTGGGTTTTAATAAGCAGGTGAACTTACATACAAGGCTTGTCGCGGACAGCCCTAAGACAAGTAGATCTCTACACCCTGCCAGAATCTTAACTCTTGTGGGTTCAGTCACATATTCAGTCCAGGTGCTCTTAACTGCACCTTACTCTCTTAAGGCTGCCTCCTTGAAAGGGATCCTAGTTTAGGAACAGTGGGGAGAACATACATTCCAAGGACAGAGGAGGGTTTGAGGGGTCCAGTTCTCGGGTCAACCGGCAGTGCACGTCCTCTCAATGACCTCCTCCAAAACTCATTGAATTCATTTTTTTAAGTCCTCTTTTCCAACAGACCTAGAATGGCAGCAAAGAAGAGGCAAGAAAATATAACAATTTCCTCTAACACATCTCTCAAATATGCTTCTTGCACAGACCCCATTAATTCATAAGTCGATGGTACCACCATTCACCCAGCTACTAAGGACAAAACCTAAATATAATCTTTCATTTTGTTCTTATGCATCTTCAACCTCAGTCTGGCATCAAGTCTGCTCAGCTCTATTTCCAATATGTTTTTAATATCTGACCACTTGTCTCCAGTACCATCACAACCAGACCATCATCATCCCTCAGCTGGACCATTTGCTATTTGCTCTGTAACAGCCAGATGATCTTATTAAAGTGTAAATCAGATATCACATCTATTTCCAGTGCAATGAATTCCCATTACACGTAGCGTGGGGTGGGGGGGAGTCTTCCATTGGATTGTAAGACTCAACAGGATCTGGCTCTCTCCCTCTCCAAACTTATCACTGCACACATACACTGTAGATGTTACCCCATACATCACTGTTTCCCATAGAGGCCACTCTTGGCTCTGACTGTTTCAAACGGGCCATGCTCCTCTAGGCCTCAGCTCTTTCACACTTACTGTTCCTACTGTCTGGAATTCCTGCTGCCTCCTTTTCCTGTGGTTGGTGCCTTTTTTCCAGGTTATCAATTCCAATGTCATCCCCTTACAGATTTCCCTAACCACCCTACTTTAAATAAACTACACTTTCGCACCTAATTTACAATTTTGTCCATGGCTGGGCCAAATGTTAGGATGGGAGAAATTGCTATTAATGACAAAGATTTAAGAATTATCTTCAATATTTTTCTCATTTACCAAAATTTTATAACTCTGGCATTTTTTTAAGCCAAGTTTACTTTTATAGGGGAAGAAATACAGAAATATGCACTAAAGCAAGTGTATAGTTTAATGAATTATCATAAATGAAGTGAATGAGAATCAGCACCCTGGTCAGGAAGTAGAACGCAGCCATCTCTCCCACCCGCCAGAATACCCTCCATGTGCCTCTTTCCAACCTCATCCTCTCCCCATAGGCAACTGCCATCTTGACCTTTATTGTATCAACTTCTTTGCTTATTTTTTAGTTTTAGCCCTTGAGTATGCATTCACAATTCTATGTCATTTTGCCTGCTTTTGAACTTTCAGAATCATATGGTACATATTCCTTTTGTTTTCTTCATTTGTTCAGTATTGCTTTTTTTAAGATGAATCCATGTAGCTCTATGTGGCTATGACACCCTCATTTAGTTTTGCTGTATAGTGTTTCACTGCATGAATGTACCACAATTTACTTGTCTATTCTATGTTCATGAGTGTTTGGGTTGCTTCATTTGATCTATCAAAAATAATATTGTTATGAACATTCTTGTACAGGTGACATCACACATATATGCACACATTTCTGTAAGGTATACGCCTTGAAGCACAAATGCTAGGTTGTAACATATGGGACTTTCCATTTTTCTAGATTATGCCAAATTGTTTGTTCAGAATATTTGGGTTGATTTATACTCCTGCCAACGGTGTATCAGTGGTGCCACTGCTCCACTTCTTTGTCAATTCTTGCTATTAACCATCCTTTAAGTTTGAGCTATTTTGGTGGGTGGCTAGTGGTATCATTGTGGTTTTAATTTGCACTTCTCCTAATTACTAATGAAGTATTACTTCATCCACGAGATTACGAAGTTGGGCATGTGCAAATGAACTGATATGTACAAGATCCGGCTCAAGCAGGTCCTGAAGGCACCAGCAAGCTGCATGATCAAGTGGCTCAGAGGCCTACAGCGACTCCTAAACAGCTGTTTGTTCAGTCTACACCTAGGGGGTCCTGAGGACGCCCAGAGCTTGTGTGCTGAGGAAGGAGGAACTCAGGCCTGGTATTTGGATGGTTCTTCACAATATTTTTTAGCAACTGCCATTCCAACCTAGAGTGTCTCTGAAAGGTAAAGGTGAAGGGAGATCTCGGTGGGCTGAACTTCGAGCAGGACTTCCGGTTGTCTGCTTTGTCTATGTAAAGAGAGGCCCTCAGATGCAAATCTACAGTATTTCATGGGCAGTGGCTAATGGTTGGCCAGGTGGTCGGGGGCTTTGAGAGAATAAGATCAGAAAACATTTAATGACAAGGAATCAGGGGCAGGGATGTGTGAATGAATCTCTCAGGATGAGCACAAGATATGAGACGACCTGCGTCGTATATGATGGTCACAGAACCACCACTGCAGAGGGAGTCTTCATCCACCCACCCTGCGGCTGTCAGCGATCCTCTGTCCCTAGCACCCCAGAGTTTGCTCAGCGGGCTCATGTACAAAGTACATATGGCAGCAGCATGGAGGTTATACATGGACTCAGCAACATGAAGTTCTTCTCAACAATCCTGATCTCACTGTTGTCACTGCTGAGTGCCTAACCTGCTCAGAACGGAGACCAGTGCTGAGCTACCAGCAGGGCCTCCCTTCCTGGGAGACACCAGCCACCTAGTGGCTTAATTACATTGGATCCCTTCTCTAGTAAAAGGGCCAGCAATTTGTCCTCATGAAAATACTTATCCTGGGTGTCAAGCCTAAGTCCCTTCCCATAATACCGCCAACCATAATCTCACAGACATGGTTCTCTCTCACTACGTAACTTCTAAATGAGAAATTCATTTCACAACAAAAGAAATGTAGTAATGAGCTCATAGCTATGAAATTCATCGGTTTTTCCATGTACCAGATCACCCAGAAGTGGCTGGCTTGAGAGAATAATGTACTAACCTACTAAGACTCGGATATTAGGCCAGCTGGGAGACAAGCCCCTGAGCGGCTGAGGTGCTATTATGTAAGACGTAGCTACACTCTGAACCAGTGATTGGTATATGGTATCACTTCTCCCATTGCCAGAATACATGGGTCCAAGAATCCCAGAAGAAAAATAGGGTGGATTTCTCTCAATGTCATGTTTAATAACTCACTCACAGAATTTTTAGATTCCCATCCCATAAACTTGGGCTATGCTGATTCGGCAGTCAGTTCTCATGGGGGCAAAAAGTGTTCCTACCAGGGCACACAAAATGGTTCAGGTGAATTAGAAGACTGACACCTGAATATGTTAGGCTCCTTATGACACTAAACCAATAAGCAAAGAAAGAGGTTCCTGCCATGGCTGGGGTGACGGATCCAGGTTATCACAAGGAAGCTGGTCTTCTGCTATACAGTGGGGTCAGTAAGAACTACGTCAGGAACCCAGCAGATTCTCAGGTTGCCTTTTTGTTGTTGTTGTTCTTTTTTTTTTTTAATGTTAAACACTTTCTATTGATGTATAATCATTTTTCAATGCTGTGTCAAATTCCAGTGAAGAGCACGACGAACACAAATCTGCTCATTGTCACATTTTCCTCGCTGTGAGCTACCACAAGATCTTGCATCTATTTCCCTGTGCTATACAGTATAATCTTGTTTATCTATCCTACATTTTGAAATCCCAGTCTCAGGTTGCCTCTTAATATTCTCTTACTAAACAGTGAAAGCTAATAAACAACCAACGCCTAAGGACTCAGATCCTTCCAGAATGAAGAGTCAGCCTCCCTACTAGGTAAAGAGCCTTGACCAGCTAAAGTGCTGGCCGGGAACAAAGTAAATGAAGTAGACGAAGAAGTTGTCAGTATAAACCACAGTTTCATGACCAGTTACAGAAATAAGCACTTAGGCAAATTTGCTTCATTGCTTGTTCCATGCATTTTTGTGCGTATTAACTATTTTTTTCTTCCCCTACCCTCTGTCAAGTTATATAAGAAATGGTGGTGGTAGCAAACCTGACAGCTTAATCATCTAGGCAGGACTGTGACTGAACTAGAAAACTTAACACCACTACGGATAATAGTAACTGATGGGACTTTATTTCTCCCCTTTTTGGGAAGAAGGTGAGAGTTTCTTCATTTGTATAAAAGATAGTCACGTCTGCATAGACAGAAGCATAAACCTGTTGTCATACAGGAGTTTAAACATGGGCAGAAGGCTGTGTGTGGATGCTCAACAGCTCAAAGGGGAGGTCGTGCTGGGTCCGTACCATAGGCACTCAGCTCCCTCCCCGCACTTCCCGCGGCACACCCATCCCCCTGGGGCTGGGACATGCGAACTACATTTCCCGGCCTTCTTGGCCGACGGTATTGCTGTAGGGCTTGGCCAGGTGGGGGTGCTGCTGGGAAGGCAGAGTCCCAGCGCCCTGGCGGTTGCTGGCAGCTGCTGCGGTGGCACAACAGGGGTGGAGTGACTCTGACTCCCTCCTGCCAGCAACTGCAGCTCCACTCGAGGCAGCACCATTCGAGCAGAACCAGGCTCAATGACAACAGCCTCCGACGCTGCAGCCGCGGGCGCAGGCTCCTTGTGGCTTCTGAGCCCCGAGAAGTCACCCTCCCGTAGAACCACCTGGCTGCACTTGCCAGTTCTCCAGGAAAACATCATCGACACTCTAGAGTGAGATAAATGAACCGAAATCCCCTCTCATTAACGGAGCCCCATAAAACAGTCAACAGGTACAAGGGCGCCTGAAAACGAGCCAATCAGATCGAACTGCCACAGTCACGGGGCAGCCCTGTCGAGAACGCTGCTCAGCACGCCGCACGTTTCCTCAGTTCTCTCTCCCATCAGTTATAATTTTATAATGACATCCCGTACTTGCAGTGAGAGGGATGTGCCTGGCCTTTCTTCCATCACTTGGCCCCTTATTCAAAGCACAGGTGGCTTCATGCACACAACTATCCTTTTTCAAACATAAGTGCCTGTTTATGCTTGTGGTACAGATTTTAACACAAGCTTTTATTTTATGACTTCTCTCCTCAGGTCATAATAAATGCATTTTGAGGTTATCATACTTTAACAAATTTCGTAAGAAATAAAAAATAGTATCTCTATATAATTTCCTCCATCCAGGAAGCCAAGTTAATTTTGTGTGAAACATTTCTCCCCTTATAAAACTAGAAGGTAAATATTTCAAAAGAGAATTTTATTCTAAATTGACTCTCCAGTCCTATAACTACCATGCTATTCTGGGACCCCAAAGAAAGAAATTGTAAATCAAGTTCTATAGAACTTCTTTAGTTTGTATTTAAACTAAGCATTTATGCAATTCCACAAAGAAAATCAGTGTTATATTTTTCTTAACATTCAACTTAAAACATTAGACATAATAAGCTGAATGGGGGAAAATTGTGATCAAATGCTAAACATGTAAACATGAAAATAAATCTCTTTTTAAAAATTCACTTAATTACGAGAAAATTGGCCAGAAAATAGCGCAGTTCCAAACAAATACTCTGTATAAACACAAGGGCGCATTTACCATCATCTTTTTATATTTATCTTTCAAATAACATTCTATCTATTAAACCAAGCCTTTACTGGCAAAAATTAGAATACACAGTTATTTTTACTGTTTAATATTCCATAAACAGAATTGGCTTTTGTTCCTAAAGTTGTGATGGTGTCTGTCATTTTGCTTCAGAGAAACTCTAAAATTGTTCCCTTATGAGTATTTCAATTAGCTGCTCCTCAAATCCAATGCAGAATCAACAACAAAAACCCCACCACTGCTTCACTGAAAGACTTCTGTCTCCCATTTCATTTTACCAGCCCAAGTACAAATTCGGAGAAAAGCTTCTTAAGTCCTGCAGTTTCAAATTCCTTTTGTAACTCATCCAACGATGAATACTCTTTGACTTCAAATGCCAGAAACCTGCATTATACAAGAGAAACTCATGAATATGCTTAGATTTGTCAGAGTATAATTATCGATTCAGTTGCTTTTCCATCTGCAATAGTACTAAATTATACCTTTTGTGTTCTGTCTGTACTTTTGTTTCAAACAGTACACTAATCATTTTCTCTTTGCATTTCTTTCCACTTGAGTCCACATCTACTTTGGAGGTTTTCTGAAGAATCAGGTACTCCTAAAGGATAAAGCAGTACATTAAAAACATATCTTACTCTGAATTTCAAAGTCCTAGTTTTACAGGAGCCATAAACCTGCCGGCTTACTTTCATGCTTACAGAGTACTGACTTGCTTTCCGAAGCAAGTAGTGAGTCACAGTGTCTTTACATCCTTGGATGCATAACGCACTGGCGAGTGCTGAAGTAAAAGGAGGATGTAAACGAACTACATAGGCTTAAATCTAGACTGGACAGCCTGCTAGGTCTGATCCTGGCACTCGTGACAACAACCCTCTGTGCCTCAGTAACCTGCTCCACAAAATGGTGCTCATAACAACACCTACCTTACGGGGCAGTTGTGAGGATTAAATGGGTTAATACATGTAAAAGCACTGAGAGGGGCGCCTGGCACACGGTGCTTAACACAGCGCCAGCTGCTGTCATTACTGTTACCACTTCAAGGCCTGAATGAAGTTCAGAGGTGCACAGCACCTAACGTCCCAAATTGATGCCGTCTATAAATATGTAACTAATTCTCCTGATACACAACCATAAAAACTGAAGAGATATTTACGTTAAATGACATTTCAGGGACAGCTAATAAAAAAGAAAGAACTCTTTCAAAAGTACTCTGCAGTAGCAGAGCTCCAGCCATACGATTAAATGCATGGTAATTAATTGATGGATCCAATTTGGGCAACATCTGAAAATCAGCCGCCCTGAGCCTGATGTGCCTGAGCTGGCTTAAAGAAAAAGCTGAGCCTTTTGGGGAAATATGAGCAAGGAAATTAATTTGTATTCATTTTGCCAGCCAGTATTTTACCCAAAAGGATCAAGTTTTATACATATACTATAAATCACCTTAAAATATGTGGCTCCTTGGCCAGACCCCAGCCCAGGATCTATATAAATCTGAATTGCTTGTTGTGCCTGTATGCTATAACCCAGCACTACTCTGCTTAGCCGAAGCTATTTACCAGCAAGTTTCGTGATGAGACCCCACCGTGAAAAAGCTAGGTAGTTACCCTACAAATCTGTAAAATGATAGGTTGTGCAAGATAAATCCATAAATCTGTTTAGAATAAATTCCACTGTAATTATTGCTGACCCACCCCAACTGGAAGCATAAAAACCTATTGGGTTATTTGTAGCTCTTTTAAGATTTAAAAGGTAATAAGCAGCTTGTCTTGTCTGGTCCCACACAGGTTAGTTGAGTTTAGAATGAGAACTTGAAACACGGGAAGAAGATGATGACTTTGAAAGCAGCTGCTGAGACAAGTCAGGTGGAAAGCAAAAGTTAGTTAGGGAGGAGGTGACAAGCTGACAGCGCTAACGACTCTCCTTCCACTCACACTGAATCCTGGTTAGCAGGGACCAGCTCCTCTTTCCAGGTACTGCACACACCAATTCAAGCGTCAGAACGTATCTTTGAATGCCAAAAAGTTAAGATTTTTGCAGACTACTCACAAATACACACTTTGCTGTGCTTAAGAAAAGAAACAAAATATGCCCAAACTTTTAGGGCAAATTTATATAAAGTTTAGGCTCAACGCTAATTACAGAAACAAACACTCATGCACCACAGAGATTTTTTTTAATAACCTATCACTTTCAGTAAGCGGCATGACTTTTAAAACATAATCTTCTACTTATTCTTTGCAAGTCTGTAGTTGTAAGTAGAAGTTAAAGATATTCTTTAAGAAGAAAAGTAACGATCCATTAACATGTTAAGAGTGAAAGCAAAAACATCTTAATGATTAATCGGTCTCACTGTTATAAAACACATTTATACATTAGACACACCACGTCAGCAGAAAATGGCCAAATTCATATTCAACATTAAACTGTTGGCACCTTGACGTTGTTTCTGTCTCCTTGCAGTAAAATCAGTATTAGTTTACCCATGAACATCAGTCTTCCTGTCAGCCTTAAATCGGAAGCCCACTTCTCCACAGTCTTGACATATTTAGTCTTTGCTCTCATGTGATCTAAATGCAAAAGAGTTATCCACAATCCATCATCCGCAGTCGTGCTGACTGTGGAAGTACACTTTTCGCTGCCACTTCCAGTTTCGGGTTGCTTAAGGACGTGCCTGAGATTTTGTTGAATCCAGAGAACTAGCTCATGAATCATAGGTTCCGACAAAAGGCTCTCTGCTTGCTCGAGTAACTTCTCTTTCACAGTCAGGCACTGGGCCCTGGTCAGGTGTTCGGAGTTAACCACGACACCAGGTAGACACGATGGGTAATTGACCGGTAAATGGAACACCAATTGTAAGGGTATATCCGCATCCATAAATCCTTCGGCTTTTGTGAGAATTCTGAACACAGTCCCATCTGTCTCTGGAAGGCATCCAAAAATAATGATTAGCTGTGCCTAATGCAATTTGAATGGAACACTAACAAGTTAAAATTTTTGTTTCAAGTGTCGATTTGTTGTTCATGTGAAAACTCAGTTCTTTAATGAAGAGACACATCATACTCAGAAAGCGACAGTTTACAGATTATTTCCTTCAGCCATACATACATATCCACAGATTCATGCAGACCAGCACCCAGGATTTCACTGGCATTTACAATTGCTATTAACCCATTTTTATTAAGGTTACCAGAAAGGTTTCTCAGCACATGGTTTTTTTCCTACCCAGACTTAGTTGATAATTCTGAAAATTCCTAATAAACTCATATGAACATTCAAAAAAAATTGTGTATTGTGTATATATAAAATCAGTAATTAGTTTAAAAGTTATATACGAAATCCAGTGAAAGTCATTTTGCAGTAAGTCCAAGTCACAGCAGACACTGGATCCCGCGTGGCTGTAGGGGTGCAGAGGGCGTGATGACTGTGCACGACTCGGGAACTGCCTGGACCCGCTCTTCTCTCACTTCACATACATTAGGATCGGGCGTAACACGAGGGCGGCGAGAGGAGCTAAACCTGGGCGGACACCAAGTCAGCCGTTTATGGCTCCCAAGGAGGAGGGGAAAGTACACCGAGGAACGAGATGAAACACGCCGCTCTCTTTCAGATTTGCTCCACTTCACCCCACTTTTCAAAAGCTGATAAAACGTCAGGCCAATTCATTCTGCAGGGGGCAGGAGCACGCGGATCAGAGAGCAGAGGAGGAGAGAACTGGGCGCAGACAAGGCTCTTGGAAGCGAACCTGCCTCGTCGACCCCGCTCCTTCCCCCACAGTCCGTGCTTCATTCTGCCTCACAAGACAGGCAGTCAAATCGTTCTCATTTTCATACCCGGATTGCTGCTCACCAGCCTCAACAATGGAAACCTGAATGCCTCCCCATTTTAAAGAACCTAACAGAACATTAAAATGACTCTCTAGCCATCCGATTCCACTTACATAAAAAGCGGTTGCTACAGACATTGATTCGCACTGGGCCAAACACATCTGTTATACAGGGTTTTTCTTTAATAGAAACTTCAGTACCAGCTGCACAGCACTGCTGTTTTAGGACACCACCCTGAAAACCCAGGCAGTAACCATTCTAAAGATCATACTAAAATGCTGTAACTTAGATTTGTATTATGTAAGTAAAATGTGTGTGCATAAAGATCTTCCAACCATAACTTAGTAATTCCTCTAAAACCCATCACCATTTCCTCAAAACCCTTCTTTCTTCCATCTTTTTACTTATCCTTTTTAAAAAATATTTTATTATTAAAGTAGGCGCCCTATATGTCAGTTAGATCAGTACGTTTCTCTAGGTGAAACAGGCATTATAAACGGACCTAGAGGCAAAGTACACACACGAGGCTAAATAAACCCTCCAGAAATCACGGAGGGGGCCCACCCTCCCTCTCAAGGAGGAGGCATGACTTAAAGCTCCTCATTCATTCATCATTCAACAAGTGTTCACTGAGCACCCACGGGCCCAAGGCACTGTACCAGTCTGAGAGGAAACGGTGGGAAGGACACATAGCCCTCAGCCTTAACTCAACCCAGTTTCGCAACATCAGACAGTGGACAGGGCCAAGGTGGTCTTCCTCACCTTCTCTTCTACACCCAAAAATGTCTTTACTTACAAGCATATCTTCATATAATTTCTATAAACCTGTATATATTTTTTAATCTCCATGGAGATTACTCCTCATGGGAGTGGCATTTCTGAGTATCTTCTGACCAAGGACACTGACAGCTTTGGTCAAGAGCATGTGCATGATGGACAGCCTTTGAAGCCAATGTGCTGCTCCCTGCAGGCCAGGGCAGATTCACTTCCAGACCAGAATAATAAAGATAACATGATCAAGACAAAGGTTGGGCAGGATTGCTAACGGCTCCCTTATAAAACTGGGGGCTCCGTGTTCCTCAGCTGGAACAAAGACCCCCAGTGTGTACAGTGTCCTCGTGGCCCCATGGGACTTGCGGGACAAGGGGAAGCAACATGAGCATGAAGTGGATGCTGCCTGCGGTGCAGTGAGTAATACACTGGCGAAGTCCACCAGGGCTCACTGCGTCCCGACAGAAGTGCACCAGCGCTCGCTGGTGGTCAGGAACGCCTGACCACCTGGCAGTACGTTCGTTCTCCCAGCGTTTCGCTCTCTCCTCCTCACTCTTCTCTCTGAGAAGGGAGTGTCTTCCTCCCTTTCACAGCAAACAGCACCACCTCTCAGACATGGCTCCAAACTTGATCGCTTCTCCTGTGCCTGCATTTTCCACCCCTCCCTCTAATGTTTGCTTCCTTCTGCTTATAAAATATTTACCTTCTCCTTGCTTCAAAAAAAAATTCAGTGCCACTAATTCTCTTAGGCTACAGATCTTTCTCTGTCCTTTCATTTCCAATCTTCTTGAGCTCTCATTCTCACCCCTGCCTAGCTACCGGTACCGAGGCTTCTCATCACTGCTCCCGGAAACTCCTTTCCCAGACTCTGCCAGTGGGCTCCCAGCCACCGCCATGCTGGAAGGTAACCAGCAGGCCCGGGGTGCTGGGACGCCGCACTCCCTAGGAAGGCCTGTCCTCAGGTGGCTGGCTCCTGAGAAGTGAGCGATGAGCCCATGGGATATTCTGCCTGATGGGAGTGTTTCTTGTGTGGCTGTGGCCTTGGGCAACAGGGCACCGATTTGATTGAGCAGTACATGCTAGCAGCAGGATGTACGGTAACTCTCACTCTGGCTGGAGTCTGAGCAGCTGAGGTCAGCCATGCAGGCAGAATGCCGCTGTGACCGCCTCCCAACTCGCCCTCTCCACACCCAGGCTCGGGGGAGCGCCCCTTGTTGGCGACACCTGTCACGTGCTGCCACACGTTGCCGAGAGAACTGCGCACGTTTGTGCGACTCCTGAGAGCTCGCCCTGCTTTCTCCCGGACCTCAGTCCAGGCTCCCTTCCTCTCTGCTGACTTCACCTGTCCTTTTGCTGTAATAAACTGTAACCACGAGTACACCAGCTTTGCTGAGTCCTGTGAGTCTTTCTAGCCTGAGGGGGCCTGGGACCCCTGATCCAGCCACGTTCGACGGCCTCTATCCTGCCCCAGCTTTCCACGGCATCTGGACCCACTGCACCAATCTCCTTCTCAAAGTGCTCTCCTCCCTCCCCTCCCAGACGCCACACTGTCCTGCTTCTTTCCCTACACCCCTGATGTTTCCTTTGCTGCTCTGTCTCCTTTTCCTAACCCTCTAGGGCATCCTTTAAAGTACAACCCCATGAACTACTTTCATGGTCCAGTCACCCAGGCTTAAATTCTTAAAGTCACCTTGGCCTCTTTTTTCCCCCGTTACTTCACACTTAACATTCAATTGCCAAAGTCCCACCACAAGTTCTCTAGAATTTCTCTCCTTTTCATTCATACTATCACTACCCTAAGGCAAGCCTTTCTGTGGTTTCTACAAAAGTGGGTTCCTCACTGCCAGCCCACCTCTCCCTAAACCAAATTACCCCACGCCACTCTCCCGGACTGAGAAACGAATTACAGACTCCTCCACCCAACGCCGAGAGCCAGCCTTCCACCCCAGCGTCCTCTCTCCTTACTTAAGCTAACCCATTTCTTGCAACGTCCTGAACACAGTCTCTGGTTTCCCATCTCTGGGCCTTGCTCCTCCTATCCCAGCTCCCTGAAAGGCCCTTACCTCTCCGCTTTCTGCCCCTTTCTTGTTCAACCACCAAAGCTGCTCTCTAAAGCCTGTCTTACGAGTTCCATGGTACTCTGAATTTATTGTGGTGTTTTCATACCCAGAATTATTATGGTTGAACCAAATTAACTATTTTCTTCTCCACAGGAATATCTCAGTTTTCTTTTTAGACAACAACCAAGAAATAGTTTTATAATTTGTAAAAAAAAAAAAAGAACTTTAAAGTTTTACAGTCACGCAGCTCTGAGCACTACGCCACTAGCTTGTAGTCATGGTCTCCCGGGTGAAGACGTCCCTGGTGCCTGTGGTAGGCCAAAAGTTGGCCCAAAGATGCCTCCGTCCTCATCCCCAGAACTCGTCAATGTGTTCATTCACATGGCAAAAGGGCCCCTGCGGATGCGACCAAGTTCAGGATCCAGTGGACTCTAAATACAACCGCGAGTGCCCTTACGAGAGGGAGGCGGGGAAGAGGTTACCGCAGAAGAAGGCGATGTAATCGGATTCTGTGCTGCTGGCTTTGACTATGGAGAACGGGCCACGGGCCAAGGAGGATAAAGAACAGAGCTCTCGAAGCTGGAAAAGGCACAGAAAGGGACTCTCCCCTGGAGCGCCCAGAAGCGGGGCAGCCCTGCTGACGACTTGACTGCAGCCCTGTGAACCTGATTTCAGACTTCTGACCTCCAGGACTGTAAGAGAATAAATATGCGTTGTTTTAACACAACACATTTGTGGGTATGTGTTACAGCAGCCGCAGGAAACTAACAGTACCTGTACCCAGAAGCAAGCGTTTCCCTCAAGCAAGACTCCCCTCTGGTCAGAACCCTGAAACCCACCGCGTTCCCCAGCCTCTGCCATACACACACTCAGCTGCTCCTCCCAGTGCGGGGACAGAGACAGGCAGTCCAGGGAGAAAGCCCTGAAAGGCCACTGAGCTGACCGTTCAAATCCTTACCAACTTCCTCTCTTACTAATTTTCTGGTCCTAGTCAGCAAACAGACAAGCAATGGGAGAAAATTCTGACTTTTGCCTCAGGAAACTGTGAAATTATGTTATATATTTAGAAGAAAAACTGCTTCAATTCTATCAAAAATTGGGAAGGATTAATAGTCTTCCTAATTGGTCTTCCGTGTGACTCCCTGCATGTCTACACACACACACACCGGAGTTGCAAGCTGAAATTACACAAAATGATGCTATCTCTGTAAGAAAATGAAAAGCCCATAACATACCCTATTTTACTAATATTTAATGTGGTAATAAAGTTACATTCTTTTAAAAACTCATTTTCTCCCTATAACTCTAGTAGTTTATCTATTACTCTTCCATTTCTCATCTGCCTTGGTTTGTCCATGCAATTAAACTGGCTCTTTTTCGCTTCAGAATTTTTCATGTAACTACATGCACTGTCAGTCTGATTTGGGTAGTTGTTTGTTTTTGTTTTTTTTTTCATAAAAAAGAAAACAAGGTTGTCCCTATCTGCTTTAAGATTATTAACAGCTTAGAATCAGATTGATGAACAGAAAAATAATGGTGCTCTACATCTAGTGCTAATCTCTGGCCTCCCCTGGCCCCGCAAACTTATTCTCAAAAATCATCTACACCCTACACCCTAGAAAACCTATGTCTGCCCCAGAAAACCAAAATTTTCATAAGTTTCAAGACTATCTTCATCTATTCTAAAAGACCCTTCCAAAAGATGTAAGTCTTACCTCTGGCTGAAGTTCACACGCATAACCCCTAGCTTGGGCTTGTTTTCTGTAGAAGTCATGCTGCCTTAATACAGTACAGCAATTTCATAACCGAAATAGGGGTATCAAACTTTATTCTTCCTCACAAGCACATGAAAGACATTATGCTCCTAACCATGCTCCAAACAACAGAAATTCAAACGGGAGAAACTGAAGTGAACTCCAAAGTCCACACTAATGTTATTTTTTAAGAATTCACCCTACTCCATAATTACACACAACAGAAACTTAATAAATGCCATCCAACAACAGAAAACGGTGGAAAATGTAAAGAAAACATAGGAGAATGAGTTCTTCAAGATTTATTTTGAGCCCATTAAGACATCATTAAATACCATACACAACTGACTTGCCCTATACTTGCTTTTATTTTATTTTTTTGCAGTCTCTCTATGTCCCCTCAGGGTAAGACTTTGCTCAGAAAAGCACTCAAAAGCCCCCAGCACCCTCTCTTACTTCACTGCACAGGATTCTCTTTCGTCTTGCTCCCAGGCAGCTCCCCACAAGTACACATCCACCAGTGCCTGTTTTCATGTTACAGCTGGAGTTTTACATATGTTTAAAGTGTGGTTACAGGGGAAAAAAACTAAAAATAAGTGAAGCTAAAAGTGGCAATCCCATCCTTTAGAAGTGAAGTTCAAGGCTGAATTGGTTTTAGTGGTGACCTCAAGTGCCAACAAGCGGCAGGAAACAGGGCTGAGCAGATTTAGAGAGGTCCGTGGGTAACAGTCATGATGCATTTTGCAAGAAGGCCCAATCCAATCTGAACATCAGTGTTAGCAGAATACAAAAATTCACTCTGAAGCTACTGGGCAAGCATATTTTATGAATTGAGTCTTGTGACAGCTCCCATTTTACAACTTTTTGATCTGTAAGATGATTTTCAGAAACACAATTCCACGTATAATGAGCACGGACTATGGCAATATCACCTCTGTGACCCTCAATTACCTCATCAGGACAACGAAGATTTGTAACAATACCAACCCGACCTGTCTCACAAGTGCACACTGCCCTTCGGAGCTCTGCTTGGGGTGCCCCTGCTCTCTCTTCCCGGACTAGTGTTATCCCTGCTCTAAGAACTGTCCCGAGACAGCAGCCTCATCTCTACCAAGGCCCCTGATGCAGCGCGAGTGTCCGTACACTCTGGGGCCGGGTGGTTCCTTAACCAGCCTGAGCCTCGGTTACTTTCTCTGTAAAATAAAGTTAAGAATACCCCTCATCGAATTAAACATACGTAAAACATTCAGAACGATGCTTGGCATGGAGAAAGCACTTTGTTAGTGTCAGCTGCTCTTACTACTGTATTCCTGTTTATCATTACCCTTTATGCCCAAGAATTATTATTGAGTAATGTGTTCCTAGCATGAACCTCTATGCCTAGGCTGGATTTTATTTATATAACAAATAAAATACTGGAAAGAAAAAAAAAATACCCCTCACCAAGTAAGACGCATTTAAAGTATCAGGTACGTGGCAGGTGACCCCATTATTATAGCTGGCACCTCGCCTGGCTGCACTGCACAGGGAGAAACCAAATACCCCTGACCTGTCTACCCACAGCCCTCGGATAGACAGGGGTGGGCACTTACATAATTTGCAGCCGTACTTGATAGTTACACCTGACGCCTCTTACTATGAGCTTACTACAAACCGTCGCAAAGAGACCACAATGTCCGTATGTCCCCTGAAATTCTCAGCATAAATTAGTCCAGCTAAACTGAATCCAACTATTCAGACTCTTCAATCTAACAGCCTTACCAGATGACCTTTGATTTGGCAGCCTGAGCCTTCTCATACCAGAAGTGCAATCCTACCCGGTGTGAACCTGATTCCAGCGGTAACGAGGTGAAACATACCTGGGGGGTGGGGATACGCCAGGAAGGAACTGATGGTGTTCAAAATGTTATGGTGTTAAGCTTATATCCTCCAACCCTAGCTGACAGTGACCACGAGAGTGGTGGCCAGCAGCCCCCTGTATGTTTACTGTGGTCTGTTAAAGTCCTTACCTTACCCTTATCTCCCAGTTGTGAGAATCAAACATCCTTACTTCAATCCCTGAACTGTTCTAGTCTCCAATGAACCTTCCAGCAATAAAATGTCCTCAGCTGTTACACTGAATTCTTTTATAATTCAATTACTTATTGATGCCAGAAGACTGAGTTAAATTAATTAGGAGGCATGGCTTAAAAGTCATGCTCAATTTAACAGCAGATAAAGGGTCTACAGTGTTCTTCATATTAAGAAACTGCTTTCTTTCTATGCTTCCTTTTTTGGGTTTTCTCTGACCCATCAGCAGTGTCATATGCTCAGCCGTGTACTAGTGACCCAGACCACTACCACTCCATCCTCTTTCAGGTGTAATGA
The DNA here is from genome assembly GCF_048564905.1 of Vicugna pacos. Classification (NCBI taxonomy): domain Eukaryota; kingdom Metazoa; phylum Chordata; class Mammalia; order Artiodactyla; family Camelidae; genus Vicugna; species Vicugna pacos. The sequence continues at coordinate 73,489,711 of NC_132995.1, forward strand.
GAAATCATAGGTTCATTTTTCCAGGATATTCCCAGATGAGCCATAATAAAGGAATTTAAGAAAACTGATGATCTCTTCAAACAGCCTGCCTCCAGCAGAAGTAATTAGCAATAAAGAGAGCAGAGGAGACAGCAAGTAAGACGATGAAGAATTACAAATGCTATCCAATCAGTAGATGGGTCACAAGAAAACACTCAAAGTGGGTAAATCCTTTCATATGGAGTTTAAACAATTGTTTCAGAAAGCTACAAGACAGCCTAGGCACTAAAGGCAAAGCAGCTCCACTACAAGAGCTGGTTCACAAGGCCCAGAACATAACCATGCTCAGTGAACGTGTACAGATGGCTGATCAAGAAAGAATACATGAAAAGGAGCCAACTCCTGCTCCATGTGTGAATTAACACTCCACATGGATACCAGGAACAGATCCTAACCCTTGATGGCTTTCTCACAACACCCAGCACATTTTAGACTACCTCTTAAAGGTTAACCAATTTATAGTCAGATAACTTTAGTAGTAGCTGAAACATAATTGACGTTTAAATCTCATGCCAAAAAATTTACATAATGCATTTGAAAGCTAAGTGAAAATTAAAAATTATCTGCATCACTGCACTTTTTCATAAACTGCAGTTTTGGCTTTTATTTAACAGAAGCCACAGATAGGGAGAGAATAAGTTTTAACTATCATCAAAATACGGCCGGAAGAACCTTTCTAGACTGTAAGCTCCTAGAGGACAAGGGTGATGTCTATGAAACCCTGTCAACGTTTCCGGGGAATAAATAAATGTGAGTTGAATAATTAATGCGCCCCCAAGACACCTTTCAGCAGACTAGAAAAGGCGTAAGAGGAGCAGTCAATTTGGAAACGTAACTGAGAAAGAATTCTGAGCTTTGGTCGAAATCAAAAAATTCATTCAACATACATACTGAATAGCTACCACGTGCGTGGCACTGCCCTAGGCGCCTGGAGTTTTGTGATTGCGAAATAAACAGGGTCCCTGCGCTCATGCAACTTGAGACAACCAAGTTAAAACTGTGGTGGGTGCTATGGAGGACAACGTGCATGGTGCTTACGAAGGACTTAACGCAACTTGGGGAAGCTGGCTTTCAACCGGGGGTGTCAGGACAGGCCTCTCTTTAGGGAGAGATGAAGACTGAGTGCAGGGTGGCCAGGGAGGGCACGGGGGAGTGCCCTCCAGGCGGGCACGGCTGGTTCGCAGTGCTGGGCGGCCGGCGAGTGGGCGGGGGCGCAGGGAGCAGGGGCGGCCCGCACGAGCCTGGACGGCAAGCTCTCGGTCTGCTGCCGAGTAGCGGGCAGGGGCGCGGCGCTCCCCACGCGTCAGGGGCCGCCTCCCTCACACCCCCAGTCCCGGCGCGTGTCATTCCGTCATTCAGCCAGCCGGGCCGCCAGGGGTGGGCCCGGGGCGGGGAGCCCAGCCTCCGCGGTGGGCAGGAGAGGGCGCCCAGCCCCTCCGCGCGGGGGTTGTCACCTGAGCGACTCAGCACTTCCGACTCGTCGGGCCCGCAGAAAATCGCGGCCAGGGCTGAGAGCTCCTCCCGCACCCGCTCCGCCATCGTTGCACCGCCCCTTTCGCCCCGCCCCGCCGGCTCGGCACCGCCCCTTCCGCCGGCTCGGCACCGCCCCTTCCGCCGCCGCCGCCGCCGCTCCCGGCCCGGAGCAGCGCGCCCGGGCGGCCACCGGGGGGCGCTCCGCGTCTCCACAGTGCGCGGAGGGCAGGAGAGCCCGGCAAGTCCCGCCCACCAGCTCCTGCTCGCTAACTCCAGACGGTGGGCTCAGGCCCTTCGGGGAGACTCTTCTCCGAGGGCGAAGGCCCCGTGGTCCCGGGAGAGTGTCTGCTCGAGGCCACCACGCAGCTCCCCTGCTGCCTTCCTGACAGGGAGGCCTCCCCGCAGAGCCCGGGATTCTGGGACTGCAGCCCACGCTTTGAGGGTGCGCCGTTCCCGCCCAGACTTGGCCTTGAAAGGGACTTGGAGGTTAGGAAGAGACAACAGGCAGCCAGAAGACGTTAGCCCTTGTCTGGCTCAGAACTGACCCAGGGGCTGGGGACACTGCAGCTAACAGAGCAGTCGAGATTCTCCGCCCTCGGAAAACGTCCGGGCGGTGACAAGTTCCAGATGCTGAGCTGTGACTGGCTCTGGCACTCTGGACCTGGACCAGATTCCTGGGACCCCTTCCTCTTAACGGATGCAGAAGGGGAGGGTTCGGCCTGTCCGCCCTGACATTCTTGAGGGAGCTATGCACCAGGGTGCTGGGCAGCATCCTAACGTTCCCATTTGTCTCCAGCCTTCACAGGGGACAACCCTGAAGACATCGACGGGCCTTTGGGGGTACAATCAAGTGTATAAATGCAGCAAACGCTAGCCCTTCAATATTACTTATTTTGTGATATTCGGTGCAAACAGAACAATGTAATTCTTGAAACATAATAAAGAAATGATCACCCCTGAACTCAGCGCTTAAAATTTAAAAATTTGAGCAATACCAACAGAGTGACAGAATTATCAGTCCATTCTGTTTCAGCTTTGAGTTCGTGAACAAGGTTGCAATGATTCTGTGTGATAGTTCTGTCAGTCAGCATGTTTGATTTGTCCTTTTGTTTTTAAGATCACAGTTCAAAATTTTGCAGCCCCCAAAAGTAGCTGGTCTAGCTCATGGAGGTCCCACAACTTTTGTTTGTATTGGAGATAACATTTTGTGAGATAAATCAGGGAAGTCAGATGGCTACACAGTGACTTTTGTCATTGACCTACAGAAGTCAGAACAAATGGGGCTGATTTTAAGACTGAATTCAAATTACCATCATCACCATCATCCCCACTGCTGCTAAAAAGCAATTTTAAAAAGGAAAAAATACTGGCTTACAAGACCAGAAAGGAAATCTAACAAGATAAGAAGCAGGAGAAATGCTTTTCAGAGGATTCCATGCGATTTCAGTGACCCCAAGTAATTAAGAGCACTGCTGTGTACATAATTGAAAAGACAAAGGTTTATTTAAACGCATAATTATCTCTGACGTGGCCAATTTGTTTAAAAATAATGCTAATTATTCCTTTGAGTTATTTCCAAAATAGCAGTTCAGTAGGTTCATAATTAGCTGCTAAAGAGTTTGGTGAACAAAAAGAATAAATTTTTCATTTAAAATATCATTAAGTTCTGTTTGATTTTAGCTTGAGGTCCAATGTTAGTATTAAAAGTGACAAGAAAATAGTAATTTAGTTATCTGACTTATTTATTAAAGATACTCTACAAAAAATCAAATAGTTCATATATTATTTTTAATTTCCCAAATTCAATATAAGTGATATGAGTGAAATAGTGTGAACAGTAAGACTACAACTGTCAGAAATGTTAGGAGGCAGTCCCTGAAGCCTGCTGTCAGCAAGGTGTCCATGAAATTGATGTAAGAGTGCATTAATCTATTTAAAATGTTCTTGTCAATAGATTTCTTCTTTGCTCTTCCTTTCTTCCTTGATTTCCTAACCCGCTTTTCAGACTCCATTTAGCATGTTTAAATAAGAAAGAGGTCGATGTGAATGTCTTTTAAATTGACACTATCCTAAGGCCCTGAAGCTCCATGAATAAGTTTCTGCTCTGACATTTGGAAGTAATCATCACAGAGAAAGCATAATGTCAGCTTGATATTTCTCACACCATGAAAATATCACTACATGTCAAGTATCTAAAGCCTACCTTAATGCAATAAATTTTCTTGTATTCACAAGCTACTGAAAATCCTAAATATTGAAATGTGGATGAATGTCTAGTCAGAGCACAGGTCCCCTTCTCTCTCTCCACTCCCCTGCCCCCAGCAGTGCACAGTTTCCTAGAACGGCGTTATTTATACCTGCAGCTTTTCTAAATAGTTGCTTTTCCAAGGCCAAAGGAACAGCTTTCAATCCCTCACCTCCAGTTAAAACCACTAACCTGGGAGATAGTTCTTTTAACTTATTGGGGAAACACTTCTACTCACTTTATCATGAGTAGTATGTAGACAGATACAGATCAACTCTGTGTCTGAAATTTTAGGTCAGACATCATAGAATTGGGCATAGAAGCGAGAACATACAATTTTAAGAGCATTAAGAGAAGTTAAGTGTTAGTATTGTGTCAAAAAAGCTGAGAATCCCAATTCTGAAGTGAGAGGGGCTGGTGATAAGGAAAATGATCGTATTAACGCTATGAGACAAGTAAAGGTGCTTTCAAGAACCACTAAGAGTGCAGGACAGAAGAGGCATTAAATGCCAACTTGCTAAATGAATCTGAACTCCAATAAGCTGTGCTGCTGGTTTTGTACTTGCTCACTTCATAAATGTTCTCAGGCACTGGCTGACCCTGGCCTGGCTCTGCAAGGTGAGTGTTAAAAGCAGCAAGCTCTTGCTTGCCTCGGTCCTCATGGGTCTACACAGGTAAACCCAGCGCGCATCAATTACCGTTCTTTGATCTACAGGTTCTTTGATCTTTGAGGCTACAGGAATTGTCACGTTTCCTGTCATTTTCCTGGTGTGAAGTTCACTATCGTGGTACAGGTGGAGGCAATGGGGTGCTGGGTAGCGTGTCCCTCCCACAACTTCCCGGAGGAGAAACAGGTTGTCATGCTGAGGAACATAGTGGGTTTCCAAAAGTACGTGAAGTCAGGGGTGCTGATTGGTCATAGTTCCTTTTGTTCTGTTACTGTATGTGCGTCACAGATTTATTTTTCACCCAGGTAACATAAATAAAATGTGTGAGAATTTGATACTGACTCTGCAGTCGTTATCATGTTGTGGAAAGATCTGCCTCTACCTTGTCCAAGTAATCTGTACTCCCTCCAAAAAAGTGGATCATTCTGCCCGTGAGAAATGTGCTCAGTTCTCACCCATGAGTGACAGCAAAACAGTTCCAGCTTGCTTTGTGGGAAAACAGCCACACGGCCCAGGCCCACTGACATAAAAATCCAACGCCTTATCAGTGTTATAAAAACAAGTCTTCACTATCAATAAGGTTTTAGAGATTTTCTGGTCAAAATAACACTCAACACTTAATTTTGGTTACTACTGTAAGTGGATTCTTTTTATTCATGGTATTTTTCCAGTGTGTATCACTAGTCTAACCAGTTTTTATTACCTGAGAGGGCAGTTAGGATCTGTGCTAACTTTATAAAAATCCTTTTCTCCAAACTCATAAAGAGATTATAAATGAGTAAATGCCGCCATCGTGGCAAAATGGATTCTCAGTGATTGAAAATTGAAAAAGAGAGTATGTCAGAGAATCACAATTGTGATTTCCTTAAGGGAAAAAGGAGTGAGGGTCCAACAGGCAGAAGATGCATTAGATTCAGAAAGAGGGAGGGGAAAGAGGAGAGAGAAAGGGAGAAAAGGAGGAAGCAGGAGGGGCAAAGAGGGGAGAGAGGAAGATGAACGCTTCAGAAGGTGATTGAGAAGGATGGTTTCTTAAACTTTTAGGTTTTTTGGGGGGGTGGGTTTATTTATTTGTTTGTTTATAGTGGAGATACTGAAGATTGAACCCAGGACCTTGTGCATGCTGAACACATATTCTACCACTGAGCTATAACCTCCCCACAAAAAGATGATTTTTATGAAGTGAAGGAAACCATGAGTTAGGAATTTGGCTTTGTTTCTAGAAGGAAATTGATTATCTGCTTTTTACACAACAGAGAGTCGTGAAACTTTATTCAGTAATAATAGGAGGTCTGAGGTTTGCTTCAAAATCATGCAGGAAGGGGGAAGAAGCTGGGGTGTGGATGGGGAAGTGGACCACAGGTTAATCACTGGAGAGGCAGAGTTGTGGGTACTGAAGGATTTGGCATTTTATTCTGTCTGCTTTTGTATATTTTATATTCTCTATAGTAAGTTAATTTGTAAAATGTTTTCAGTAGATAATATATCAGGGTATTTTAATTTTGCATAATCAATAAAGGGAAAATTAGGAGGGAAGAGAAAAGAAGAAAAGAACCGTGGCTAAGTAGAGAGAACAGAGTTGGTAAAAGACATTAAGAGAGAAGATGACGGGTTCTGAAGTGACAAGTTCAGCAAGTGCATGACTGAGGGTTTGTTCAGGTGAGAAAAGCACAGAACCGAAAACTTCAGTGTCTTTAACAAGATACAAGTGGTTTTCTCTTAGATGCTCAAGTAGAGGGAGGCAGGCAGAGCGGTGGGGCTCCTCCGTGTAAGACTCCCAAACCCGTCTCTTCTGAGGCTCCGCTCTGCACATCCGAGGTCCCCAGGTTTGTGTGTGGTCCGGGGTGGCCACTGGAGCCCCAGCCACCAAGTCTACATGTGGTCGGGATAGTGGGACTCAGGCACGCCCCGTTGGCTAGAATTTAGTCCCATGACTGCCCCCAGCTAAAAGGGCGACCAGGAAATAACATTTTTATTGTGGGAGGCCATGTACGCTGCTAAAAGAGAAGGAAGGCATGAAGCACCATTGTTATTATCCCTTCCTTATTGTGGAGAGTGGGGGAACAGCACTGAGACAGCTGGCAGTTCCCACCACATCAAGTTGAGTTTTGGCCAAGAGACTAAGTTGTCACATAACCATAATTCTGTACAGATCATCCTTTCCATGTCCTTCGACCCCCACCACCCCTTATGCTTCATTTCACTGTCCCATTGTATGTTTCTCATAAAATTTACCATAACCTGAGATCTCCTTGTCTGTTTGTTTACATGCATCTTGTGGTTGCCCCACAGAGAGAGCCGGGTCAGCCTCCCACCAGTCCCTCCAAACTGGTTCAGACGTCCAGAGTGAGGAGGACACACAGACATCGAGAGGGTCTGAGAGGGTTTGCTGCTCACAAGCTGAGACTTTCCGGGAAGAGTCGGACAATTCAAAATGGCCTGAATGAAGGCAGGGGTGAGTGGCTCTGGTGTTCATCTGGTTAAGAGGTGGGGCCAGGTTGGAGTTCTCCTCTGCACGATTGGGGTTTCTGCGGTCTGAACAAGGGAGGGAGTGCCAGACTTTCTTACTCACCTTCTCAGAGGCTGGACAGAAAGGAAAAGGGTGGGGTGGGCTTGAAAGCTGTGGGCAGTCAAACATCAAAAACAGAGTCAGACACACCTACTCTCCGTCTCCACTAGAATTCCAACGGCCACGAAGCCAGGGGTCCTGTCAGTCTTGTTCCTGTATCCTCCACATCTAAAACAGCAGCTGGCAAATTAGGAATTCAATAAACATTTGTTCGTACAAATAAACTCATTGCAAAATTAATAAACTCTTCATACAGTGGCTCATTCTTCAGGATTCTGGAGCTCTAGTGTATGCTGGTGACTTCATGAGGCCTCAGGCTGAGTAAGACACATGACTGCCCTCCTGGAGCTCTCAGTCCAGTCTGGGAGAGGCGTCACCCTTCCCTGGGGACAGGTGATGAGTGTCCTGCAGGTACATGGAGGGCCATCAGAGAAGGTCCCGGACGACTGGCTTGGCCATTGTGTTAGAGGTTCTCCATCACAGGGTAAGAGGGGAGGAGGAAAGCTGCAGGAAAAGATGGCTGGAGGCAGATCTCATAGATTTCATTCTTCAACAAGCATTTATTAAGCACCTTACTACGTGCCAAGTATTACGCAGGGTCCCAGCAAATCTGTGGTTGTAGTGAAGTGAGGGAGAAGGGTCTTAAAGGTCACACATGTAGTAATGGGCAGCCTGTTGAAATCATGGGAGTAGATAAGATGGCCTGCTTGCATCTCAAGAATTTCACAATGATGGTGATGTATTTCACAGCAATGGGAACAGAGAAGCACTGGTTTGTCAGTTTCTAACAATCTGGATCAAAACAACAGTCGCTTTGTGGTAGTGTCTCTGTATTTCCCTGTTGTTTTCACTTGTTTGTTTCATTCTGTGTTTAGTGAGGAGAAAAGTCGAGCTGAGAAAACAGAAAAAAATTTCTTCTGTAGCACTGTTACCACCTGGAAGGGTCTCTCTGTCTCTGTCTCTGTCTCTGTCTCCTTACAATAGAAAGACTCCCTAAGAATACAAGACTGGGCTAGAATACTTTGCTGTTGTTTCAGATAAAATCCTGCTTCATTTATGTGATTCTTTTCTTTTTTCTTTTTTTATTTTCTTTCTTTATTTATTTTTAATTGACGTACAGTCAGTTTACAATGTTGTGTCAGTTTCTGGTGCACAGCACAATGCTTCAGTCATACACATACATACATATATTCCTTTTCATACTCTTTTTCATTATAGGTTACTGCAAGGTTTTGAATAGAGTTCCCTGTGCTATACATAGAAATTTGTTGTTTATCTATTTTATACATAGTAGTTAGTATCTGCAAATCCTGAACTCCCAATTTATCCTTTCCCACCTCCTTCCCCTACTGGTAACCAAAGTTTGTCTTCTAGGTCTGTGAGTCTGTTTCTGTGTGTGATTCTTACTGCCCTTTGAAACACTGGTTGGCCAGTCATTTCTTCACTGGTGGCTTTATTAGTTTTAAAAGGAGCGTTACATTCTCGGAGAAGCATAGCCAGGGTTCCTACCGTTGGGCTCGTGTCACCAAATACTGTGTCCTTAGCGCCTTCTCCTGTATCGTTAAATACTTTCCCACCTCTTTGTCTACTGAATTCTTGTCCATTCCTTGGGCCTGAATCCCACTCCGCCTTCTGAGCCTGACTGAGGACCCCTCCTTGCCTCCCCACCGTCTATCATATTTACATACTTGTCAGGCTGTATGGTAATTGCTCACGTGTCTGCAACCCTAGTAGAGTCTGACTTTCATGAGATGGGGAGGGTTTCTAGTCCACCTTTGGAAGTATCTCCAACTCCCAGCACAGTGACCTGCGCACAAAAGACACTCAATATTTGTAGAATAAATAAAAAATGAGTGAATGCATGGTTGTAGTGTCAAAGTAAATAGACTGTGTTTTGCTTTTCTTGTCACCTCTGCTCTGATTCCCACCAGGTATTACTCGCCCTCAAACATGTCGATGCACATCAACCTTCAGCAAACAGATGATGACCCATGGCCTTACCTGAGTCACATTAAGAGATGTGAAGAAAGCACAAAGGGCAAAGGAAGCAGTGGGTTACTCCTAACAGAGAAAAGGAGAAGTGTATCGCCACCTTCACAGTACCTTCACAGTGAGCAGCAGCTGTCCACAGGCACCACTTCACTTGACTATATTGTAAACAAAGAAGAAATGAATTCTAAAGTAATTATTACAGCTAATGTACTATATCAAGTTTTGACATTACTGGACTAAGCCTGGAAATCACATGGTAGGTAAATCTATATAGTGTCTGTGTCCCAAACTGAAAGGGGACACCACCTGGTACCTGATCCAGGCCGGCTACAAATATATCATATTGCCACCTAGATGTGTGAGTAGGGCGTGTATTTTATTTACTATTCAGGTTAATAGTAATCATTTCAAAAATCAAATAGTCACTTGAAGACAGAGTATTATATATAACAATGCAGCTGTTGTAATTAATTGGAAGTTATGAGAATCGGGTTTTCCATTGTGTAACTCAAAATTACCTAAGAAGTTTCTTTTCTTTTCTCTTTTCGTTTTCTGATACTTCAATATGTTGTTGACCCATGACTTAAGTTAAAAGATAGATTATGTTGAAAGGGACACGGGGAGTGATTGGAGAGGGGCCCAGGGAACTTTTTGTCACAATAGAAACATTCTATTACTTGACTGGAGTGATGTTTACTTGAGTTTATGCTATTTAACTTTAAGAACTATGAATTTATTTTATGTATAATATATCTCAATTTTTTAAAAAGAGTATTGGGGAAAAAGAAAAGTTAGTAAGTTTATAATATTTTCATACATAAGATTTCTTTTTTTCTGAATTTGAGCAAAGTATACACTTAACTTGAAAATTGAAGGGAATTATTCCTTTTAAAAATCTTTAAGCCTTGCTGCTGCTTGGTTTTTATATATAACAACGAAGCCTGGCAAGAAAAAGCTGCAGGTTTCAAGTATCTTCAAATGGCACCAAGTTGTCTCAGTGAGTGGGATGCTAACAGAACTGAAGAAACCATCCCTTCACTCAGGGCAAGCTGTTTTTAGCCTAAAAGTTCAGCCTACCATTGTCTGTTGATGTAAAAAAAAAAATGATTGATACAAGTACACCTCATTTTATACAAACTAAAGAGGGGGCTATTCAAGTACTTTTAATGCACTAAATGAGCTCCTCATTTCAAATAACTTTATGATGGCTTTTTTGGCTAAGTGAGGGACCTGTGATGATGTAGACGATCTACCATCTGTACATCAATTCTTAGATGCACACATTTTTAATATTTTAACATCTCCAAAATTGAAAAGCTTTAGACCACAGGCGGCGCCTTCCAGTGGCCCTTGGCCAGGCAGAGACAAGACCGATGTGGCTCACACAGGCATTAATTTGGTTGTTTTCTTGACGACTTGACTTCTGGTGAGCTCATGAAAGTAGCAGCATCAAAATTTGCAGAATGGCAAAATGAGTATTAGCAACTTGGAAAAAATCCTAGAATTCTGCCATTAGTGGAGCATCTTTTTTTAAAGAAATGCTGCTTCACTGATGCTTTTGTTGGAACAAAGGATGACATATGTGGAAAAAGAGACACTGAGTTGACACATGATTCAGTCGTCAGACATAGAATGTGAAGTCATTTCAGGAATACTTTAACCAGTTATTTTGGTTATACTGTCCTGTTTATGTACACACAAGAGTGATTTGATCGTGTGCATCTAAATAAGTCCAAAAAAGCTTTTTCAAGAAATGTAAAGTAGACACTTCCAGTGATAAGGAAGTGGGCCATAGTACAACTGGCAGCACTTTTTCTTTTGCAGTGGCCCATAAAATAATGGCCCATCTTACAAGTGACAGCATCTTAGAATCTATTAAAGCTGATCTTTGCACTTTTTGTGTGTTGGCTTTTCAGGCAACAGGGGATGATGGAAAAGCAGGCAAGAGAGACTTGTCATCAAATAGTATCTTAAACTGATAATCATAACAATACTGTGTTTTGAGTAGCTACTGCGGACCAGCTACTAAGTGCCTTATGTACATCATTACATGTAATCGCCCCCAAAAAGCCTGAGAGCGAGTTCTTACTGAACAGAATTTTATCTCTTCCAAGCCATAAAATAACATGACCAAGTTAAGATTGCAGAGCTGAACTGGAACCTAGTTTTGACTAATCCCTAAAGTTCTTGGTCTTTATGTAGTAGATTCTTGCCCTTTATCTCCCCAACCCCACCTTCCCCACAAGTTCAAAGTGAAGGCTCACAGAGGGTGGAGAGAGAGAGAGTGCTAAGTACCCCAGCAGCATTCACCTTCTGTTCATGTTGTTCTTGAAGACAGCTTCGTCCCTGATTTGGTGAGGAGGTTGTTCCTTCCGTTATGTGCGACAGCCCAGGACCCGAACATCAAACCAGCCTCTTTTCTTGCCCTAGCTAGTTCTAACTGGGATTTTTATCAGTTGCAATGAAAAACACACTACTATAATCATTCACAGTTTTAATACATTTACACATTTTTCTTGTAATAATAAAATATTACTTCTAACACAGCCAGAGTTTGAGCCCTGTTGGCTCACTTCGTTAAACCGCACAAGGAATGGAGCTGGCTGTTTCAGTTACACCTGATTCTCTCTGGATTAAACAACACCCTGATCTGCACAGGGAAGAAGCAGAGAATGTGGCCTAAAGAACACGGGACTGTGAGCCAGCTCAGGTTTTCCTCCGAGCAGCTCTGTGTTTCAGGACAAGTTGCTTAACTCTGATGGAACTCAATTTCCTTGACTGTAAAAAGATGCAAATTACAAGATGGTTTCTAAGAGTCTTTCTGATTTTGAAATTTTGGCTCCTACAGAGATTAAAGACATCCAGATAATATATAGGTTAGTATGTGTAAGGAAATCCAATGGACTTCAGGGCCAGTTTTACGCCCAGTTCCTTTGGTAATACGTATTTTTTTCTTAATAGAATTCAAATTCAATGTTATTAGGTGATATGCTCAAGAAGATTAGAAGATAATAAGACAGTTTTGCTTAATGGCAAAAAAATTTTTTTTAACTTTAAAATACTTATGGATGAAATAAAAAAAATTGATATTCTAAACATTATCTCCAGAAACTATCTCAAAATAGTTTTCATACTCTAAGACTTGTGACTCGGGGAAGGAAAACCACCAACTTCTGGAATGGTGCACTGAGCTTTTTATTCTTCGCCCAGAATAACAGCGCACATCCTTGAAATGGAAGTCAGATCTTTAAGCGATAAGAAGGATGTGGAAATGTTCTTGTTTTTCCTTATGGACTATTGATTTCAAATTTTAATACCAAAATAGATTATATAATTACTTAGTGATGACCTTCAAAACACCCGCATTACCAAGTGATTTGCAATTGTTAAAAATATTTATGCATTCAATCTCAGACAATCAGTACAATTTTATGAATCAAAACCTAAACTCTTTCGCCAAAATGTTGACTTGGAAAAACAAAACATGAAATGTGATTAGAAAATTATGATATTAAGTATTTCTGCCAAAACTAAGCATTTTTTCCAACAGAAGTGGAATTGATTCAACAAACTGATTTCAAGTTAAATAGACTGTACTTGAGGAGATAGGCCTCAATATTTTTTTTTTACTGGTATCATGTAATTCCCTGAAACAGCGATTTCTTTCTTTGTTTTTTGTTTTTGTTTTTTGCTTTTTTAGAGAATAAATATCTTGTTGTTTAAGCCACTCAGTTCATAGTGTGTTTTTTTAAAGACACATTAAAAAAATTGTTTATTATTTATTTGGAAGGGGGAGGTAATTAGATTTTTATTATTTATGTATTGTGATGGAGGTACTGGTGGGTGATTGAACCCAGTACCTTGTACATGCTAAGCACACACTTTACCACTGACCTATACCCTCCCCCCGGAGGAGCCATTTCCTAACTCGGTTCAAAGATGGCTTGGAAGTTTTTATAGCTTTCTATGACATCTAACTTGCTCGTACTCAAGAAATTATTCAGGGGCATAATTTCCCTCATGTGTTCAGTGCTTTGGGTAACATTTTAACAAAAGGAAATTAAGGAAGGGAACAAAACTGCCTTTACTGAATACCAGCGATGTCCACTGCCTTAGATGTTCACACCAACGGATGCGGGTCCGCAGAGCCACACGCTGGAAAGGGCTGCGCCAACTCGGCTTGCCGGCTCAGCCGCAGCGAGCACGCCTTCTGCAAGAGGAAAGGTGGCTTTTCAGAATCCCCACCCCCAGATCTCCAGGCATCACAGCATCTTAATTATTCACATGTTGCGAGGCCCAGATACTGTGCTAGTCCCAACAGTACATAAATAAATGACGGCCAGGAGGAAGCGGGCTCTCTGTGCAGCTCACAAGCGGCTTGCAGTGGTGATATTCAAAATATTAACCATCAACGCAGCTTGGGCTCTGACCAGCCTGACATACGTTAGGCAGGAGAGTGTGTACTGGCCAGCAGTGCACCCCAGCTGAGCGTCAGCCCCAGGAATTAGTAACTTGAGCAAGTAGTGCAAATTTAGACCTTACAAATATAGTTTCAAATACATTCTCACTTAATCTTCAAAAATTCTGTTATGTAGGCATTATTAGTTTTCTAAATTATAGATTTACAGAGATTAAGTAATTTTCCATAGGTCACATGACTAGTAAGTGGTAGAACCTAGAAAAACTACCTACAGCTGCTTAACACAACCAGTTTTATTCTGTGGTTTCTCTTTCAATCTCAGTGCTAATTATAAGGACAGGAAATTCACTAACTTTGACTTTTTTAAACCGTTCTATCTGTTTAGAAATTGGAAAATGATAAGTGGCAAATAAAAATGTTGACTCAGTATTTCAGCTGCATGTTGTTCAAATCACTCAACTATAAGTAGTTCCCATTAAATGACTTTTTTCTTAGCCTATGGAAATGTTAATGACTAGCATAAGAAATATGTGAATAAGACACTTTCAGTATTACTATTTTTTATAGAATCTATAGAATATTTATTATTTAAACCATCTAATCTATAGATGGCCTAGTATTTAAATTTAAATTGTTCACCTTTCTATAAATGAACTTACCAGTCTTGGACAAATTATCCTCCTACAAAATTTAAAGTGAAGGGTCTTGTTAGTCAGACTCAAGGCTTGGTTTCCCACCTGCAGCCTGCTCAAAATAAAGTGTACCCCAAGTGGATATATTTTCAAGCACACCAGAAAGCCTCTTTCTTCCACAGAATCATAATGAGGCAATTGCTAGTTATCATTCACTTATTAAAGACCTTCCTTCCAGCCTAGATTACTTACCAATAATTAAACAATATTTTTAAGCACCAGCTTGGACATAATGTGTTCAGAGGGAATGGGGAAGAAAGGTTAATCAGTACAACATCAACCAAGTGTTTCAAATGCTTCAGGACAAACTTTTAAATCTAATACTCTAATACCAGGGAGGGCCACTGGCTTTCTTTTGGACAGTGGATCCAAGAAGGGCCCAGCAGGAGATTTTGGCTCATTATTTCCCCTGTAAAAACTCTTAGTCTCTATACCAAGCTATTGTGAAAGCAGTCACCAGGACTGTTGCCAGTAGATGTGACCAGTGTCCAGGTTCTTGTCCCATCCCAGAAAGAATTCAGAGACAGGATGCAGAGGTTAAGAAAGTAAAGTGAGGATTTATTAAGGGATGGACAGGACACGCTTAAAGGGAGGGCGGGCAAGCTCAGGTGAGTGGCCGCCCTGAGTTTCTTTGGCAAGTTGGTTACACAGAGTGTGAAAATGAATGGGCAGAAAATTCATTAGGGAGGGAAGATTTGGGGTTGTATTCCCTGATTTTCATCCCAACTCCACCTTCCCGAAGGGAGGAGGGATTTTTGTCTTTATTTAGTCTGGATCGGAAGTGTCATGGCATCAGTGCATGATGGGTACTTCTAATCTGCAAGGCTAATTTTCTTGAAATGAGGGCATAATGAGCAAAAGGTTACATTCAGACGCTAGAGATTCCTTTCTTTGTCAGCCTCCAGGCTGCTTGTCACCCCAAAATGTGTGACTGCTTATCAGCCCACAGATCCCTGCTTTTCTTTCTCTGCCCAGGGACCCCTGGTGCTCACATGATGTATGGTTTCCTGCATTTGGCCTGTGACCTTCCTTTCTGCCCAATTCCTGCCATTTGGCCTGCACTCCCCTTTCTCTGCTCATATCTAGCTATCTGCCTGCTATAATGGGACCACACATTCATATAGTTTTACTTTAAGTCACCTTTTTATTCATGTACAGCATACAGAAGTTTGTACAAATAATACGAGTTTTCACAAAGTGAACTCATCCGCATAACCAGCACTGAGATCAAGAAACAGAACATGGTCAGAATCCCAGGCACCCTCATCCCGCCCCTCCTCATCCTTACCCAGCCCTCAGCTCTCTCCAGTGTAACTTTTAACATCATAGACTCGTTTTGCCTGTTTTTGAACTTTATGTAAGTGGAAAATTTTTTATCAGACTTCTTTTGCTCAGCAATAATATGAGTTCATGAGATTCATCCATATTGTGCTTGTAATTGTAGTCCGTACATCCCCAGTGCTGTGTGGTATTCCATTGTGGGAGTATACAACACTGGTTTTCTGGTCTACTATTGATGACACTTGGGTTGTTTTCAGTTTGGAGCTATTCTGAATCGTGATGTTACATTATAGTTTCAAATCAAAAGTAGAGGCGGAGGGTGTAGCTCAGTGGTAGAGCACATGCTTATCATCCATGAGGTCCTGGGTTCAATCTTCAGTACCTCTATTTTAAAAAAAAAATGTAAATGGGGGAGGGTATAGCTCAGTGGTAGAGTGCATACCTAGCATGTACAGGGTCCTGGGTTCAAGCCCCAGAACCTCCACTAAATAAACAGATGAATAAACCTAATTACCTCCCCCCAAAAAAGATTTTTAAAAAATAATAAATATAAATAAATAAAAATAAACCTATTGCCTCTCCTCCAAAAAACAGCAAAAAAGTCTTTTTAAAACGTAATATAATCAGTTTGAATAAGAAAAAGTTTAACAGATTCTTTGTTTTCTCATTATTATTTTCCTCTAAAAAAAAAAAAGGAGGCTATTGGATTAGATAGAGCAGAAATGAACCTGAGTCTAACAGTCTATGATCATATGGTATTTTAATAATACTTCTTCTTTTCATAAAAAATAATCCCACATAGCCAGTTTAGCTACTTGATTAGTTTGTGTTGCTGTTATAACAGATTACTGCAAATTTAGAGGCTTGAAGCAACGCAGTTTGTTCTGTTACAGTTCCAGAGGTCAGAGTCCAGAACGGGTCTTGAAGAACTAAAAGCAAAGCACTGGGCAGGCCCGCGTCCCTTCCAGAGGCTCTGGGGAGCCTGTTTCTGGCCTTTTCCAGCCTCTGGAGGCTGCCACGTTCCTCCTCTCATGACCTCCAGCCTGGAAGCCCATCGCCCCGGCTGAGTCTCTTGCTGCATCTCTGACTCTCATGCATCTCTTTCTCTTTCTCTCTAGTAGAAGGATTTTTGTGGTTACATTGCCCCCCGCCCCCGCCCCGGATAATCAAGATCCTTAATCACATCTGCAAAGGCCCTATTGCTAGTAAAGTCACACATTCACAGATTCCAGGGATTAGGGCATGGACACCTTTGGGGGACCGAGACAGGCGGGGAAAGGGGCGGGGCACAACCATGGAAAGAATGACACAGCAATTAGCACCAAGACGGTGGAAGATTCAACTCCCAGTAGACCTTGAGCTTCAATGTATGCTCACTGAAACACAATAGCTGCTAAATGGTACTCCCACAGGCGCCTGGACAGTTCTCAGGCTGACCATAAAAGGGTGAGTGGTGGCCCGGCTCCTGGGGATCCCACCCACTTCCTCAAAGTAGCTGGAAGAACCCTCCCACTTGTTAGCGTACGGAGCTTCTGAGCCCATAAAACTGACAGCCCCACACCTTGCAGCCCTCCTCTTGCCTTCTGAGACAGGCTGCACTCTGTCTATGGCATATGTATTTCTCTGAATAGATCTACTTTTACTCAACGGTGGCTCGCTCTTAAATTCTTTCCTGCGCGAAGCCAAGGACCCACACTTGGCGGGGCCCATCCCAGGGCCTCCACCAAGACCTGGGACATGGCCATCCTCTCGCCCCACATTTTTTCCTGTATCAGGGCTATTATTCAGCCGACCACACCAACCCTCTGAAATTAAGTTCAGCTCCCATTCCCCAGCACACCTTGCCCTTGCCACTTCACCAAAGAAAAGCAGACCCTCAGTGTCCTTTCACCATCTGATCTTAACTGGACGGCGTTTACAACATAAGCTCCTGGAGGATAGAGGCTGACCGGCTCCACTGCCTTCCCCCCACCACCCGAGTAATCTGTGATACTCAGGGGGCCCTCGGTGACTTGCTGAATGAACACATGACGTTCTCCCGACATCCTCACATCGTGTCCCTGCCGGGTGAGGGGCAGCTGCGCGACACTGGAGGACCTGCAGCTGTGGTTTCACTCAGTACTCTGATCTCAGCCACAACACGTCAGGTCTCTCTGTGCCTCTCTGTGCCTCCTCATCTAATAAAGGGCGTGGCTGGCACAGGTAATATCTAGAGTATCCGGACACCATTTGTATTAGTTTTAAGTGGGAAGATGCTTAGGATACACTATTAAGTGAAAAGGTCAGAATTCAAAATTTTATCAATGGCAGATTTAAACTGACTGTAAAATTACACACCATGCTAATAGAAATGTTAGTAATAGGGGAAATGGTTTGGGGGTATGTGGGTACTCTGTACTACCTTCATAATTTTAAAGTAAATTTTAAACTGCTCTAAATGAAAAAAAATATTTTGTTAAAGTTTCTTGGCAGTGAGATTAGATTATAAACTGCTTGAGGGCAGAGACCATGTTCTCCCTCAAATTTGTTTACATGAAGTCTGGGACAAGGCTTCACACAGAGCAGTCAATAAGCGCTGAGTATGAGAGATTTTTTTTTTCTTTTTTTTTTGGATTTCAGATGACCACGGGCACAGTATCTAACAGTCTTGCAGGAACCGTGAAGGCAGCTTTGCTGTGTGAAAGCCAGCCTGCGCTTGACGGAATCACTTCTCACTGAGGGATGGAGTCACGGAGGCGGCTGAGAAGTACGGAGCCCTTAAAGGAATGCATCAGGACTGGAAGTGAAGGAGGCCAGAAAGGGCACAGGTAATTCAGACAAGCATGTTTAATTATTTTATAATTGAAAAATTTCTAAAGTCTGTGTTTGGAGGGTTCTCAGTGGCGACAAAGACGGGTGTTGAAGAGACTGTGGAGTACAGTTGGCCCTTCGCATCCTCAGATTCCACATCTGTGAATTCAACCAACCGCAGATTGAAAATATTCAGGAAAAAAAGTTCCAGAGAGCCCTACAAAGCAAAACTTGAATTTGCCTGTGGGCCAACAACTATTTACAGAGCATTTACATTGTATTAGGTATTATGAGTAATACAGAGATGATTTAAAATATGCAGGAGGATGTGAGTAGGTTATATACAAGCACTACGTCTTTTTATATAAGGCTCTTGAGCATCCTCAGTTTGGTGTCCTCGGGGGTCCTGGAACCAATCCCACATGGTTACCGAAGGACAACTGTACAAATCTGCAAATATCAGCACACGTCCAAAACTGCTTAGAAATTATGATGTGATCGTGGGTTTTTAAAGTTTGAAAAACATGGGACTAAATAACTGGGCTCCTCATTAAAATGATTTTATTACAAAAATGAAGCTACTCACTAAGCATCAATGATCATAAACTTCTCTGGCTCCAAAACTACTGATTATCTCTAAACTTCTTATTTAATTCCAACCTTAAACAATTATCTTTATAAAAGCAGATGCAATGACCAAAAAAAATGCATATAAAAAGTTACATTAAGGAAATGTGAAAAAATTAACCATGGTCATTTTTTGGTGTCTAGACCATGGATCACATTTCTTTCCCTTTTGTTTTAGTAAGTGGGTTTTATTTCTATGACGAAAATAAAATTAAACATTTAAAAAGTATTTTTAATTTTAAGAGTTTACAGAAAAAGGTTTTTTTACTGTTGACTCGTAATTTAGCAATTAATATTACAAATCTCTATGCACACTAACATCTATAATCAGAATTTTTTTTGAAGTGTTTAAGCGATTTCTCAGTTTGCTCTTCACCCCTCACACATATCCCTTCCTTGGTCTTCCCCATTTTGTGATATAGGACCACCATCTTCCCATTCGTTCAAGCCAAAATCGTAGAAAATCATCATTTATCAGGCTTTCCCCCTTACCTTCCCACAAATCTGTAACAACCACTATCAACTCTGCTTCTAAAATATACCCTGGATCTGTCCATTTCTCTCCATCTCTACTGTCAGCACTTTCGTCTGAACCAGTATTTTGCAAACCGTGAGACACCATCCACTGGTGAGTTGTGAAGTCAGCCTAGTGGGTGCAACTCAATAGCAACAGCACAGCCCACCACCCACGGCGAGAGTACTGGCTCCTGAAACTTCTGTTTATGAATGTGTGTTTATGTACTGAGTCACCCCCAAAATAGGTTTTGTCTTGTGGACTGTCAGTAAAAAAAAATGTCTGAAAGCCTCCATTTAAGTCCCCATCGTTTCTCACCTGGACTACTGAGAACCTGGAACACCTGTTCTAAGCGTGCCGAGAAGCTGAGCACTTTATAATGGCCAGAAGGCCCGGCGCGGTCTGATGGCTGCTTCCCTCCCCACCGCGTGGCTTCTCCTCCTACTAACCATGCCCTGATCACACTGGATTTCTTTTTCTTTCACACACCGTGGTATCCCCACCTCAGGGAATTTGCACCTGCTGTCCCCTCTGCCTGGAATATTCTTCACCATACTTGCAGATTCCACCTGGTCTGCAAGGGTCACCTCTGCAAAGGGGCCTTTCGAACCCGCCCCCAACAGCCCCACTGTCTTTTCTTTCTTTCTCAGCACTTACTGCCACCTGAAAGTATCTTGTACACTTATTTCTTTTCTTCAGACTTGTTCACAACCATTTTCCAACTACTAGCGTGTAATTTCTAAGGGAACAGAACCTTCCTTGCCTGCCTTGTTCACTAACGTATCTCCAGAGCCTAAAATAAAGCCTGGGACACAGCAAGCACTGACTAACTGTTTTCGGATTGAGTGCCTTACTGTCTGTGAAACGGTGAGCTAGATCTGGGCTCAAAGAGGGAAGACGCGGCCCACAGAGTCGCTGACGTACCACGTGCTTTCCTGTTCCTCACTCTCGAGCCCTTCCAGCTCTCCAAGGGCAAGGACGTGATAATGCTGTTCACCGTTTACACCCTCTGCCTTGCATGGGGCCTGGCCCCTAGAGAATAAAAACTTTGAAGTGGACGACCGAGATCGTGAACTTGTGCTGGCTCCAGTGACACAGGGTTGAATGATTTCCCAGCAGGCCTCTGGAGCCTGGGTCAAGCATAGGAAATGTGTGTATTTGTTTAGAGTCAGGATAAGGATACTTAAAAGTTGAAACTAATGATTGGAGAGTCATGAAAGGGGCAGACAACAGAGTGCAGACTTCTTCCTTCTGGCTTTGGTTTTTTGTTTTTTGGCATTTTTAATTAAAAACTAGGCCCCTTTTTAAAAAGAATGGTCCCAAGTTATAGAAGTATTCCTTTTAGTCATTTTTAAAGAAAAAATTAACACAGGGTCACATCCATTTTCTCCTCCATTCTTCAGAACATAAATCCTAATTAATTCTAACATACTAATTAGTATTTCTTTTTGCTCATTACAATGCTGAGGAATCACTCACATTTCCCCCTAGAGCAAGGCAGACTGCTTCTCACATTACTTTTCTTCATGATACAGTGCCTGAGACACTCCATCTACTGATTGTAAAAACCTGGAGTGGATTTTTACTACAGATAATTCCGTCACCAGTCAGATAAGACCAATCAAGTTGCAGGAAAGAATTAAGCATACCACCCAACCAAGTCACACACAGTAAACACTGTCAGAATAATTGTCCCAACCCAGTTCATCCTGCCTTGACTCCGCGCAAAGCCCACCAGATAACCCGGGCAGCCCACATTTAGGGTCGCTAAGAACACAGAAATCTCACGGAACGTCTGCTCACTCAGTACTGAGCCAATCAAGGTAACCGACTCGTTAGTGTTAGGCTGACTTCTCAAGATAGTTGGAGGATTCAGATTTTTTTTTTTGTTTTGGAAAGAGGAATAAATAACTTACTATTTACTCTTTCTTTAGTCAGATATCTATTTCTTTTCTGGTGATATTTTATCGTGGGAAACAGAGAAAATGGATTCCATATTTGGATGCCATGGGATGTTTACATCTTCCAAAGGTTAATACTACAAAGAGGGTTTTTAAAAAAAAATCAACTTGGCTTCAAATGTAATGGGAAAGTACATCATTAAAACTTTATCTGTTTTCCCCGAGCGTGTCGAAGCACTCAGCAAACACTCAGCCTTTTGGGCTAAGTTCATCGATCGCAAGTGATGCCGTCTCCTCTTGCCAGTGGGGAAGACAGAGTCATGAACAAGGGGCCTCACTCATGGGCACACAGTCACCGTCAAAATCAGGATTTAAGCCGCCTCCAAAAACTTACACAACTTAAACCAGTATAATAGAATTCTGTCTGCCATACCCTGGGCTAGATCCTAACCCTGATTCTAATTACTGTTACAGAATGAAGGACTTTGAAAGAAAAAGGACCTCCAGTTCACCCAGTTCAACTCCTCGCTTTACAGACAAAAAAGCAGATGCCAGCAAGGCGAAAGCGCCTGGCCGAGAGGCTCCTGGCCGCTGGTGGGGCTGGAGCTGGACTCCAGGTTTCCAGGCTCCCAGAGGAAAAGTCTCTCCACTGCGTTACTCAACGCCCTCAACGTCTGTGCAGAAACCTGGGGAAGGCTGAGCTCCCACTGCTTGGCCCGGCCAGGTGGGCCGGGTGAACTAATTTCTTTGACTTTTAGGCTGAGAGAAAACATGACAGCTTGGCTCCGGCTTGGAGGCTTAACAGGACCGGACGCTTCGAGAGCCAGGCTCAGGCAAGAATGAGCTTCTTTATCCAGGTGCTCATTTGGCAGTGCAGCCAGCGCTTAATAAATATTAAAATGATTCTGGGAACTTACTCCTTCCAGCTGGGCATGAACACGTTTGTCTGCTCTGTTTTTAGTAGGGAGAAAGAGCCAGCTCTCTTAACCGTGTCCTGAGGACGAGCAGGCGGCAGGCCTGTGACAGGCAAGAGGCTCGGCGGGGAGAGCGGGCGGCAGCCGTGGCACCAGCTGGCGGGGCTTGAGCTCAGAGCTTCGGGCAAAATCACCGAAAACCTTACATTTGGTTTAAGGACTTTAGACTTGGCGGTAGTGTCGAGCAGGGCTGTGACACAAACTGAAGGTGTGTTTTTAGATGTGCTGGTCAGCGTCAGGCGTAATGGAGCAGGGAGAGGGTGGAGTGGGGAAGAGCAACCAGGATACAGTCCGGGAGGGCCCGCCTCCCCCTCTCACCTCGCAGCAGCTCCCGGACGGGGACCGGAGACCTGGCACCAGCGCTGCAGCCTCCCTGCCCCTGCTCCGGGGCACACCAGCTTCTGCTCCACCCTTGGAACATTCGTCCCTCCTCTCGCCATCCAAAGGCCACCTTACCTAGGGAGTCAATCCCACCCTAAGGACTTCTTCATAGACCTGCAGCCAGACTTCATGGAAGGACCTTGTTCTTTGGGCCCCCTACCAACATCCTTAGGCCATTTCCAAGCTCTTTGACTGGACAGTGCTGGGCAGACAGCAAGGGAAGCAATGATTCATGAGGACAGGATGGAGAGCCAGAAATGAGTGTAAAGATAGCCTGGGTCAGCGGCCAGTCAGGAACCTGGAATGAACAGACACGGGGGTCAAGGCAGGACAGTGGGTCCGACACAGAAAAGCATTTGAAACCCCACTTTGAGTCTTTTTCTTTCTCCCACATTGAATGAAGTCTACCCCAGACTCCACCCTGACCTTCCAACCACCATACCTTCTCCTTCCTCATTCATGGCGAAATGCCTCTGACCTGACCTCCCTCTTTTTCCTCTCTTATCCGTGACATCCCCTAAGAGCTGCCTGCTCTCCAGCCTCCCGCTGAGCCCACGGCTCCCCACATTCTGATGTCACAGCTACGAGCATCTGTCACCCTTCAGTTCCACAGACTTATTCGTGAGCCATGTTCAGTCTTTCTGATCCTTTTGGCTCCCCACTGCAATCAGTATTTATCAGATCTGGCCCGTCTACTTCCCTTTCTTGCCTCGGGCACACGCCAGGCGTACCTAACTGCATTGTGGTTGCTTGGCCGATGTCTCCATCGCTAACTTACCTCTGTCCTCCCACTCACTGGACACCGAGAATCTCCCTCAAATGTCATTTCCATCATATTACTAAGCCTTACAGCTGCACTTGCTCCTCTGTAATTGCTTTGTTCAAATTAAAGCTCTTACGAATTGGATGCAGGAGTTGGAAGGAATGTCAGAGATACTTCAAATGATATTTTACAGATAAAACTAAGAGTCACAGAGATTCAAACACTTCTTCGTGGTTAACCTTAGGCTCTCCGGCACCTCACTCTTTCCAAATTGCTCTTTTCTAATTTCCCATTCAAACAGAATCCCACCCTCCGGGGCTGCATCCAGCCTTTCTGTCCACTGCACGGTAAGAGTTAAAAACTGCTCCTCCTCTTCTAAAACCTCTCGTGATGAGGCTGCCTGATGACACAAGTCATTCCAAGAAGCTGAATTGTTGGGCCCAGCTTGGCTTTTGGTAACTACAGCAGATCAGGACTGCAGGCTCAGGCACCCACGGGGACCACTGCTCCACGAAGGCCACCTCCTCATTCCTGCCTCTGATTGTCGGCAGTGGGTGAAGCACTGCTCAGATATACTCTTGTGTGTACACACACACACACACACACACACCCTCACATACACACACATATAGAGGGGAATACAGAATGAATAATGTGGATATTGCATCTTAATATAGAAAAGACAAAAACATTCTTACACCATGTAGGGAATTCCACTCTTTCCATTTCTCTTGATAAGTTCACATCACCCCAAATTCAGTGCACGTGGGCACAGCATTTTCCTACTTTATTTTCCCAATTCTCCGAAGTCCTTCCTCCTTCCCTTTCTGTGTCACTCTTTCCAAGTTTCCATCTCTCCTTGAGCTTTACCCTCAATAGAAATGCAGCCCGTCCTGCCTGTTCCTCCTCCTTTCTCCCTGCAAGTCCCCTTCTTTGAAAGTTCTGCTCAGCTAATTTCTGGAGGAGGTGAGATGATGAGACTAGGTGCGGCAGGAACAGGCAGCTGGAGGTGGGGGAGAAGAGGAAGGGGCTGTTTAGCCAGGGCGGGGAGGACCCAGGAGCGCCTGCCTTAAACCACAATGGGCCGCTCAGGCAGAGGGGTGCACACGGGCCGCAGGTGGAGTCCAGTTTGCGGGGAGCCTCCAGAAACACCTGTCAGATGATCAGTTCCTCGCGTGGGCAAAAGTTGGAAATCCACCATTATTGCTTACTTTGTGCACGTCTAAGGACCACCAAACGGGAGGGCACACAGTTAAGTCGGCTTTGATGAAGATTAGAAAGTAGGAGGATAGAGACATCCCTGACAGTCGGAGGGCGGGAGAGGGCGCCCATTCACACTTGCTCGGAGGACTTCTGAATCCTTAGAACTTTACCTGTGGCCTGTCTCCACTGTCAGCTGTGACTGCTATTTTAATTCTGAAATGCAGCTGCTCCTTTGCCAGTCTTGACACAACCTTTTAGGCATGTTCTGAAGCATGACTCATGCCACTCTCCAAAGGCCAAACCACTCCAGTGGTCTGTTCAATCAGCCCTCCGCTTCCTGGTCTAGGGATGTCC
Organism: Vicugna pacos; assembly: GCF_048564905.1. Lineage (NCBI taxonomy): Eukaryota > Metazoa > Chordata > Mammalia > Artiodactyla > Camelidae > Vicugna > Vicugna pacos. The sequence goes on from NC_132995.1 coordinate 73,514,594, forward strand.
TCGGACCGAGGTGCAATCTGAGCAGGTAGGAATTCCAGCCAAGACACTTGGCAGAAGACTCTAGAGACCACATGAGAGGCCTCAGGGACAAGGGGAAGGAGGTTAAAAACGTTAACTGCCAAAGTTTTACTTAATCTAACAGAGCCTATTGATTATGTAGCACCATTCTTTCCACTAACAAGCAGGACTGAAATGTTTGCTGAGCCCTCGATTTGCTACAGGGCTGGGACCTGAGAGAGAGAGGGAAGGGGGAAGGGAGGGGGGAGGGAGGGAGAGGGGGGTTAACAAGCTCCACAGGCGTCTTGAAGAGCACATATTAACTTCAGGATTCCGATGCTAGGACAGGTGATTAAGTGAGGACAGTCACTTTTATCATTCATTAATTTCTATTAAAGTGTACACCTTGCAGACTCCAACTCTCGCACTGGATCACTGTGACTTTATTTTTTCCACAAAATACAAAGCTTCACACCACATTATAGTAGTGTTCTAACACAAGAAAACCCCAACATTTTCATGAAGGGGTGATTTATATATAGGATATTGATTTTATACGTTCTTAAAACAATGAAATTGTCATGACAAAGTAATGCCAAACTTGTATAACATGCAGATTATTGCTTAGAACTTGCATATACTTGAAAATGACACGCCTACAAAGTACACAAACATTTCAAAATTTTAAGGGAAATACCTCAAGGTGTCTATTAATCCCTCCAAATAAAGCACAACCAGAAGCAAAAAAGGAAAGAACACTAAATTGCTGTTTTACTTGCTGATAAATCTGAATAACACTGATTTGTAAATTACCAAGTCTTATATTTTATAAATAAAATCAAAGTTCTTCAGCCTTAAGGAAATACACTGGAAGGGATGTTCTCAAAATGTTAATAAATGTCTTCTGAAAAACTTCCAAAATCTGTCAATTAAATATTAATGTGATCTATTACCAGAAAAAACTAGGTATATATCACTATTGCTTTCATATTTACTGCAGTTTTCAAGTAAATTTTTCAAATCAAATCTGTCTAAAATTATTATTGCAAAATAAAATAATTACCAAAAAAAATCTCATAACTCATCCCAGTTACAAGTTAGTAAGAGAGTATTATCAATGCAAAAATTCCTCGAGTAAAAAGTAGACATAATCATATCAGAAGCAAACCAAGCAAGGAACAGAAAAATACATAGCATATTATATTTACAGTTATATTTTTAGGCTTCATCAACCAAAGAAGTAGCAAATACCTTAATGCACACTTAATTACAGAAAGAATTACACAAAGATATAAAGGAAAAAAGTCATAATCATACAGATGATGATTAACCAGTTTTCAGCCAGAGGTATTGTATTTATAGTTTTGAGATTTAGAAATATTTCTCTCTTTTTTTTTTTTTTTTGGTCTCAAATATAGGGCTTGATTTCAAAATTGTCTACTGCTCAGAGGGAATCAGTGTAAACATTTTCAATGCAAACAAGCCAATCGTTAGCTTCACTGCCATCCAAGTATCTTCCAAGGAAAGCATGACCTTATCAAAGCTGATAGAGACAGTTTGAGGTCTGGGCTAAAAAGGGACAGGGCTCAGGTCCTTGGCTGTTGTACTTTGGAAAACACCCTGAGTAACCCATCTGCTGGTAAGCTTGTTTTTAAAAGCAACAAGATTAAAGAGCAGGACACAATAACACTGCCATAGACCCGCACACCCTCCTTGTCACACCCTCCTAACACAGAGCACCCTGGACTCCTCCTCCCCCCGTCCTGGGATGGGAGGAAGGACGCTTAGATAACTGACACGCCTACAGCAAACCGCCGGCTGAAACAGGCTATAAAGCTCTCATTATTGCTAAACCAGTTTAAGAGAAAGAGACTACAAATGTTCCTCGGTAAAACCATACCATCATTAGCTTTGCTTGGTGTTGTAAACTGAGCATTATTACACGCTAAACGGCTTCCTATAGCCTCTTAATAAATTATGGTTTGTCTGTTCGCTACTCAAACTTACTGCAATGCTTTTTTTGTTTCTCAACAAAAGAACATATTTGTGAACTTTTAAATTTGCCTCAATAGACTGGGAAGCTTACAGGTAAGGGGAGTCCCCAAAAGTTGACCTAGAAAGGTGCTGGCAAAAAGGAGGGAGGTGCTGGCGAGGTGTTCAGGGTCATCGGAGGAAGAGCTGGACGCTGGACGGGCTCAAAAGACTCAGAAAGAAAACGAGATGGAGGGACCAGCATCGCTGCTTTTAAGGGCAAATCGGTTGGTTGTGGTGTCTCCTCCAACCACAGGTCCTGCTGGCTTTTCTTTGTTCTAGCACACAGCACATATGCTTCGTGTCAGAACTCCCTTTCAGGACCTGTAGTGTGCCTTCGTCAGCCGGCTGTGGTTAGGGCTGGGGAGGCGTGCGCCCGGGGCCTCTGAGCACGGTGGGGTCTCGGGCCTGTGCCGGTGGGACCCGTGGAGACACGCTGTGCCACATTTCTGATAAAACCGCACGAGATGGCTTCTTACGGGATCCAAAACACACACATACATAGTCTTCTATGAGGTGAAGTGTAACTGATGATTCAACAATTACACGGACTTCCCAGTGTCATCCAACCGACTAACCCACTTAAAGCCAATTCAAATGCATAGGTGCATATTTGGAGTTAAGAGTAACCTAGAAACTGAAATTTGCTCAAACATTTATTTAAATAGTGTCTTTTGGAACATGTTTATTTTCCTTAAAAATGAAGCAGAACAAACATGAACATAACAACACACCTTTCCCCACACATCTCCATGAGAAGAATATTTCTAAACACATCAGAACAAATGGTGTAACCAACAGTAAAGGTGGCTTTTCACACCAGGGAAGAACCATTCTCCACATGTCCAATGCACCTCAGAGAAAGTGTACAATTTAAAACCTGATACTTACAGCAAAAATTTGATTTGAGTCAATAGGTTAAAATTTAGAAGAGTTTGATTCAGACTTCGATTACAACAGTACGGGGTCATCCACAGTCTATCAGTCGCCCTTAGGAATGGTGAAGACATTATTATTTCTCTTAACATAGGGCAAGTCCATAAGACAACAAAATCGAACAAAATTTTGAAATCAAAATTGCATTTCAACTTCCTTTAACATATCAAGACAATTTAAGCAGGAATTCATTTCTTTGCATTCATATATAACTCCATTTTGAGTTTTAAATAAACGCAAATAATATTCATTAAAAAAATTTTTGAGACAAGAATGCAAACTCTATAAACTCAAGCTCAAATTTTTAAATTCTCCCAAATAAAATATAGAATGCAGTCTATGACCTTGCATGCTGTTTAGCTAATTTTCATTCATTTTCAAAGTTTTGTAAGAATTTTTATTTTCTAGAGTACTACACATTCAGGGAACATCTTGATAGTTACAGGTTGTCACTAATCTTTTTCTACAAAAATAGAGTTGCTTAAAAATTTATATCAATTTGCTTTCATTTTCTATAAATATTTTAACAGTGTTAAATATCAGAATGCCTAATAGAATCGTTTAAATTAATCTATGTAGTTCAAAGATTTAACATGTAAAATGTCTAGCAAAAGTTTGTCATTTAATAAATGAAAACTTCATCATTTAATAAATGAGATGTCCTGTCTTTAACTACTTGTATCTTGGGGAGGTGGATACAATCACAGCACAGCCGAGTGCAGCTCCTGTCACGATCTGACTTAAAGGAGCACAGCAGCATGTGGTGTCTTTTCCATCTCACGTCTGTTGTGTGAGGTGAGGAAGTATGCACAATCCACTTCTGGATACTGACTCTGGACGTTAAATGAGCTGTCGCAACACCAGCATAAAACGAGAATCGCCGACAAAGGGAATAACAAACTTGAGCTCGACATGTTGGTACTTGAAATGCACCTACTTAGAGAGGGGCTACACTATTGAAAGGTGCTGTAGTGAAAGTGAAAATGAAGTCTGAAGCATGAAATAGCAACTCTAAGAACTGAAGCTGCTATATGGAAACTCACTAAGATAATATAGCTTTATACTGTCTTCGTTTTGATGGTGGGTTTAAAATCTGTGTTCAGAAACTATAGAAATATCCAAAGAGTCAAAAATATTTATTTCATGTTTTGTTTCTTTCTAAAGGAATGTTATTTCCAAAATAGTTTTCTAATATAAATGTTTTCCTTTTAAAAAGCCATTTTTCTTGCAAAAGAGCAAGAAAAGAACAAAATAAAACCCTGTGCTTTCCTACCCCTCTGAACAGTCAGTACATGTTTAAGTGCCGATGTGGAGAAGGCACTAAATGTAGTAACAAATGATCAGTGTACTATTAGTAAACTTAGAAACAAATACCTATATTTTTACATTCCTTTAATTCTTTCAAAAATTAGTGTACCTGGTATAAGCCAATCTACTTCATTGTATCCTTTTGTTACTGACCGAGATTTCAATTGTCTTCTTTAAATGTTCTAAAACTTACCAGGCTCTATCTGCACTGGACAGTCAGGTCAAATCAAATCAAGTGAAATCAAAAGTCTGGAAATATCCAGCTAGCCTCCCTTCATCATCACAACATGAACAATGAGAGTGAATCAAACCTTCTCCTTCAAGCTGAGAAACTGAACGGATTAGGTCTTTTGGTTTAGGTTCAATTAAATTCAAGTATGTACCACTGATTAATTTTTTTCCTTTAGGTAAGAGCGATCATTAAAGTCAAGTGCTTCAGAAAAATAAATAAAAGCAATAACAACTAACTATGTAATTCTATATTTAGGTTGTAGGGACCAAAGCGAAAGCGAACATAAACTCACACAAACAGGAGGGAAAGAAGAGTCACCAGTCGCTTAGCCTCACATAAAACAGTAACGTTGATCATCAGAACACTTGGATTAAATTATCTTTTTCCTGTCCTTTAGGAAGGATAGAAATTCAAACACTCAAAATGCTGATTAAGCAAGCATGAGTGTAAATTGTGAGTAAAATATGAATACTGATTTTTTTTTTTTTTGTAGTTTTGGTCTCATCAAGAAGAGGCCTACTTTAGAAGCATGAAAAATACATACTGCAAAAGACTTTGGTGCTAATGACGCTGGATTCTGAACTCAGGGGAGGTTCTGCAAATAGAATAATGTTTTTCATAGAAAAAGTGCAAAGGAAGCAGAGAGACACAGCAGTGTTAAAGCTTTTTTCTTAATGACTCCTCCTATTAGCCTAACCCCTCATCTATAACATGCATGTTTCGAAGGACAAATTCACCGTTTAAGCTCTATTAGAGCTGCCTTAAGCTTTACTACAAAAGAAAAAAGCAATAATTTGACAAAATGTTAAAAACAGAAATAATAAAGTGATGTCAGAAGAAATCGAAAAATGTAGGAAATATTTTCCGTAACTGAACTAACTAAAGATTCCCAAATAAATAAAATACTTCCTCATTAGTAGGTGATGGCACATATATAACAAAAAAAAGACATCAGTTCTAATGGCCTAAGAAAAAGAACATTTCAACAATTTGGAAATTAAACCTTACCCAGGTATTACAGCCATAGTAAGAAGTGAGTGCAGTACAACAAAACGTGGAGAGCTATTTACAGATTTAAAAGCAGTTCCCATTCTTTCAAAATTGGTGACGTAAAACCAAGTGCACCAAATTAGCACAGTCATCTTTTCACAGAGAAAAATACCAATGCAGGTTAACAGATTGCCAAAAAGATCCATCACCATATTTATAATTTTTATTTAGACCTTTAAGATTTTATCCATGCTTATGATGCCAAAGAAGTTCAAAAAATAAATCTCAGGATAGAAATTAAATTTCAGTTTCTCTTTTCTAAAGGTTAAAAAAAGACCCTGAAACCCTGGATGACAAGTGTAATTAATAAACAAGCACAAGAACATGCCAAGAATTCACCCTATCAGCAGGTGTGACACGGGTAGTAATGAAGTAATGCTTATCAATAGCCCTCTTTTAGTTGAGCTTCCCATTCTGAAGACTCTTTTTGGCTTTCTCCTGTCTGATGAGAGAGATGACTTTGATGCACCCCTTTGAAATTTTGATCATCCACATGACGTTCATCACATCCAAAACTAAACAAGAAGAGATCCAGACAGATTGAACTAAAACTCCAAGCCTCAAGTAGGCTTCTGTTCCCAACACGGAATATACATAGCCATACAAAGGAGGTATCGAGACAATCCGCACGACGAAGAACACCACTGTCATGAGTATCCCATTGATGACGTTCGCCCTGGAAAACTTAGGATACTTCAGAGCTTCAAAGAACCACCTGGGAAAAAAGTAAAGAACCATCACCTTTATTCTGCATCTCTGAGGGTTAACAATTTGAATTTTAGTTTTTAGTGTTTAAAATTCAGTGAACATTCCCCTGAGATTTACATGGCAAGGCCAAGGGCCTAGAATAGTCAACATAATCCTGAAAAAGAACAAAATTGGTAGATTCACGTGCAAGACTTACTAGGAAGCTACAGCAATCAAGACAGCATGGCATTGATGAAAGAACAGACAAACAGATCAGAGAGCCCAGAAATAGACCCACACAGATATACTCAGCTGATGTTTGACAACTAAAGGTAACTTAAATGGAGAGAGATTAGTCTTTTCAACAAACCGTTCTGGAACAGATAGGTATCCGCATGTAGAAAAATGAACCTAGGCAGAGACCTCACATCTTACACAAAAATTAACTCAAAATGGACCACAGACTTAAAAGTAAAATGCAAAACTATAAAACTTCAGGAAGAAAACATAGGGGAAAAAAATCTATATAATCTTGATTTGGGTGATAGTATTTTAGATATAATACCAAAGGCATGATCTATAGGAGAAAATATTAGCAAGGTAGACTTCACTAAAATTAAAACCTTGCTCTGTGAAAGGCACTGCTAAAAGAAAATGAAAAGACATCCAAGTACTGGGAGAGAATAAATATTCAAAATACAAACATGATGAAGTACTTGTATCCAAAATATATAAAGAACTCTTAAAACTCAACAATAAGGAAACAACCCAACTATAACATGGGCAAAAGATCTTAAACATGCCATCAGAGAAGATATGTGGAAGAAAAAGAAACATATAAAAAGATGTTAAACACCATTTGTCATTAGAAAAATGTAAATTAAAACAATGATATACTATGACCTATCTATTAGAATGAGTAAAATCCATAAATCTGACAACACCAATTGCTGGCAAGGATGTGGAACAAGAGGAACACTCATTCATTGTTGGTGGGAATGCAAAATGATAAAGCCAGTTTGGAAGACAATATTACAGTTACAATGCTAAACATATTCATGGCACACAATCCAACAATTGCACTCCTAAGTATTTTTCTATTTGATTTCAAAATATATGTCCAAAAACCTGCATGCAAATGTTTACACCAGCTATATTCATAACTGCCCAAAACTGGAGGCAACCAAAATGTTATTCAGTAGGTGAATGGATAAGCAAGCAAATTGTGGTACCAACATACAATAGACTACTACTCAGCAATAAAAAGGAACAAATTATCAATTGATATAACACCATGGATGAATCTTAAATGCATATTGATAAATCAAAGAAACCAGTCTGAAAATGCTACCTATTGTATGAATCCATTTATATTACATTCTGGAAAGAGCAAAACTAAAAAGACAGAAAACAGATCAGTGGTTGCCAGAGGTTCAGGGAGAGGAGAGGGCAGAACAGGTGAAGCACAGCGACACTTCAGGGTGGAGAAACAACTCTGTATCATACTGTAGCAGTGGATACATAAAGTTACACAACCGTTAAAACTCAAAGAACAGCATGAAGAGTGCATGCAAATTTTTAAAAATCAATTTTAGGAGGTTGGGGGATGCCAGGCAGAATGTAGACCATGACAAAAGAATCTAATTGCATTCCAAATACATGACATGACCTCACTGAAGGGAGCAGGGTAAAAAGACATGACTTATGTAACTTTGAAAATGAATTAAGACTGTAAGACTAAAGACAAAAGAAACTGTACACAGGCACTATACTCTAAGCTAGTAAAATTGTGTCTCGTGGGGGAACAGGTTAACAATTGTGAAATAATTATATACGTATATTGGGTTTTAACAAGTAAGTAAATTTTGTTTGATGGTGAAGTGGGGACCAGGTTTCTCATTGTTGGAGTGGAAAGTTACAGACAATTCAGTTTAATTACAAGGCTAGAGTGGTCCATATGCTACTGGATTAGAGTTGGAAACTTCAGTATGAACTCATGCTTAGCTTAATACAGATATAAAGATGGACACATACAGAAATAATTATAGACATGTGTGTATGCACAAGTTAGTATATTTCCAAGTTGTCATCAGAAAGGGCATAGAACCAATAATGCCCCAGTAGCAGTGAGCACACCCAGGTCCCAGATTTTGGTTCCTAATACCAGGCTCCAATAAAAGGAATCAAGATTCCTTGAGAAATGGCTGATTCTAGGGCTGGGAAAGAGAATACACAATATAAATCTAGAGTATTTTTTAGTGTCAGAAAGTAAGGAAGTGCTCAAAAAACACACACACACACACACACACACACAAAATGATGAGGTTATGTAAAAGGGATGTAGAACCCAACTGAAAGAGTTTCCAACAGCAAAAGCTGTAACCATTTGAACTAATAATGTAGGATTGGGTTCAAACCCAAAGGATAAAATACATGTCCATGAAGCCATAGTAATACAAATGAATGAATGAATGAATAAGGGAGAAAAGATAAATATCCTAAATAATTACCAATAACGTAAGTAAATATTTCTCCCTCGTGAAGAGTCATGCTTCACGAGGGACTCTGTGTAGCGACTTCCTTCCCAAGAGCTCAGTACAGAGGCAGGTGGGGTGGAAACAGCAGCTTTAAACCTGAGAAACCTTACAAACCCCAGCTCTGCCAGGTGAACGAGGTGAACACCCACAGTGATAAGCCATGTTTATGTACGAAGTCCTGATATAACGTATATGGGAACCCTCTGTATCCCCCTTGAAACTTTTCTGTTAGTCTAAAATTATTCTCAAGTAAAACCTTTATTTCTTAAGAATTCAGTGAGTATTTGCTTTATTCTACTTTTTCCTCCTTAAAAACAAATCCATCTTGCCTAATTTTACCTCATTACATTTTAGATGTTAAATTGTAAACGCAGTAAAATATAGTCATGTATCTTAATATTGAACTTGACTGAATTAGTCATGACTAAGCTAGAAACTTCTCATCCTCAGAAACTAAACATTAACTGTTAAAATACACCTGAAAATAGTTTACTGAGAGATTAAAATATCAAATAGAAATAACCTGAAGGGTAAGAGAGGTATTACAATATACAAGTTCATGCAGGGGGTGAAGCGAGAGGGGTTAAATTATTCAAGGCAGTTAAAAAAGAAACCAGTTAGGTAGCAATGGTCAAATTAATAAAATAATATCACAAATAGGAAAAATGTCACTGAAGCAGTAAAGTCAACATTTTTTGCTCTGTTGAGATCTCCGATCCCCCAGCTGACTCTGCTCCAGAGATTTTCCCCCTCTTATCCTCAGCCATTCATTTCTCTGACTATACGGTGGCCTTGGGCTTAATCAGAAATGCTACACCTCAAATAACTCTCCCCTTCTTAGCACAGCTCGCAGTTCCCCACGTTTCCCATCACTCAGTTGCATCTAAACCTCCTCTCTGACCGTCCACTCCCAGTCGCTCACTACCAGCCTGTAATCACTTCCTCCCCACTCCCTGAACTCGGCTAGCTCCCGGACACGCACCAGCACCCTTGGTTCCCTCACTTCATCTGTCTCACTGTCTTGCCCGTGCCCACCCTCTCATCAAGCCCGCTTTCCTTAGGCAGGGGGGACAGAGGGAAGGAGGGCACCATGCTCTGCAGTCAGAACGCCAGGGTTCAAAGCCTGCCCTGGCCCCTCAGCTGCTGCGCGGTCTCACCTCTCTGCGTCTGACCTCCGGTGCTCAGTTTTATCTCTGCAACCAGGGGCAACGACAGTACCTCCCTCACACTGTGGAGCAGCTAGGACACACAGTAAGAATGCCTCCACACTAAGAGCTCAGTCGATAGCTGTTCTTACTCAGCAGCACTGATATTAAGATAATGGCACACAGATCATTTAAAGAGATCTGAACTTCAACTGAATTCTCGAATTTGCTCAGTGGGGCTGTTCCTTTCACTTGACTCCACAGTCTCCAAAGGATTGCTTCCAAACCTCCGTCTCCCCAGTCAAGCCACTTCCCTGCTTCATTCGCTTCCACTCCTCAGTCCTATCAGACGAGCTGGCCTCTTCTACTACCAGCTTACAGGCCGTCAGCCCTGGGCCCCTCCAGCTCGGACCCTAAGGCCTCAGATCTGCTTCTCAGGCATCTTCTTCTACCTCTGTGTTCAGACGAAGAAATTTCCCTTGCCCTCTCCACGGCCAGCTGCCTCTGCCCCAAGCTCCGTACTGAGGTGGACTCCGGTCCACCACTCATGCCCTTTCCCTTGCTCCAGCTAGTTCCCCATCCATAGATTCATTTTTTCCTTCTCTCTTACCAACACGCCCAGTTCTTCCTAATCCAAAAATTTCTCCTTCTCTGCTTGTCTTCCCTATCAGACTTTTAAAAAGAGAAATCAACCGTGGATTCACAGGCATTCTTGCTGTGCTTGCGGTACAATATGATGGCATGCCCCTACAAAAGAAATCGGTCCCCAGGGCCTCCCTATAGCCAAGACAGTGGCTGTGTCTTAGCTTTCACCCCGCGTGGCTTTCCTACAGCACGCGACACTGCCAGCATCTCGCTTCCCTCTCTCCTCTCCTGTTTCCATGAGACTGTTTCCTCTTGATTCCCTAACCACACTTTCCTAGTCTCCGCTTCCTCTGCCTGTCCCTTCGACACTTGTGCCTCCCAAGCACACTTCCTTCCATCTGCTCTGCCAAGGCCATTTCATCCATCCTCAGGGGCCTGAGGGGCTCAGAATGAGCTCCCTAAAATGTGCCACTTTGGCGAGCAGAACATTTTGAGCTGAAAGCAATTAAGACCCAACAGACTCAAGAAAAATTCCCACCTCCCCTTTAACCACCTAAAAAGAATATAGACAGGTGGTCTGGCCCACAGAGAGAGCTATTACCAGAGGTCACTTTTTATCTAAACAAACTTTTTATCTGGATGGCAACACACACATCTCATTACCAATATCTGATCTTCTTATCGTCCTGAGAATCAGCCTCCTCCCCAGGCCCCTGTTCCATTCCTTGGCTCAGGGGCTCATTCTATTGCCCAGCCGTGGGTCTCACTGTCCTTGTGGGACCCCCATGTGTATGTAATTAAGTTTCCTTTTCTCCTGTTAATCTGCCTTATGTCAATTTGATTTTTAGACCTGCCAAAGAACCTAGACGGGTAGAGGAGAAATTTTTCCTCCTCAAAAGCTCAATGCCCTGACACAAATCTCTGATTTCAAGTTCTCTCTTAAATTCTACCTGCAGTTCTGTATTTCTGACTTAATGCTGAGCATATTCACCTGACAAACACAAATTCTCAAATATGCCTAAAACCAAGGCCCTACTCCATGCCTAACTTCCCCTTCCCCCATGACCACCACCACAGAAAACTGCCTATTTCTCTTCCAAACCTCCAATATTAATCAATAAAATCACCACTGACTTAGCCATCCAATCAGAAACCTGGAGCCACCCCCTCTAGACTGCCCCTAGTAACCAAGCCCTATCCATTTTGTCTCCGAAAATTCTTCCTAATCCTTCTGATTCATCCCATTCCCACTGCGGTCATTAAAATGCTTGGTCCTCGGTGTCTCTCACTGGCTGACCACAACATCCCAGCTCCACGTTCCCAGCCGTGTTTCTCTGACACCACACAGCCTACGTTGCGCTTAGCCCAGCCCACTTCCTGTTCTCCAGCGCCTGGTGCACTTTCCACACGTTTGGTTGTCTGGAGGGGTGATCACCTGCAGAGCCAGACTTCAGGAGCTTGTGCTTTGGCTTTACCGTGCAGTCACCCCGTTCATCTCCGGCCAGTTTCCCCCATGACGGCTGCCTGGTCTTTAAGCCAGTCTTCCAGAGGAACCAACTCAAACATTAATTCAAGACGATATAACATTTATGTAATTGTCCTTATCTTGCCCTCTCGTGTCAGAAGGACCACTTATTTTACTGGAATCTCTCTCTTCTTACCTAATGAGAACACTCCTTCAACCCAACAAAGAAAGGCTCACAGTCTGTGAGTAGCTGTGTGGAATCTGAGAGGAGAAAGGAGCAGGAGGAAGCAGGCAGACAGGCGTGCGGGGAGGAAGGAGAGAGGGAAGACAGTCTTTCCTCCCCACCCACAGTCACTATTCGGATGGGCGTAAAAGCCAGCAGATTGCACGTGTTTGTAATCTTCCCCGGCATCTTGGCACAAATCATGGCAACGGTACCAAACGGTACTAGTCCAGTCGCCATTGTGGTCCTTACCGTTGCATATTTCCACCTAAAAAGGGGGCGGGTGGGGGAGAATTTCACCTAAGAATGTCCTTGATGAAGCAGTAAGGATGATTCATCTGATTAACTC